>NW_027507748.1:87817427-88342427 GCF_037356315.1 Lithobates pipiens
CTATTGGCTACTGGCCCGTTTATAGTCCTGACATACTTCTTTTACGTCACCTCGTTCTGAACGATTGGATTTTCCGACAACTTTGTGTATGCAAGACAAGTTTGGGCCAAAATCTGTCTGAAAAAATCTGACGGATTTTGTCGTTGGAATGTCTGACCGTGTGTACGGGGCATTAGAATAAAAAGATGGACACTTTTCATCACAAGGCATGAGGACAAAAAGCACAGCCCTGTCCTGTCCCCACTTATGATGACCTGGAGGAATTAATGTGTAAATAGGACTGAATAACTGCTTCCAGACCGCCCGCGGCAGAATGGCTCCCCTGCGAGAATCACCATAGATGTATGGCGGCCGCTTTAAGGGGATTAGGGAAAGCACGTGCACGATGGCCCGTCATCGTGGAGCCTGTGCGTGTGCCTGGTGGCACCGATGTCTGCTGGCGCACTTGCAATCACTCCTGACAGAGCAGGAACAGGGATGTGTGTGTATAAACACATACATACATGTCCTGTCAGGGGACAGGAGACAGATCATGTGTTTCTAGTACATAGGAACACTGATCTGTCTCCTTCTCTAGTCAGTCCCACCCCCCCTACAGTTAAAACACATAAAGGAAACACAGTTAACCCCTTGATCTCCCCCTAGTCTTAACCCCTTCCCTACCAATGACATTTATACAGTAATCAGTGGCTATTTAAAGCACTAATGACTGTATAAATGTCACTGGTCCCAAAATAGTGTCAAAGTGTCCAATCTGCCCGCTGTAATGTTGTAATCCTGATAAAAATCGCAGATCGCCGACATTACTAGGAAAAAAAAAAAGAATAATAATAAAAATGGCATAAATCTATCCCCTATTTTGTAGATGCTATAACTTTTGTGTAAACCAATCAATCCACGTTTATTGCGATTTTTTTTTTTACCAAGTATATATATGGGCCTAAACTGAGGTAGAATTTTTTTTTCTCAATTTGGGATATTTATTATAGCAAAAAGTAAAAAATATTGTGTTTTCTTTTTCAAAATTGTCGCTTCTTTTTTGTTTATAGCGCAAAAAATAAAAACAGCAGGGGTGATCAAATACCACCAAAAGAATGCTCTATTTGTGGGAAAAAAACAAATACATATTGTTTGGATACAACGTCGCATGACCGCCCAATTGTCAGTTAACGTGACGTAGTGCCGTATCGCAAAAAATGGGCAGGTCAGGAAGGGGGAAATCATTCTGGGGCTGAAGTGGTTAAACCCACAAGAACTTTTTTTCAAGCTTCTTTATACTGTATTTACAAAATACCAAATTCAATAATACAAAGGTTAGTATAGGGAACATATTAGAGTTAAGTCGTTTGTAGTTTAGTAGTTAAACAGAACATTTATATAGGGGTCATCAGAGCAAAAGAGAGAAAAATGAGACGAAAAAAAAAGGACAGAGGAATTTGGTTACAAAAAGAGGGTCAGTCACTCCAAATAAGCTATAAAAACTTTTACCAGTCTCACCTTTTGCCATTCAGAATCTGGCAGCATTAAATGTAATTGGGATCATGGTATGCAAACCTGTTCTTCTTTTTCTTTTATTCACAGCTTCACATAAATAAGTAAATATATATAAAAAAGCCACTACACAAAATTGCCATATTACATAATTTTGGAGTTTTCATTTTTTTCCCCTCCACATATTGCAAGAGTTGTAAAATACAGTTCACGGGGTTTGGTAAAGGAAGATTGATGTATACTGTTAAAGGAAGCTAAGATGACTGCACTGCGCTGCTAAGGTTAATAATGCCTTATATATCTGCCCAGCGTGATATGAAGAACCCCGCTGCTCAGACACAAGCGCAAATGTGTCTTCGCAGGTTATCTTCTCTTCCCTTGTAGAATTATTCAGGTCATAGATCTTTTAATTTCCTCCCATATGTAGCCCTGTTTGCCTCTGTGTTCCTCTACTACTGCAATATAGGAGCTTCAGCCATGTTTGCAAAAGGCAATTTATAACAAAGAAAGCGAAGAACGGCGACACATAAATGGAAAAAGAAGAAGAAAAAAAAAGAAAATGTCAGCTGGGAACAAGGAGGGGGGAAAAAAAAAATACGAACACAACCGGAGAGGGAAAAAGCTGAGAAAAACACAGCTTAGGATAAAGGTTAGACATGCACTATAGAATACAAAATGTCTCTGATAGATCTCAGGAAAACAAGAAAAATTCAGGAGTACTTTATATACACCATAATTGTTCTTACATGAAAAGTGATAGAATAATATTAACGAATAATAATAATAATAATAATAATAATGCAATTAATAATATATTGACAACATATTTTTGCAATCAGCATTCCCATTAGATACGGTAAAGCAAATTTTTGTGTATAAAAGTATTTTAACCGCTTGCCGACCATGTCCTGCACATATACGTCGGCAGAATGGCATGGCTGGGCAAAGTAACGTACCAGTACATTACTTTGAATTTCCTGGCGTGCACGTGCACGTGCGCCGCCTCCTGTGAGCTCCGTGACTGTGCCTGCAGGACCCGCGATCATGTCACGGAGCTGAAGAACGGGGCAATGCCAATGTAAACACAGCATCTCCCCATTCTGTCTAGTAACAGGACACTGATCATCTGCTCCCTGTCATTGGGAGCAGCGATCAGTGTCGTGTCAATGCTAGCCCATCCCCCAGACAGTTAGAATCAGTCCTCAGGACACTATTAACCCCTCCCCCTGCCCCTAGTGTTTAACCCCTTCACTGCCAGTGACATTTTTACAGTAATCAATGCAATTTTATAGCATTGATCGCTTTATTAATGCCAATGGTCCCAAAAATGTGTCAAAATTGTCCAATGTGTCCACCATAATGTCTCAGTCCCAATAAAAATCGCTGCACGCCGCCATTACTAGTAAAAAAAAATTATTAATAAAAATGCCATAAATCTATCCTCTATTTTGTAGACGCTGTAACTTTCGCGCAAACCAATCAATAAACGCTTATTGAGATTTTTTTTTTTACTAAAAATATGTCGAAGAATACGTATCGGCCTAAACTGAGGAAAAAAATGATTTTTTTATATATTTTTTGGGATATTTATTAAAGCAAAAAAATGATATTTTTTTTTTTTAAATTATCACTCTTTTTTTGGTTAAAACGCAAAAAATAAAAACCATGGAGGTGATCAAATACCACCAAAAGAAAGCTCTATTTGTGGGGAAAAAAGGACACCAATTTTGTTTGGGAGCCACGCCGCACGACCGCACAATTATCAGTTAAAACGACGCAGTGCCGAATCGCAAAAAGTGCTCTGGTCTTTGGCCAGCAAAATGGTCCAGGGCTGAAGTGGTTAATAATAATTTCAGATGAATACAATTTCAAATCAGCGCTCAGTGGAACTCAACATAAATACAATCAATTAATTAAAAATATCACATTTAATCAAAAGAGAAGCACAGAGGTAAAGTCATTAATATCCAGCACAACAGTGAGGGATGTACTTATTGTACGGTCAAGTAAAAATCCAAAAGTAGGAATAAAGCAAAAGTAATAGCACACTGTGCCCCCTTCCTTCAGGAAACAAGGGGTTAACTCTCGGCTATAGATCTATTAACAGGTAGCCAAGTTCGCCCATCCCTACTTGGGTATAGTCACCTTAAAGTGTTACTAAACCCAGGACCCTGCATACACTATATCTGGTCTCCCACAGTACACAGAACATGGAAATGCAATTATTTTAGTAAATATAAACTGCTAAATACCTTTTCTCATCACCAATATATAGCAGTCTTGAGATTTCTATCAGTGTCTGGCTGAGCACTGGTTAAAGATTGTTGTAGGAGTTTTCATTCTCATTTTCATTCTCCCCTGACTGTCCTATGAGACTACAGGACCCCTGACCCTCTGTCTGGAGAGCGCCAATTGGCCCTGTGCTGATCACATGCATCCTCCCAAAAAAAACTCCCTAGCAATACATACCAAACTGAGCCAGTACAGAGTGCCTCCAAGGCTCTGTACTATTAGGGGATGGATTGGGGACAGCAAAAGAAGGAGTGGATCAGAGAAGACATGATCCCACAGCCTTTATACTTTATACAAGGCAGAGAATTAGCCCCTTAGGCTCCACAGTGAGTATAAAAAGCATGATTTACTGCATATATAGACTGATTTTACTGTTGTGGGTTTAGTAACACTTTAAGATCAGTGTTCCTCCCACACCAGACTCTCTATATGAGAGATACAACAAGGAGCTTGCAGGGTTGTTTTTGAGAAAACTTCTCTTCACAGGCAAGGTTTTTTAGATTGCCAGGGTGAACAGTAGCCCTTGAGCAATGCTTGGATGAAAATGGCATTGTATGTAAAGCACTGCATGAATAAACAATTCGTATCCCACACCTGTGATATTTTTTCCCCACCAATCTAGAAGAAGCTAGGACAAGTAGGAGAAAAGCAATCATCTGCCAAGGAGTTTATTTTTCATTAAGATAAACTCATGGAAAGTCTTCAGACCAATCACCAAATTGCATGTTTGTACAATGACTATTATATAGGAAATAACTGCCTTAGGAGGTGTGCAATGCAGTTTGTATTTACATTCACACACTAATTTATAGTATTTATATTACACATTTTTCTATTTTTTGTGTTCTCTGCAAACCGAATGACATTTAATTTTGTTTTCTTAGTAAAATACTGCTTTTTTCTTTTTTAAATTCTTTGTTGCATATTAGCACTGCTGATCTCTTGCAGCTTCCTTGTAACCACTTTCTGTCTACATGTGCATATTCAAACAATGGCTGCATTTCATTGCTCATGGTAGGTTTTCTAAAGGCAACAACGATGGACCATGTCTGTGAAATGTACGTTGGCACAGACAATTGTAGTTTGTATAGGGAAATCAAGTACCAAGGTGGCAACATAACAGCACACTTAGGAATCAAGAACAGAGCATCGTTGTCAACCAATCACAGCAAATGCCTGAAAAAAGCCATTGGCTGAGTGCACTGATCAGCAGCCAATCTGCAGACCTTTTTCAGTCATGCCCCTTTGACAGAAGCTGGCAGAATGGCCGGCTTCTGTCGGACCGACTCCAGTACACACGGGCTGAATATTGGTCAGTTTCTATTACACCGGCCAATGCTGCCTGACATTCGGCCTGTGTGTACTAGTCTTAAGAATATTAAAATTTAGCTTTAATAAAATATGAAAATTTACTGTATACTAAATCTTTTATGAAATTTTAGTAATTAAGTCGACATTTATTTTAACCTCCCTGGCGGTTATCCCGAGTGTGGCTCGTGGAAGAATTTTCATTACCAAAAGCAGTAATCTCGAGCCACACTCGGGATTGCATCACCGTATCCTGGGAAAGTTACTTACCTTGTCCCTAGGATCCTGAGATGTCCTCCCACTGTGTCTGCAGGCTCTGTCCTCCACCCAATGTACTGTGTGCCAGCTCCGTTCCCTGCGAGTGTTTGTGATGCACGGGGACGGAGCACGGCGCCAAATTCAAAAAGTGCAAAAAACATAACACATACAGTACACTATAATCTTACAGGTTACATTACTGTATCAAATTATTTCACATCCCTTCTGTCCCTAGTGCTTTGCCCAGTGCCCTGCCTGCAGTTTTATATTATATATACTATTCTTTCTGCTTGGAAACTTGAGAATGTTCAAGGCAAACAAAAAGTGTCCCTTTACGTCAAATGCGGGTTTAGACCAGCTACTGTAGAAAACAGTGATAATAAATTAGAATCAGAATTGGGCGATAGTGATTTGTGGGGAAATTCGTCATCAAACACCGAAATTAGCGATACCGACAATTCTACAACTGAGCAAATGTCAGTGTTTTTGATTTTATTACATTATTGAATATATTTTATTATTATTATATTACTATTATTTGTTATAATTATTTATAGTTATTTATTATATTATAATTTATAACTTTGTGTTTCAAACTTTATTATACCCGGGATGTGTACTAGACTCTTGTTTGAACAACGTTATTTCTAAGAATTACAGGCCTACAATATAAAACAGCAAATTTCCATGCAAAAAAAATGTACCGCTTTGAGACGCAAACATCTGACATAATCATACCGCCAGGGAGGTTAAGTGGATCCATACAAAGAGACTATAAAGGTAAAATACAATCATGAAAAAAAAAATACAATAAAAAAATTGAAAAAATGGAAACAGGAGAAATAGTTTAAAAAGATAATGTTAAAAAGCAAAAGTTAGAGAAGAAAAAAAGATAAACTGAAAAGTTAGAGCAAAAAAACTACATCTTTAAAGCTTAATGTAACATATCCAAGACATCCCTCTGATTAGTAATCCTATTAAATATGTAATAGAAAGGTTTACAGACTCTGAACAGCAGCTCCTTGTCATATGACAGAACATTGCACATCTGTAACTGCCTTCATACTTGGGTTCCTAATAGTTTTATAGCTCAATCATTGAAAAACTTTATTTTATTGCAGATTAATAGCCAAACTGGCATGAAACTCTATTAAGGGATAGCCAGATGATAAGCCTGAGACTCCACAATGACTTGTATAATTGCTGCTTAATTATGCAGAATTAACAAATGGCAGACGTACCAGTTGTATTACTTGAGTAGGGCTCTTTGCCAAGACGGCATACTGGCGTAAATGGCAGCCTGAATCCAATTTTGTTATCTGACACCTCTAAGCATGAACCCCGACTGCTGTCTCCTCCATCTGTAGTGCCAAAAACATTTAGCACAATAGGGAAAGCTGACGATTTGTTAAACCAAGGCACATTTTGGTAACTGATATTAGTGACCACAAAAAAACAATAAATGAACAAACTTATGCCTGAGTAAATACTATCTGATTAGTTCAACAAGCTTTCGACAGTTAAAGTACAGCTGTCATTTTACAACAAACAATATGCTGCAAATCAGGAGGGTAGGAAAAAGAGGCAGAATTGTTAGTAGTGTAAATAGTGTAATAGTGAAAGATTTAGTGAGGGTCTAAAGCCCTATTCTTTATTATGGGTTCTGCAGTCACTGGAGCCCTAAGCATTTCAGGGTAACGTTTGTGCCTCTTGTGGTTTTATGCAATGTGGAATACCACAAGTGGCCATCAAACCTAAGGCCTAATACACAATATCAGTTTTTTCATTTAAGCCAGCGAACTGAATGAAAAAAGCTGAGGAGCTTGAGAGGAGATCGATGTACTAACTATGTGATATTAGTATCTTGATCTCCCCAATGAGCTAATGTGTTCTGACAGGGGGATTGCCCCTTAGCCAGAACATATCAGTCAGTGCTCACAGATTTTGACTGCCAGCACTGATTGGGCCAGATGCTGGTTTTCCAGCATGCCCATTCGACAGAAGCAGCCCATTCAGCCCGCTTCTGTCGAACAGGCTGGTGTACACACGGGCCGAATTTTGGCGGGTTTCTGTTGAACCAGCCAATAACGGACGATATTTGGCCTATGTGTACAAGCCTAACTCTCCCAAAACCTAACCTCTCTGTGCTGCCATGGTTATAGGTAAAGATACACATGGCATAGAATTAGAACTAAAGATAATGCTTCCAAAAAAACACAAAATCCTTCACCCATAAGTTGTTATCCACGTATAGCACGCATTGGGCTTGATTTACTGAAAGAGTGCAAAATCTGGCACAGCTCCGCATAAAGAAACCTATCAGCTTCCAGTTTTTTTTTTTGTCAAATCTTAATTGAACAAACTGAAGTTAGAGGCCCATTGGCTACCATGCACAGCTGCACCAGATTTTGGACTCTCAATCTTTAGCAAATCAACCCCATTGTTACATAGTTACATAGTTAGTCAGGTTGAAAAAAGACACAAGTCCATCCAGTTCAACCACAAAAAAAATAAAAAAATTATATACATATACACACATACACATACACATACACATACACATACACATACACATACACATATATATATATATATATATATATATATATATATATATATATATATATATATATATATATATATATATATATATATATATATATATATTGTAATGGACGCCATGGCTGGGTCCTGGAAGGACGCTATATTTCCCCTCTGTTTGGGTTGTGCTCTCTTTAGGGAATGAAAATTGATTAACCCACCTGTTAGAGGAAGTGTCTTTAAAAGGCAAGGCAGGAAGTTGTAGATGGGTGTGGAGGAGTGGAGAAGACATGGTGGATGGTGTTTATGTTGGATTGCAGCTACTGAAGTGGACAGCAGTGTCCTGTCTGGAAGGCTCCTGGCAGGAGAAGCTACCTGCCATCAAGACCAAGCTCTGTTTCTGATAAGGACAGCTGTTCTGGACTTTGCAAGTCGGTGAGACTACAAATCTTTTTCCTTTTGTTTTTGGCTGCTGTAAAGCTATTTAAGTTAATAAACCGTTTGTTGTATGAAAAGCCTGTGTCCTGCGATCTACCTGGTCCCCCGAACATTACAAGTGGTGCTCGAATGCGGGCAGGACAAAGTAACAGGCATTTTTTCTTGCTATTTTTTTTTTTTTTGTGAATTTGAACTGACATTTAAAGGGACAGTACAGTGAATTTATGTCCTGGGTTAAAGCTGCACAACTGCGGAAAGCTGAAACCATGGAGGAGCTAATTAAACAGCTGTCCTTGGCGAATATACAAGCGCAGACCCGCCATGAGGAAGCTAATCAGCGCTTAGCAACGCAGCACAACGAGGCACTGGCTTTGCAGCAAGAAAATACTCGCCTGTTGGTGGCCCAGTTAGCAGCCCAGCAAGCGACCCAACAAGGGGTTATGCAGGCTCAGATGGCGGCCTTAAAAGAAGCAGTGCAGCAGCTGTCTCAGGGCCGTGAACAAGTGGCCGTTGCCCCTGGCAACCAGGTGACCATAAGGGCAAGCCATTTCTTGCAGAAGTTGTCCCCGAGTGATGACGTAGAGGCGTTTCTAGCAACATTTGAGAGGACGGCAGAGAGAGAAGGGTGGCCCCAGGACCAGTGGGCCGGCTTAATTGCTCCTTTCCTCACCGGAGATTCTCAAAAAGCCTATTTTGACCTACCACCAGAAGATGCTAAAAATTATCAAACACTAAAGGCAGAAATACTGGCTCGGTTGGGGGTGACTACGGCCGTTCGGGCCCAACGAGTGCACCAATGGAAGTATCGTTCAAACCGGCCACCGCGATCTCAAATGCATGACCTGGTGCAACTAGTAAAAAAATGGCTGCAGCCCGAAGTGTTGTCTGGCCCCCAAATTGTGGAGCGGATCGTGCTGGACCGATACTTAAGGTCACTGCCAGATGACCTTCAACGGTGGGTCAGTCATGGAGACCCCAAAACCGCGAACGGCCTTGTTGAGATGGTGGAACGATATACGGTGGTGGAGGATCTGCTTGGCCCCACCAAGCGTCAAGGGCCCAGTCTGCCACGGCCCTTCCGATCAACTGCCGCCCTTCGAACGGATGTCCCCAGGAGCCCTGGAACCAACACCCCGGAAGGCCAAGAGTCACACCCGTTACCCCCTCAGCGACCTGTTCCTGATCGGAGAGGAGGGGATGTACAATGTTGGCGATGTCATGCCTGGGGCCATACCCGGGCCCACTGCCCATTGCAGGAAGAACCCATGGAATGCGGGGTTCTTCGGAGGGGGTCTTTTTATGCCCATAAATCGTGTACAACACATCTTGACCTTGGAGAGAGGAATTTTGAGTGTGAAGTCCAAGTGAACAACCACCCTGCATGGGCCTTGCTGGACTCTGGAAGCATGGTAACCCTGGTTCACCCTAGAGTAATTGGGAAGATCGGTCCGGTAAGCAAAATTTTGCGGGTTGTCTGCATTCATGGGGACACTAGAGAGTACCCTCTCATCTCGGTGTCCATCTCCACAGCATGTGGCACTGGTACTCAAGAGGTGGGGGTGGTAAAGAACTTGGTACATGACGTTATCATAGGACGAGACTGTCCATTATTTGCAAAACTTTGGAGACAAGGAGAACTATCTGAAAGGTCCAGAGACTGGGAAGAAACTAGTCCCTCTGTTCCTGTTGTAGAGGGTAATAACCCTGAGATGCCACATGTTCATAATATGGACCCAGTTGATAAAAACGCCAAGACTTTGGTTAATAATGATGAAAATAGTGCTGATACTGTTAAAGATGTCAATATGTGGGGTTCTCAGACCTACCTGAACACTGAGGGGGGGGAACCTTCCCCGCTTCAGGTAATGCTGGGGGAAGACGATGAGGAAATGGCCTCTACCCCTGACTTGCCAGATTTGGGTGTTCCCCAGGGGGCATTTGGTACTGCCCAGATGCAGGACCCCACTTTGGCCAGGGCACGGGAACAGGTTGTAGTAATAAATGGGGAGCCCCAAGAGCCAGGTGCTAATGAGCGGTGGCCACATTTTTCAATATGTAATGAATTGCTTTATCGGGTTACTAAAGTGAGAGAAAATGTGGTAGAACAATTATTGGTACCCCAACAATATAGACGCAAGGTCCTGGACCTGGCCCATGATGATGTTTTAGGGGGACACCTGGGAGTTGAAAAGACGGAGGCACGGATCGCCGACCGGTTTTACTGGCCAGGCTTGAAAGCAGAGGTAAGGAGATACTGTACCTCTTGTCCCACCTGTCAGTTGACCGCTCCGGCGACCCATTTCCGGAGCCCGTTGGTCCCTCTGCCCATAATTGAGGTCCCATTCGAAAGGATAGCCATGGATATAGTGGGTCCCTTGGTAAAGTCGGCTCGAGGTCATTCTTACATACTAGTGATCCTCGACTATGCCACTCGTTATCCTGAGGCACTACCCCTGCGGAATACCTCCTCTAAGGCTATTGCACGGGAGTTATTCCAGTTGTTTACACGAACGGGTTTTCCCAAGGAAATACTCACAGACCAGGGCACCCCGTTTATGTCGAAGGTTATGGCCGATGTATGCAGACTGTTCCGGATTAAGCAGCTGCGCACATCGGTCTACCATCCCCAAACAGATGGATTGGTAGAACGTTTTAATAAGACCCTTAAGTCTATGCTCAAGAGAGTGGTACAAAGGGATGGGAAAGACTGGGACTGCCTGTTACCAGCTCTCCTGTTCGCTATCCGAGAAGTGCCCCAGGCCTCCACTGGGTTTTCGCCCTTTGAATTGGTATATGGGCGGAGACCTCGTGGATTACTGGACTTTGTTAAAGAAGAATGGGAAAGTGAACCAATTCAGCATAAAAGTGTTCTTGAATATGTCTCTCAAATGCAGGAGAGGATCCGAACTGTGATGCCGCTAGTTAAGGAACACTTACAAAAAAACCCAGGAGGCTCAACGACGGGTCTATAATAGGGCAGCCAAAATTAGGAACTTTCAAGTGGGGGATCGAGTAGCAGTGTTGATTCCCACTGTGGAAAGTAAATTCTTGGCCAGATGGCAAGGCCCTTTCGAGGTTGTAGAAAAAATGGGAGAGGTAAATTATAGAGTCCACCAGCCAGGCAAGAGGAAACCCTTCCAGATATATCATGTAAACTTGTTAAAGCCCTGGACAGACAGGGAACCAGTGACCTCCCTGGCTAGTACAAAACTTGAGCCTCGGGTTGGGGTGGAGAGTGTCCAAGTAGCAAAGACCCTGTCTAAAACCCAAAGTCAGCAAGCAAAGGAGTTCTTGCAGCGAAATAAAGAAAAATTTTCAGACTTGCCAGGGCTCACTAGTGTCATAGAGCATGATATTATCACAGAACCAGGTGTCAAAGTTTTTGTCCGGCCTTACCGCATCCCAGAGGCTCAAAGGAAGGCCGTTTCAGAGGAAGTAAAAAAGATGTTAGACCTAGGGATTATTGAGGAATCGCAGAGTGAGTGGTCGAGCCCGATTGTGTTGGTACCGAAACCCAACGGAACTCTGCGATTCTGCAATGATTTCCGGAAACTTAATGAAGTTTCCCGGTTTGATGCCTACCCCATGCCCCGGGTAGATGAGCTTATCGAGAGACTAGGTCCAGCCAGGTATATCACTACGTTAGACCTTACCAAGGGGTATTGGCAAATCCCGTTGACTAAGGCTGCTAGAGAGAAAACTGCTTTTTCTACCCCGGAGGGGAGTTTTCAGTACAAAAGGATGCCTTTTGGATTGCAAACTGCTCCAGCCACGTTCCAGAGAGCAATGGATAGGATTTTACGACCTCACCGGAAGTATGCCTCAGTATACTTGGACGATATAGTCATTTTTAGCAAAGACTGGGAATCACATTTGCCCAAAGTGCAGGCAGTGCTGGACTCTCTTTGGAAGGAGGGGTTTACAATAAACCCTGAAAAATGTGCTTTGGGAATGGAGGAGGTGAAATACCTGGGTTATATCGTGGGTAGAGGGGTAGTGAAACCGCAGGTCAACAAGATAGAGGCTATACAGAATTGGCCCCGCCCCCTCACAAAAAAGCAGGTACGTGCATTCCTGGGCATGGTGGGATACTACAGGAGGTTTGTACCCAACTTTGCCACGTTGGCGGCTCCGTTGACCGATCTGACTAAGGGTCGGAAATCGGTCATGGTGGAGTGGAATGCAGACGCTGAGAAGGCTTTTTTGGAGCTCAAGTCAGCGCTGTGCCAACACCCTGTCCTGGTAGCACCTAATTTTTCAAAAGAATTTATTGTCCAGACTGATGCTTCCGATGTAGGATTGGGAGCGGTGTTGTCACAGGTTATTCATGGCGAGGAACACCCGATAGTCTTCCTCAGCAGGAAGTTAACACCAGCGGAGAAAAACTATGCCATAATTGAACGAGAGTGTCTGGCCATTAAGTGGGCTCTGGAATCCCTCAGATATTACCTTTTGGGGAGGAAGTTTAGGTTGATTTCTGACCATGCCCCTTTAACATGGCTGAGACAGGGAAAAGGGACTAATGCCAGGGTTACCCGGTGGTTCCTGGCACTCCAGGAATTTAAGTTTGTAGTGGAGCATAGGCCCGGGAGACTGCATCAAAACGCAGATGCCCTTTCCCGAGTCCATTGTTTGAGCTCCACTGTTGCCTCCACCTCCTTGGCGTTGGGGCACAGGGGGGGGATATGTAATGGACGCCATGGCTGGGTCCTGGAAGGACGCTATATTTCCCCTCTGTTTGGGTTGTGCTCTCTTTAGGGAATGAAAATTGATTAACCCACCTGTTAGAGGAAGTGTCTTTAAAAGGCAAGGCAGGAAGTTGTAGATGGGTGTGGAGGAGTGGAGAAGACATGGTGGATGGTGTTTATGTTGGATTGCAGCTACTGAAGTGGACAGCAGTGTCCTGTCTGGAAGGCTCCTGGCAGGAGAAGCTACCTGCCATCAAGACCAAGCTCTGTTTCTGATAAGGACAGCTGTTCTGGACTTTGCAAGTCGGTGAGACTACAAATCTTTTTCCTTTTGTTTTTGGCTGCTGTAAAGCTATTTAAGTTAATAAACCGTTTGTTGTATGAAAAGCCTGTGTCCTGCGATCTACCTGGTCCCCCGAACATTACAATATATATACACACATACACACATACACACATACACACACATAATAAATATACCAGCCCATATACCCAATTCTATACCCACAGTTGATCCAGAGGAAGGCAAAAAACCCCAGCAGAGCATGATCCAATTTGCTAAAGCAGGGGAAAAAATTCCTTCCTGATCCCCCAAGAGGCAATCAGATTTTCCCCGGATCAACTTTACCTATAAATTTTAGTACCCAGTTATATTACGTACACTTAGGAAATAATCCAGGCCTTTCTTAAAGCAATCTACTGAGCTGGCCATAACCACCTCTGCAGGGAGTCTATTCCACATTTTCACAGCTCTTACTGTGAAGAAACCTTTCCGTATTTGGAGATGAAATCTCTTCTCCTCTAGACGTAAAGAGTGCCCCCTTGTCCTCATTGTTGACTGTAAAGTGAATAACTCTACACCAAGTTCCCTATATGGACCCCTTATATATTTGTACATGTTTATCAAATCCCCCCTTAATCTCCTCTTATCAAGAGAGAATAAATTCAGTTCCTCTAATCTTTCCTCATAGCTGAGTTCCTCCATGCCTCTTATCAGTTTGGTTGCCCTTCTCTGCACTTTCTCCAGTTCCCCGATATCCTTTTTGAGAACTGGTGCCCAAAACTGAACGGCATATTCCAGATGAGGTCTTACTAATGATTTGAACAGGGGCAAAATTATGTCTCTCTCTCTGGAGTACATACCTCTCTTAATACAGGAAAGGACTTTGCTTGCTTTGGAAACCGCAGCTTGGCATTGCATGCTATTATTGAGCTTATGATCTACCAAAACCCCCAGATCCTTCTCCACTATGGATTCCCCCAGTTGTACTCCCCCTAGCGTGTATGATGCATGCATATTCTTAGCCCCCAAGTGCATAACCTTACATTTCTCAACATTAAACCTCATCTGCCACATAGTCGCCCAATTAGACAGAGCATCCAGGTCGGCTTGTAAATTGGTGACATCCTGTAAGGACGTTATTGCACTGCATAGCTTGGTGTCATCTGCAAAGATGGAAATGTTACTCTTGATCCCAGACCCAATATCATTTATAAAGATATTAAAAAGCAAGGGTCCCAGCACTGAACCTTGGGGTACACCACTCATAACCTTAGACCATTCAGAGTAAGAATCATTAACCACTACTCTCTGAATTCTGTCATTAAGCCAGTTTTCTATCCATCTACAAACTGATGTTTCCAAACCTGTAGACTTTACCTTACACATGAGCCGTGTGTGCGGAACTGTATCGAATGCTTTTGCAAAATTCAAATATATCACGTCCACCGCCACCCCTCTGTCCAAGGTTTTACTTACCACCTCATAAAAAGAAATCAGGTTTGTCTGACAACTCCTGTCTTTCATGAATCCATGCTGTCTGTTGCTCAAAATATTTTTTTCCTGCAAGAACTCGTCTATGTGGTCTTTTATTAATCCCTCCAGTATCTTCCCAACTATAGAAGTTAAACTAACGGGTCTATAATTACTTGGTAAAGACTTTGTTCCCTTTTTAAATATAGGCACCACATTGGCCCTGCGCCAATCCAGTGGTACTATTCCTGTCATTAACCACTTTCAGACCGGACCATTTTGCTGGTAAATGACCAGAGGTCTTTTTACAATTTGGCACTGCGCTGCTTTAACTGGTAATTGCGCGGTCATGCAATGTTGTACCCAAACAAAATTTGCGTCCTTTTCTTCCCACAAATAGAGCTTTCTTTTGATGGTATTTGATTGCCTCTGCGATTTTTATTTTTTGCGATATAAACGTAAAAAGACCGCAAATTTTGAAAAAAAATGATATTTTCTACTTTTTGTTATTAGAAAAATCCAATAAACTCAATTTTAGTCATACATTTAGGCCAAAATGTATTCAGCCACATGTCTTTGGTAAAAAAAAAGTCAATAATTGTATATTTATTGGTTTGCGCAAAAGTTGTCACATCTACAAACTAAGGTACGTTTTCTGGAATTTACGCAGCTTTTAGTTTACGACTGCCTATCTCATTTCTTGAGGTGCTAAAATGACAGGGCAGTACAAAACCCCCCCAAATGACCCCATTTTGGAAAGTAGACCCCCTAAGGAAATTGATAAGAGGCATGTTGAGCCCATTGAATATTTTATTTTTTTGCCTCAAGCGATTGAATAATGACAAAAAAAAAATTTTTTTTTTTTTTTTACACAAAGTTGTCACTAAATGATATATTGCTCACACATGCTATGGGCGTATGTGAAATGACACCCCAAAATAAATTCTGCTGCTTCTCCTGAGTACGGGGATACCACATATGTGGGACTTTTTGGGAGTCTAGCCGCGTACAGGGCCCCGAAAACCAAGCACCGCCTTCAGGCTTTCTAAGGGCGTAAATTTTTGATTTCACGCCTCACTACCTATTACAGTTTTGAAGGCCATAAAATGCCAAGATGGCACAAAACCCCCACAAATGACCCCATTTTAGAAAGTAGACACCCCAAGCTATTTGCTGAGAGGCATGTTGAGTCCATGGAATATTTTATATTTTGCCACAAGTTGCGGGAAAATTACAAACTTTTTTTTTTTTTTTTTTTTTTCACAAAGTTGTCACTAAATGATATATTGCTCATGCATGCCATGGGCATATGTGAAATGACACCCCAAAATAAATTCTGCTGCTTCTCCTGAGTACGGGGATACCACATATGTGGGACTTTTTGGGAGCCTAGCCGCGTACGGGGCCCCGAAAACCAAGCACCGCCTTCAGGCTTTCTAAGGGCGTAATTTTTTGAGTTCACTTCTCACTACCTATTACAGTTTTGAAGGCCATAAAATGCCAAGATGGCACAAAACCCCCACAAATGACCCCATTTTAGAAAGTAGACACCCCAAGCTATTTGCTGAGAGGCATGTTGAGTCCATGGAATATTTTATATTTTGCCACAAGTTGCGGGAAAATTACAAACTTTTTTTTTTTTTTTTTTTTTTTCACAAAGTTGTCACTAAATGATATATTGCTCATGCATGCCATGGGCATATGTGAAATGACACCCCAAAATAAATTCTGCTGCTTCTCCTGAGTACGGGGATACCACATATGTGGGACTTTTTGGGAGCCTAGCCGCGTACGGGGCCCCGAAAACCAAGCACCGCCTTCAGGCTTTCTAAGGGCGTAATTTTTTGAGTTCACTTCTCACTACCTATTACAGTTTTGAAGGCCATAAAATGCCAAGATGGCACAAAACCCCCACAAATGACCCCATTTTAGAAAGTAGACACCCCAAGCTATTTGCTGAGAGGCATGTTGAGTCCATGGAATATTTTATATTTTGCCACAAGTTGCGGGAAAATTACAAACTTTTTTTTTTTTTCACAAAGTTGTCACTAAATGATATATTGCTCACGCATGCCATGGGCATATGTGAAATGACACCCCAAAATAAATTCTGCTGCTTCTCCTGAGTACGGGGATACCACATATGTGGGACTTTTTGGGAGCCTAGCCGCGTACGGGGCCCCAAAAACCAAGCACCGCCTTCAGGCTTTCTAAGGGCGTTACAGTTTTGAAGGCCATAAAATGCCAAGATGGCACAAACCCCCCCCCCCAAATGACCCCATTTTAGAAAGTAGACACCCCTAAATTTAGGGGTACACTAGTGAGACTAGGTAATAAATGGCGGGTGCCCTGAAACTATAAAAAAATAACTAACCAACCAGCGTCACCTGTAACAGTTATATGGTGATCACTGGTGAAAGGGTTAACTAGGGGGCAATCAGGGGGCTTTATGCGGTAGTATATGGGGGTCCCTGGCGCTATAAAAAGCTGCGGCGAACCTAAATACCTACCTGCCTAACTAGCGTCACCTGTGACACTAATACAGCGATCAGAAAAACGATCGCTTATTAGGCTGGGTTCACACTGGAGCGATGCGGGAACGCCACGAATGCGCGGCGGGTTCCCGCATCGCATGCCTCCCGGCGGCAGTTCACACTGCCCTATGCGAACTGCTGGGAGTGTCAGTGAAATGTTAATGACACCCCCAGATCAGTTCGCATATCGCAGTGCGATCTGCAAACTTGGATCGCATGGTGTGAACACCCATGCGATCCGATTCTGCTGCGGACCAAAAAAAGGGTCCCGTGCGAGTTTGCGGCGGGTGCGGCGGGTGCGACACGAATTCAGCCATACTATCTGTATAGCTGAACTCGAATCGCACAGAGATCGGATGTGATTTGCACTGCAGTGCGGTGCGAATCACATCCGTTCTCATAAACCGCTGCAATGTGAACCCAGCCTTAGTGACACTGGCGACGGGGGGTGATCACGGGGTTAAACCTTTATTGGGGGGGTTAGGGGGGTACCTTAGAACTAAAGGGGGCTAACCCTAACTGCCCTAACAGTTATTAGTCACAAATGACACCTGCCGGGTGATCAGGGGGTTAAACCTTTATTAGGTAATAAATGGCGGGTGCCCTGAAACTATAAAAAAATAACTAACCAACCAGCGTCACCTGTAACAGTTATATGGTGATCACTGGTGAAAGGGTTAACTAGGGGGCAATCAGGGGGCTTTATGCGGTAGTATATGGGGGTCCCTAGCGCTATAAAAAGCTGCGGCGAACCTAAATACCTACCTGCCTAACTAGCGTCACCTGTGACACTAATACGGCGATCAGAAAAATGATCGCTTATTAGGCTGGGTTCACACTGGAGCGATGCGGAAACGCCGCGAATCCGCGGCGGGTTCCCGCATCGCATGCCTCCCGGCGGCAGTTCACACTGCCCTATGCGAACTGCTGGGAGTGTCAGTGAAATGTTACTGACACCCCCAGATCAGTTCGCATATCGCAGTGCGATCTGCAAACTCGGATCGCATGGTGTGAACACCCATGCGATCCGATTCTGCTGCGGGCCAAAAAAAGGGTCCCGTGCGAATTTGCGGCGGGTGCGGCGGGTGTGGCGGGTGCGGCGGGTGCGGCGAATGGCTGAACTCGAATCGCACAGAGATCGGATGTGATTTGCACTGCAGTGCGGTGCGAATCACATTCGTTCTCATAAACCGCTGCAATGTGAACCCAGCCTTAGTGACACTGGCGACGGGGGGTGATCACGGGGTTAAACCTTTATTGGGGGGGTTAGGGGGGTACATTAGAACTAAAGGGGGCTAACCCTAACTGCCCTAACAGTTATTACAGTCACAAATGACACCAATGCAAAAAAAAAAAAAAAAAAAAAAAAAAATGACATTGGTGTCACTGTGACTGGGGGGCAGGGGTAATTGGGGGGGTGATCGGGGGGTAAAGGGGGGGTGTGAGTGTGCCTGGCATGTTCTACTGTGTGTGGGATGTGTTGGTGCAACTCACTGATCCGCTCTCCTCCGTGTCGGAACGAAAAATACCGACACGGAGGAGAGAATACATCACTTCCTCTCCTGTGTTTACATTACAGGAGAGGAAGTGATGTCACCGGGGATTTCCATTCGTCGGGAGCGATCGCGAGGGGGTGGCCATGAATGAATGGCCGTCCCCTCGTCCGGGATCGCTCCCGAACGAAAACCGACCGCCGCAGGCACCGGGCGGGGGCCCGATCGGGCCCCCGACCCGCGGGAGGCAAATCACGTACATGTATGTGATTATGCCTGCCTGTGCCATTCTGCCGACGTACATCGGCGTGAGGCGGTCGGCAAGTGGTTAATGAGTCCCTAAAAATTAGATACAATGGCTTTGAAATTACAGAGCTCAATTCTTTTAGGATCCGTGGGTGGATGCCATCAGGTCCAGGTGCTTTATCCACCTTTATTCTGTCCAAATATTTCTGGACCATATCACTTATGAGCCATTGTGGATTTGGGGCTGCGTCAGTACCACCCCCATTGTGGACATGAGCTCCCCCATGCTCCTTTGTATACACAGAGCTGAAGAAAGTATTTAATAAGTTAGCCTTCTCTTTGTCCCCAGTCACCCACTCCAGATTATTTTGCAAAGGGCCTACATGCTATTGTATATATATCATATCCTAATAGTCTCCTATTAGACAGTTAAAAATAAAATGAATGCAGCAACCACATTTAGAGACTGGTAAGATGTAAATTATTAGTGCTTTGATTTAAATATATTTATTTTATTTTAATATTAATTTTTTATTAAATATGTTATATTTTATTTTATTTATATTAACAACTTGCTGACTGCAGTTTTACTGCTACAGGGCAGCTGGTGGGCGCAGGATCATGTATATATGTATATATATATATATATATATATATATATATATATATATATATATATATATATATATATATACATGATTTTTTTTTTATTGGATGTAAAAATTTATTTTATTTTTTTCAAAATTGTGCGCCTTTTTTTGTTTATACAGCAAAAAACACAGAGGTGATCAAATACCACCAAAAGAAAGCTCTATTTGTCTGAAAAAAAGAACATACATTTTACTTGGGTACAGCGTCGCATGACTGTGCAATTGTCAGTTAAAGTAACAGAGTGCCGTATCGCAAAAAAATGACCTGGTCATGGGGGGGGGGGGTAAATCTTCCAGAGCTGAAGTGGTTAATATAGCATAAACAATTGCTACACAAGTTGTAATTGAATGTTATTCAACATAACCTTTTTTTAAACAAGCAACCACTGTAATTTTCTGTAAAAATTCAATGCAGTATGGCAACTTGGAGGCCTGGGGTAAAGAACGCCCACAGAAACATAATTTTCTATTTGTGTGATTGGCTCACTGATTGTCCCAGAAATCTGCACTAAGATACAAGTCAGATCAGTATTCACAAGACGTTGTAAAACATACTTCAGAGCAACAAAAGGTAGAAGTTTGCTAAAAAGTTTGTTCAAATCCCTCCAATGTTACATTTATCACCCAGAAGACATGGCTTTTTTCTCAACAAAAGTGGAGTTATTCTTTAAGATCCTGACTTCTGTATCCTGTCTGAACTTATCAGAAATAGAGATCTCCACTACAGACAGAGTTTGGGAAAATGGGAAACAGTATTAGGAAAATGAATCCGTTAAAAAGAAAAGGCGCAAAAGTCATAAATAAAGTGACCTAATGCGTACCTTACTGTAATAACCCTAAATCTATACACTACTGAAAATGTGCTCTGGTTTCTCATTTTATTCCAAGGAAAATCATAACAAGGTTCTAATCAAATTGTCTTCATCATGATCTGCCTTTTCTTCACTGAAATAGAGAGCATTTTGTTCAGAATATCACCTGGCAGGCGTATGCTTCATTTTCTTTTCGAACTTTGGCTTCACTTACATTTTCCTTCCCTGACCTCAGCTTTTTGTTTATTCTTAAACCTCTGCAATCCTGCTAAAAAATAAATGTGAAAGTACATATATCGCTTGACGATGTACGAGAGGAAACATTATTTCATGGGAAAAGCTTTCCTAAGATATATAGAGGATCAGAAAACTTTGAAAGTGCAAAATCTATCACTGCGAATGACAGAAAAAGAAGAACTACAGTCCAGCTGAGCACCTTTTAATAACTTAGAGAAGAGCCAAGGAGGCATTTAAATACTGTATATCAAAGACAACATGCCCATAAATCAAAACCACCTACAAAAGAAAAATATGGATGGAATGAATCCTGCTGTATTGAACTGTGATATCACAAAGATTTGTGGACATAAGAAAGGCACTATAAAAGTAACATGGAGTACAGGCATACCCCACTTTTAAGTACAAAATGGAGTTTATTTACTAAAGCTGGAAAGTGCAAAATCAGGCTCACTTCTGCATAGAAACCAATGAGCTTCTAACCCCAGCTTGTTCAATTAGGCTTCTGGTCTGTGCAGAAGTGAGCCTGATTTTGCACTTTCTAGCTTTAGTAAATAAACCCCATTGTGTACTTAAAAGTGGGGTATGCCTGTAGTGTGTTTGAGATTCAACCCAAAGCCATCAGTTCTAGGATGAATCTTAAACCAAAGCCAACCCTGGGCTTGCTATCTAATTTCTCACATTTGATACACCTCACACCTCATGAAACTACCCATGGCAGCAGTAAAAAAAAGCAGAAGTATATATATATATATATATATATATATATATCTATATATATATATATATATATATAGATAGATAGATAGATAGATAGATAGATAGATAGATAGATAGATCTGTTTATGTTTATTTACCATTTTCCAGGTGTTTTTAGTTCTCTTGTTCCTTCAGTGGTGGGCAGATCCTAAATGTTGCAGAGAGTGGTGCTACATGATGCTCTCTGCAGCATTCTCCCGTGTGTCCAAAGGGAGGAACTTAGCCATGATGCGCAAGATTGACAGGAAATTATGTTAGGGTTCATTTAACCTGGCAGGGGAGCGGCACTGCATTGCTGGATTGATAAGTCAGCAGGAGATAGCAGTGGAGATTGGGTGAATATATTAGCAATATCTGCTTTTTTGTTTTTAGCCAGTGCTAGGGTCTGAAATTTTATATTTACACCCAGGCTGAGTAAGGGCTTTAACCTCCCTGGCGGTAATCCTGAGTGTAGCTCTGGATGGATTTTCAGTACCAAAAGCGATCCAGGCAAAGATATTTACCTTGTCCCCAGGATCCTGCGATGTATCCCTGCTCTGTGTGTGAGCCGTGTTTCTGCCAGATCTATTACTGTACTGAGCTCCGTTCCTTGCGATCGTTGCTACGCATGGGGACAGAGAACGGCGCCAGATTCAAAAAGTAAAAACACAATACACATACAGTGCCCTGTAATCTTACAGATTACATTACTGCATCACATTATTTCACATCCCTTTTGTCCCTAATGCTTTGTCTAGTGCCCTGCATGCAGTTTTATATTATATATACTGTTCTTTATATCTGCAACCAAAAAAGTGTTGCTTTACATGAAAAGTGGTTTTAGACCAGCTAGAAAACAGCAACAATAAATTAGAATCACTCGCAGAATTGAGCAATAGCGATTTGTGGGGAAATCCGTCATCAAACACTGAAAAGTAATGACAGTGACAATTCTGCAACTGAGCAAATCTCAGTGTTTTTGATTTGATTACATTATTGAATATTTTTTATTATTATTATATTATTATTTGGTATAATTATTTATAGTTATTTATTATATTATAATTTATGATTTTGTGTTTCAAACTTTATCACGCCAGGGAGGTTAAAGGATAAGTTCACTTTTTGGAAAAAAAAAAAAATATCTTTTTTTGCAGGTAAAAGCTCCAATTGGCCACGTGCCTTTTAAATTGTTACAGCTAGTGGGGAGGGAGAAGAATTCTGCTAGCTGTCACAACATGGATTGGGAGGTGCAGGGCCAGTCTGTTTATAACATGCTACAAACCCTGACTATGGGTGTAACATGCAACATGTTACGAAAGGGGAACTTATCCTTTAAAGAGGTAATATAGTTTGCTTTATAGTCTTATAATAAAGCTTGCCTGTAGGCAAAATGAATATCTCCTAAACATCATAATTTAAGAGATATTCCATGGAGCAGCAGCCAGTGATGGCCTTCTCATGCCATCCCTTTAGAGCTCTATGCTGAAGCCAGGACTCCGTGCACATTCGCAGGAGGTACGTAATCGGGGTTTGGCCATTCAAACAGCTGGAAACCTGCGAACCCAGAAGGAGGACTGGGTGAAGATAGAATCACTGTGAGAATTTTCCTTATTTTGGAGAGCTCTCAGTTCTCTCTCAGAGAGGAGCCATAGGATCACCCCTAAGGTCGCAGGAACATTTAGGGCAACAATCTAGAGAGGATCCATCTGTGATACATTGTGTCAGAGTCAGCTGAAGTAAAAGAGGCTTTCAGACTGCCTGGATCACAGTGAGTAGACTGCAGACAATCCCAACTGACTGTTTCTTGTGCACCCTTTCTGGATAGAGCAACTGTTCTAAACCCAGCTGTCATGACTGTGCCTTGAAGAGGAGAGGGCTCCTGAGCTGAGATCATGTGCTACCTTTTTTGTAAAGGTAAACTCTGGTTTATTGTGTATATCTGCTTCAAGATAGTGTCCTCATTCAAGTTATTTAGTTCTGGGCATGCCAAAGCTCTTCCCAATCCTTATCCCAGTTCTACAAAACAATAAAAACAACAAAAAGCAAGGCACCACCTGCCTGATTACTGTCTGAGGGCTGAGTGAGATTTTATGCATTTGTCGGAAAATACCCTGTGCCTGGCTGCTTGCTCCATGAAGGGATCAGAACCTGGGATCTGATTGCCAGACCAAGTTGGGAGTCCACTACTATAGTGTTAGAGTGTTGAAGCTAAAATAACTATAAAGTACTCTGTATTCAAATGAGTTCCTTTGTGCCTGTTTTGACATTTCTCCAAATGGAGAAGAGCTTGCTGCAAGGAGGGAGGTAGGCTTAATCTTGTGCTTGAGAATAAGACTCTGTATACACACTGGGCCTAGAATCTAGGTTCCCACTCAAGCACAAATAGAGTCAATCATAGTTACTTGGCAACTGTATCTTACAAATTATTTGGGGAAGTACAGTGGCTTAGTGTTTAGCACTTTTGCCTTGCAGTACTAGGTTGCTCAGGTCAAATCCCTAACTCGAACATTGTCAGCATGGAGTTTGAATATTCTTCCTGTGCTTGTGTGCATTTCTTCCCAAACTTCAAAATCATGCTGGTAGGTTAATTGCCTCCTGTTTAAATAGGTCCTAGTACATATCTACATGCAGAATGCGAGAGGAACCTTTGATTGAGGGCAGGGACTGAAGCGATCATACAGTATGTAAATTGTATATGCATATTATAATAGATTTTTTTCCAGAATCTGGAGAATGTGACAGATTGACAATAAACTCTTAGCAACTGAGCATAGACGCCTTCAGATGCACCACACTATTGGCCAGTTAAGCACTCTATGGGACCACCATTGATTTAGAAGAGGGAGATTTTATTTTGTCCACTGAAGATATGATTTAGGTAATTGTGTACAACGTGAAGGAGAAAAAGCACAGTGATGAGCTCTTCTTCTTTCTTCTTCGATAAGCATACTCCTTGTCAACACATGAACTGATTGCCTCCTTGTGCTGCTTCTTTTTCTCACACTAAGCTCTGTTGCATAGGTACTGAAAGAGGCTAATACAAAGTCAAATTCAAGCAAATTTAATGATGCAATATTAATGTAATGAGAATATGTGTTTTTTCTATATCTGTCAAGAACTCGGCTTCAATCATAAAATTAACACATAAGTTTACCCTATTCTTACTTAACCTCTAAGGTTAGCTCTTTAAGTGTATCTAAAAATGTATTAAAAAAAAATACTAAACATGTCATACTTACATGCCCTGTGCAATGGTGTTGTCATGTTCTGAGGTCCCTCACTGGCGCTCCTGGCTCCTCCTCCCTTCCAAGTGCCTCCATAGCAAGCCACTTGCTATGGAGGCACTTGCTTAGGCTCACTCCCAAGGCAGGAGCCAGTGGCCCTGCCCCCCACTCCATGCTCACAGGAATTGATTAATGGCAGCAGGAGCCAATGGCTCCCCCTGCTGCCTCCATGTCCAGTGAGGAAGGCTCTGCTGATCTTAGGCACAGTGCTGGCTCAAGATCAGACTCAGGCAAGTATTTGGGGTGAGCAGGCACTGTTCACAGTAGGTTTTGTACATTAATTCAAAGAATGCATTTAGGTAAAAAAAAAATTCTGCCTTTACAAACACTTTAACCTGACCCAATCCCCAACTTTAACCCCTAAACATAACTTTTAACCTAATCACAAACCATAAACCTAATGCTTACTGATTTCAAAAAACACTACCGGTGTACAAGACGTTTCTTGTTACTTGTTTGTGTCACATACCACTTGCCACTTATACAGTACATTACCCCCCCCCCCCCCCCAAACTGTGCAAACTGGTTTCCAATCAATCCATAATATCTAAAACACTTACTAATGTTTTATTCCTATGCAATTTATAACTTTCTGTGCCTTTAAACCGATTCTTAATGTACGCCAATGAACTTTAATACCCCTGAGCCTACCAGAAGCGCCTTTGGGTACATATACCACTGGTTCAGAAACTATGATTTAAAAGGTCATTAATGTTTAATTTGATTTATTAAAAAAATGCTTCTTCAAGTTTTTCTTAAAATAATATTTACAAATACTTCCTAAAAGCAGTCAGCTACTGCTTTGCTTCTCTATGAATACATTGCCCTTTCCTGTTACTCCTTATCTTCTGCTGTGTATTTGTCCACTTGATTGCTTAGCAGACATTATTTCCTGTTTGACTAAGCAGTGATAATTATCTTCAGATGTCTGATGGTATTTCAATATCTATCAAGGCTCCAAACAGTGATATCTTTGCAGTGCTTGGAAACAATGTCTTTTTTATTGAATTATTACAAAATCCTAAATGTCATTGTGTGGCACATTACCTTCTGCATGGACAGAAGATAACAATAAAATATAAAATCAGCAAATAAACATTATCTTTTTGAACCAAATGCTTAGCTTTATAAGTATATTTATACTGCAAAAACCTATGCATAAAAGTTGAACAAACATAATAAACCTTATCCGATGACCTCTAAAACCAGTGCAACTGAAAACTTTTACTTAGTACAATAGATATTAGCAAATTCCAGTTGTATTTTTTTTTTTTGTTTTTTTTTTTTTTCAAAATAGTTTTTATTGAGTTTAGCGAACATACAACAATGTAAATACGCAGTAGGTACAAACGGTACTACAGGAACAGTAGGTATGATAGGTACAATAGGTACAATATAATGTTCATTTTAGTACATAACAGTCTATAATATCAGCTTATAAACAGCAATGATGGAAGGGCGAGAGATAAAGGGGGGAGGGGAGTGGGAGGGGGGAGAGGAGAGGGAGCTTAAGGAAAGGAGGGGGGAGAGAAGAGGAGGGGGGGGGGATAGGAGGGAAAGAAGCAAAAGAGGATGGAGAGTCATGGGGTTGTCTTGATGGAAAGAGTTAATCAAACATTATGGTATTGGTCATACCATACCGACCAGGGATGCCAGAGAGTTTTAAGGCGGTGATGGTTGTGTTTCCCTCTAGAGAGAACAATTTCATATGTATAGTGCGTTTGGACTACCATGATAATTTCATCCAGTGATGGGGTTGTAGTTGTCTTCCATTTTCTTGCGATTAAGAGTTTTGTGGCTAAGAGAATGTGTGTGGTGATTAAGCGTAGGTCTGATGGAATGTCGTTAATGTTGACATTGAGGATTGCCAGAGAAGGAGTTAGTGGAATGTGTAGGTGCAGAACTTCATGTAGTAGTGTTTCTACTTTGGACCATACTAGTTTTATACGTGGGCATGACCAGAAAATATGTAGGAGTGTCCCAGGCAAGTTACATTCTCTCCAGCAAGTATGCGGTGTTTGTTTGTTAAATTTGGCCATTCTATATGGTGTCAAGTACCATCTCATTGTAATTTTTTGGGCGAGCTCCCAAAGTGCGGAGCAAGCAGTGTATGTGTAGGTGGACTTAATTGCTTGTTGCCACTGACAATCTGAGAATTGTGTCTCAAGGTCTGTCTCCCAGTCTGTAAGGGGTTTGGACTTGTAAAACATATGTTTTCCCTGCAAGGTGGAGTATACTATTGAGATCCCCTTAGAGATATGATCGTTAAGAAATAGGAACTTCCAAATGTTTAGTGGTAGAGAACTTTCTAAAGAAGGGTGAGCAGCGAGGCAATGTCTTATCCTGTAGTATGTTAGATAGTCCGTCATATGGGTGGCCGACTGTTGTTGCTTGAGTGTATGCGAATTGGATTGAATTAGAGAGCGAAGTTCCGATGTGTAAGTTGCCATGGCTGATATCCAGACAGGAATGTGGAGGTCGGGAGTAAGTAGTTGTAGTGTTTCAAGGGGGATTGGAATGGGTCGTAGGGGAAGATTTGTCCAGTGAGTGTAGTGTAGTGTTCTCCAAGTTTTGACCGTGGCTTGTATGGTAGGTGAGTATAGAGATAATTGTGGAGTCTTAGCGGAGGTGCTAAACAGCCAGGTGGATAGATTAGTACCAGGTGTCATTGTGTTCTCTATAGCTCCCCACAGGGTGTTGGTGTGTGTGTTAAACCATTCTTTCGTTTGGGATATGATGGTAGCAATATAGTAATCCTTAATATCTATGTGTCCCATGCCACCTACTGATCTGTGTTTGATGAGCTTTGTGTGATTGCATCGTGGTTTCTTGCCTTGCCAGAGGAAGCGTGTTAATGCAGATTGTAATGAATTAAGATAAGTAAGCGGTACTGGTATAGGCAGTGTACGAAAGACATACAACAGTTTAGGTAATGCCATCATCTTGAAAGCAGCTAGACGACCTGCCCAAGAAAATTCATGTTTTGATATCTTTTCCATGTCTTGAAGTAGCGTTTGTTTGATGTCAGGATAGTTACGGGAAAAGAGTAACTTCGTAAATCTAGTAATATGTATGCCCAGATAGGGTAAACCAGTGTCAGTCCAAGAGTAAGGGAACAAATTTCTAAGAAGATTACCAGTGGTCGCATCTAAACCCATGTCTAAAATAACGGATTTATGTTCATTCACTTTATAGTATGATAAATCACTAAACCTTTTCAATAATGATTGTACCGAAGCCAGGGAGGAAATGGGATCCGTGATCATCAATATGACGTCATCAGCAAATAAATTAATTTTGTGTTCTGTTTGGCCAATGGTGAATCCATTGATGTTGCAATGTGTTCTAATGTGTTCGGCTAGGGGTTCCATTATTAAATTAAAAACTAGCGGCGATAAGGGGCATCCTTGGCGTGTGCCATTAGTGATCTGAAAGGGTCTAGATAACATTTCAGAAGTATATACTTGGGCAGATGGTGACGAGTATAGAGCTAAAATAGCAGAGAGTATCGTATCTTGGAATCCAAACTTAAGTAGGGTTGCTTTCATATATTCCCAATGTACTCTATCGAACGCCTTCTCTGCGTCTAAAGACAGAAGCAGAGAAGGCGTTCTAGTGAGCTCGGCATGGTGTACCACATTAATTATTCTACGGGTAGCGTCAAAGGCTTGTCTCCCCTTGGTAAATCCGGATTGGTCTCTATGTATTAAATGGGGCATTAAGTCTATCAGTCTGTTTGCTATAAGTTTGGCGTATATCTTGGTGTCTACATTTAGAAGAGAGATTGGCCTAAAATTCTGTGGATGTGACGGGTCCTTCCCTGGCTTCGGCAATGTAATAATTAGAGCAGATAACATTTCTGGAGGTAGAGAGGAGGAGGAGGCAGCGTCGTTGCATACTCTGGAAAAGTATGGACTGAGGAGCGAGCTAAATTTTTTATAGTATTCACCAGTGAGACCATCTGGGCCTGGAGATTTGTTGGATGGCAGGGCAGAAATGGTGTTAATAATTTCCTGTGGTGTGAATGGAGCATTCAGTGACTGAAGTTGATCACTTGAGAGTCTGGGAAGTTTTATTTCTTGGAGAAAGGAGTCTATGTCTTGAGGAGAGGGTTGTGTGGTATTGGGGTCTGATTTCAAATTATAGAGGGATTCATAGTAGTGGCTGAATGCGTCTGCTATAGCAGAGGGATCTATTACTTTTTTGTTCGTGGTGGGGTGAAATAGAAAAGGAATTTTAGTCTTGGAGTAGTGACCTTTAATTCTGGTAGCCATAGCTCGACCAGCTTTGTTACTAGTAGAATAATGTACAGCTCTAAAGTAAGTATGTGCTTTTTGGTAATTGTCAAGTAAGTGAGCTCGTAATTCTTGTCTAAGGCGATCTAATTTGAGTTTAGTGGAGGGGTTAGGATTGGATTGATTTTGGTTTTCCAGGATTTTGATGTCTGAAGTGAGCGTGTCTAAGCGCTGTGATCTCCTCCTCCTCTCCTTGGCTCCCAATTGTATAAGTACTCCTCTTATGAACGCTTTATGAGCGTTCCAAAGTGTGAAATTATCATTAACAGACTCTTCATTTAGGGAGAAGTACTCCTCCAGTGCTTGTTTGAGGTGGTCTGAATATTGTGGGGAGTTAAGAAGTGAGGCATTAGCTCTCCAGATCCGAGTTTTGGATGTGGTCGGAGAGTCCTCCACAGTTATCATAACCGGTGCATGGTCGGACCATGTAATGGTAGAAATCTCTGAAGTAGATATACGGGGTAAAGTCCATTTGTCCACCAAAAAGTAATCTATACGTGTGTAAGAATTATGGCGTGGAGAAAAGTAGGAATAGTCTCTTTCCGTAGTGTGATGACATCTCCAAACGTCATAGAGATCATTATTTCTCATGAAGGGTCCCATTTGGGAGGCAGGTCTAGTAGAGTGAGAAGAGGTATCGATGGTGATGTCCGGGACTATGTTGAAGTCCCCACAAATTATGAGTTGGCCACGTTTAAAATTATTTATTTTCTTCAGGAGCTTGGAGAGAAAGTTAATTTGCTTTTTGTTGGGAGCATATAGGGCCACAATAGTATATCTGACATTGTTTAAAGAGCAATCTATTGCAAGATATCTGCCATTAGGGTCAACTAGGCTATCGTGTAGCGAAAAGGAAAGTGTGTTTTTAATTGCTATTAGAACTCCGTTTCTTTTTTCAGGCCCCAAGGCTCGAAAAATATTGGGAAAGTGTCTATTGGTACATGGGGGTTCTGCATTGATTTTAAAGTGCGTCTCTTGAACGCAGAGGACATCACAGTGAGAAGATATTGCAGTTTTCCACAGAGATGACCTTTTGGCTGGGTGATTAAGACCCTTAACATTGAGAGATAAGAATTTGGGCATTTTGTGCAACGGTTAAAGAGGGTCTGGAGACTTGTAGTAGTACTTACAGTTGGTGGTTTATCAGGTGTTGTTGGTGTAGAAGTTGCGGAGATGATGTATCCACTGGTCGGTTGTTGGAGCAGGTGCGGAAGTCAGTAAAAGATTGAGGGTTATGCTCTCCAAGGATAGGACGGGTGGGGGAAAAGAGCGTACAGTTAATAAACACAAGCTGAAACAACAATAAAAGGGAGATAAAAACAATGGAAGGGAGGTGAGATGGTGGGGGGAAGAAAGGTAACGCTCGGTAGTAAAGTGGTAGAACTACCTAGCAATCTGCGGGGGTAGTGTTCGTGAACAATCTGCAACGAGCAGGCACTGGAACGGAGGTTACAGTGGATTTCTGAACAGTGATACCACTAATCTCATGTGCAGTGGCTGGAGCGGATCCTAGGATCAGAAGAGCCCTGGATTTGGGTTGCGGTAGGTTGCTGCTGCATTGGCATTATTGGTTCAGGGACAATGCCCCATTCACGGAGAAGCTGTATACCTTCCTCAACTGTATGAATGCTGTATTTCTTTCCATTTTTGTTGATCAGGAGTTTGGTGGGGTAGCCCCATTGATATGGAATCTTGTGGTTATTTAGTGGCTTAGTAATGGTGTGTAGTTGACGCCGTTGCTGGCGTGTGTACTGGGATATATCTGCAAAGAATTGCAGTTTTTGGTACGGTGGAGGAAGATGTTCCATTCTCCTGGTTTTGGCTAGAAGCATATCTTTGGTGTGGAAGAAATGTATTCTCATGAGGGTATCTCGTGGGACCTCCACAGATAAGTGATGTGGTTTCGGAAGTCGGTGAATACGATCGATGACCGTTTCAATTGGGGGTAGCTCAGGCAGAATTGAGGAAATCATTTTTCTAGCGTAGGCTTGTAGATCTGAGGGCAAGATGGTTTCGGGGATCCCCCTGATTTTTATATTGTTGCGCCTCGAGCGGTCTTCGAGGTCCGCCATTTTGGCGCGAACCCATTGTTGTTCTTCTCTGGTGTGATCGTGAGCATCGACTAAATCATTAACTGTGACAGCCATTGTGCTCATCTGCTGTTCAAGAACATTTACTTTGCTGCTCACAGTGACCATTTCAGATTTGAATGCTGTGACTAGAGAGGTGATATCAGAATGTAAGGAGCTGTGTAGAGAGATCAGCATGTCTTTTAACATGGTGTCTATCACAGGCTGATTAGCAGTGGGGAAGGCCGCAATAGGTGAGGATGCTGGTGTCTGTGTGAGGAGACTGTCCAGAGTAGGCCTTACCTCCAGAGCTGTAGTAATATTTTCCAGTCTCATTCGTGACTTAGCTGGGCTGTTGGATGCTGATTGGGGTCCTTGGGATGATGTGGAGTTCACATCTTCGTCTGGTGCCTGCGTGTTCAGGACGTCCGCATCAGGCAGATCAGTATAGGCCCGTTCGCTGTGCTGTGAGGTATCGCGGGCGCCATTTTGAGAGCTCCCGGAGGAGAAGAAATCCGTTAATTTCTTCGGATGTCGGTATTCTTTTCGTTTCCGTGATGTTCCGTTCTGGTTCCCGAACGTGTGGGGATCCGGTTGGTGCATTTTTTAGCGGTCGGATTAGCGGTATACGGTCGTTATCACCCGTTCAGTGCAGGAGCTGAGGATTCAGGCTTCCATTCAGCTCGGCAGTTGGCCACGCCCCCTCTTGTATTTTTGTTTTTGATAAAGTAGATAAAAACCTATGTCATTTTTAAAGTGGAAGTAAACCCATCCATTTAAGTTTCAAAAAACTGTTACAATTCAGCCACATGCCGGAAATGTAACACTCCCATTGGTTGTGCTCTCAACCAAATGGTAAAATCACCCAATGGCTGGTGTCATAACTGATCACATGTGCAGCATAGTGGCAGTTGTAGATTAAACAGAGGCCAAGATGGCAGCTTCCTTGGCTGAAAACAATAGGTGGGTTTACTTTCACTTTAATAGCAGTGTCCTCGGCTGGTGTCAAAAAGTGAGGCAAATTTTCCCTAATGGAAACACAGATAGCAAAAGAAACCTGACAAAGGTTTGACCTTTTTTTGTTCAATATAACATTAAAAATATGGCTACAGGCTCATGGCTTCACTTTGTCAAAATAAATTTAAATATGGATTCACAGATGGTGATAAATAGACATATCTCTTTGAGAACAATGGACAAGGGGACATCTTGCAATCCTAGATTGCTTTACATAGGATCCTGAGCTAAAAGTGTATTATGCAGCTCAACTTTGCTGGTACTCTCCAGCCTAATCATCCCAGGTACTGTAGCTTGAAGGTGGACCACACAGATTATCATCTGTCAAAACATCAACATTTACCAATAATTGTATGAGGGCCTACCTAAACAATCTATTCAAATGATATAGCATTTGTCATAGCCTTCTGCTACACAGATGTCAGTGAAGGTGTTTGGTCAGGCAGTGCAACATCTCATGGTCAGCTTAGCACCACCTATTTAAAGCCCAACACCGGGTAAAAATAAGTTGTGCCCACACTGCAAGGGTTTATTTTTGTCCAGGGATTGAAGTTTGGAGATACACTTACCTAATTCTTCAGATCCTCCCCACACAGGACTGGCCCCTGCAGGCCCTGCCCCTCCACTCTATAGCGGACTATTTCTGAAGTCATCAAGCCCATAGCCCTGCTCTAAACAAGAGGATATAAAGAACAGTCCATTGCTGGATCATGGGGGAGTGCTGTTTGCCCATGCAATGGAGGATCGGGTGAGTATAAGTTTTCCTGGACAAAATGTGCAGTTAACCCTCGCAATGTGGGCACAGCCCCTCTTCAGGTAAAAACTTTTTTGTCCTGGAGATGGGCTTTAAGCTTGGGTTCCACCCTCTCTCTGTAAAGAACAGTTCTCAGCAATTATAATATCAGAAGTTATTACTAGTAGTGACTTTTATATTAGAAGAATTACATTCATGAAACCAAAATTGAACCCCTTATACAGATTGCAGCTTCTAACTGTCCCTCAGTTGAAGAGACTGTCCCTGTTTGGGATCTCTATTGGGATTAAATTCCTGTCTGTCACCCCTACCTTTCATAAAACCTCAAAATTATTGTTTTTGTTTTTATGAAAACCCAATATAAATTATTAATGGCTTGCATAACAAGGGTCTTGGGCAGCGGAGTGTAATTTGCCTCCATACTTTTTGTACTTAAGGAAGTTCCGCTTTCTCATCTTACAAAGTTGCAAGGTATTCCAAACCCTTTACCTGGCATTACAAAGATCAGATCTTAGTGAAATTCCTAGTTGAAACCTGGCATTTGACCCACCTATGCTGATTAATAGAGTTACTAGGAATAATGTTAAATCAACATGGGTGGACTAAATGCACCAAAGCAATGGAAACAACTCCTGGATAACAGAGATGGAAGAAAAAAATGAATATTTCACTAAAGGTAACTAAATGTAGACATTTGTTTCAGTGAACTATTAGTTTAAGTGGATTACCTCTTTAACAAACTATTTGCAATCGACATACTTGAGTCCAGACACGTTTATTAAATCAGCTCTACAGCAAAGCCTTGAGATCAATAAAGTCATGTTTAATTCTTAATTAACATTTTTACTGTAAAATACTATACAAGTACAGGAAATGCTTAATTGGTAAATTATACATACGTATACAAGACCAAGTCTTATGGACATTATTATTATCAAAGGGAGATTTATTCCCTTAGCTGAATGCCAAGTGGGATATGAAGATTTTGCTAATGGACCATAATACCTTGTTAACCAACACTCTGGTTCAGGAGTTCAAGGGCAGAGAATTTGTCTGGATTAATTAAACTACCATTCAGCTCATTCACAAATAATGCTTGGCCAACCTTACCATTTAAAATAATTTAGACAAACGTGCTCTAAATGATGTCATTAAATGGCTGTTTCTTGTTGACAAAACAAAGACAACCACTTTTTACCATACTTGGTAAGATATGCATAATGCGTGGAAGTTAATAATTTTTACATTTTTTTTTACATTTTTTTAATTAGCAGAAATAAATATTTAGCATGCCTCAGTTAATCTTGTATACTTTTTTTTATCCTTTTTTTTGTTTTATGATGTATAAATTCCTACTATGGTCCATTTGAAAGCAGTTGAGACTAAACTTATGTTATCTATCGCTTTGTTTCTAATATTCATGTTTATGTTTTCATTTGAATGTCAAGACTTTATTTACATGTACTATTAATCATTCTGATTAACACAGCTGACGTTGTGTTCTATATAGTAGAAAGAACACAATTTCAAACAAATATCCTATAAAGAATAAAAAAATGCTACATTATCTTCTTCATTAACACAAAATAAATGTAGGCATTGAATATTTCATTTATTGTTTATACTTTATTAATTAACCAGCATTGTTTTAAGCAAATGACTTTATTTCCTTTTGGAATATTTTCATTTTGCATGATAATGAAAGACAGATGGCCATATCCATGAAGCCTGGGCCAATCCTGCTCAGGAACCTATTAGTGTGAAATTTATATATAATAGATGGTAGCAGAAGGCGACTGGTAAAGTGGTGGTAGCTGGCTGGCATATTTTGGGTTAATTTATAGGCAGTCGCTGTCAAGTTTTTTTTTTTTTGGATTAGTACAATGAGAGATCCCCAATGTGTCCATCACAGATGCCAGGGATTAATGGCAAGATAAAAGCTTTGTGAAAGTTAAACATATCAAACCTGCTAATTATGTGGGAGCCTGGACCAGCATTCAATGTCAGAATCAAAGACTACAGCGAAGAGACATGACCAGACACTGTCTTCAAGAAACTGATTAAACCTGCTTAATTTAAACGAGAAAGAGAATTATGCAAAATGTGCCATAAAGACACAGCCAACTTTACAAATTGCACATCCTAATTATTATAATTAAGTCTGGGCTGAATAATAACATTCTTTTTTTCTTTTCTGAAGCCTCAAAGGCAATAAATTGAACATAAAAAGAGAAAAGAACATTGTGTGGGATTTTCTTTCATAAAGAATTGTCACTTAGAAAAAAAACATAATAAACACAAGATAAGAGCTGGTTGCTTTTGATTTTAATAAGACTAGAAAAATAAAAGCGAAGGTTCCAGTTTTTAAGAAATGTAGGGTAATATCTGCTGGAATTCAATTACAAGAAAAATGGCTTGGTAATGGTGACAGAGACATCTGAGGCTGGGTTCACACTATTGCGAATTGGATGCGGCTTCCCTGCATCCAATTAGCAATAGCAGGAGATTTTGACCCGCTCTCTATGGAACTGGTTCACACTATCTCCGCTGCGGCTCCGGTGTGAATTTCCACAGGAGCCCTGTGCATCTTTTGGTCTGTTTTAGGTCTAAATTCAGCCAAAAATTTGGGCTGAAATCGGACCTGAAACCATGAACGAGGACACTCCAGACCCCTACTGTGAGCCACATGCAAATATAGTGTGAACCGAGCCTAAATAAATTAGTCCTGAAAAAGTAGGTAATAGATTTTTCTTAAAAGAAAGGTATACTTAAAGGATAAGTATAGCCAAAAGTTATATTTCAGAACTGGGTATTTCTGGTAGTAAGCTACCATCCTAATGTTCCTGACACCAGCTTGGCTCTGGCGATGTTCTTGATGTTCACTGAGATAGAGTCATAGGGGGTTATTTACTAAAGGCATTTACTAAATTTACAAAATTTATTTAAATTTATTTAAATTTATTAAAGGCTATTAACTAAATTTACTAGAAGTGCAAACTAAAAGTGCACTTGAAATTGCACTGAAAGGGCATTTGGAAGTGCAGTCGCTGTAGATCTGAGAAGGACATGCAAGGAAAATGAAAAAAACAGCATTTTAGCTTGCACATGATTGGATAATAAAATCAGCAGATCTTCCCCTCATTTCAGAACTACCCCTCAGATTTACAGCGACTGCACTTCCAAGTACCCTTTCAGTGCAATTTCAAGTGCACTTTGCACTTGTAGTTTACACTTGTAGTGCAAAGTAGGTTTGCCTTTAATCACTTAAGACCCGGACCAATTTGCAGCCAAAGGACCAGGCCCCATTTTTGCGATTCGCCCCTGCGTCGCTTTAACTGACAATTGCACGGTCATGCGACGTGGCTTCCAAACAAAATTGGTGTCCTTTTTTTCACAAATAGAGCTTTCTTTTGGTGGTATTTGATCACCTCTGTGGTTTTTATTTTTTGCGCTATAAACAAAAATAGAGCGACAATTTTTAAAAAAATTCAATATTTTTTACTTTTTGCTAAAATAAATATCCCCCAAAAATATAAAAAAAAACATTTATTTTCCTCAGTCTAGGCTGATACATATTCTTCTACATATTTTTGGTAAAAAAAAATCGCAATTAGCGATTATTGATTGTTTTAGCATTTACAAAATAGGGGATAGTTTTATAGCATTTTTATTAATATTTATTTTTTACTAGTAATGGCGACAATCAGCGATTTTTATTGTGACTGCTACATTATGGCAGACACATCGGACATTTTTGACACATTTTTGGGACCATTGTCATTTATACAGCAATCAGTGGGTTTCATCCCGAACAGACAAATAACGGATAACATAAGACTGACTACAAACCTCATTCAAGACTCTAACCAACACTCTAAATCTACACTTCTACTCAGTCTTGATATCCATAAAGCCTTTGACAGCGTTAGCTGATCATACTTAGACACACTACTTCCCAGATACAGCAAAAACAGAGAATTCTTTCATGGCTTCAAAGCCCTTTACCATAACCCTCATACACGCATCAAACTCCCAGGCAACAATTCAGACTTTTTCCCCCTGAGCAAGGGCACCAGACAGAGATGCCCACTTTCCCCGCTTCTTTTTGCCCTAGCTATAGAGCCTCTTGCCTGTGCGATCAGAAACAACACAGATGTAAAAGGATACACTAAAGGGTCCAAGGAATTCAAACTAAGCCTCTATGCCGATGAAGTCCTTCTCTTTCTAACAGATCCCCTCATCTCCTTACCAAATCTGACCAAAACATTGGACCTGACTGGCTTAAGTATAAACTTGTCTAAATGCTCAGCCCTACCCATTAATACCACACCAGCCTTAATCTCAACACTTAAGGACAAATTTCCATTTAATTGGTGCACAGACCCATTTAGATACCTAGGAATTCATATTGCACCCTCTTACAAAACTCTATATCATGCCAATTACCCACCAATATTTAACAACATTAAAAATATAATGAAAACATGGTCATCATACCAAATATCATTCTCGGGAAGAATAGTGGCAACGAAAATGGTTATACTACCCAAACTTGTATTCTCTTTCAGAGCCCTTCCTCTTACATTGCCCAAAAATACGTTAGATTCTCTTCAAAGAGAAATCAACAAATTCATTTGGCAAAACAAAAAAACACGGTTTAGCTACGCCTTGATGTTTAGGCCCCAACTAAAAGGAGGTCTAAATATCCCAAATTTATGGTTATACTATCTGTCAGCCAGATTCACCCAACTAGCGCAATAGTATGCCCCAGCCTCCCAAATCCCTTGGCTCCTGTTCGAAGAACATTCAGTCCTCCCATACCACCTTCAAGGACTTCTCTGGTCCAAGTCTATCCCTCCACAGAAAATCAGACTGTTAAATATATATGTAACACATACCTTACAATTGTGGAACAGACAAATTGTGGAACAGACAAAATACCAAATTCAACATGTCCTCTGACATCCTTCCCCTAGCATCCTATCTAGGAGACCCTCACTTCACTTCCTTCGATAATACAACCAAAACTCACTAACAATATGGAAACGACATAATCTTAAAAATTTGAAAGCACTTAACCATAACAATTGATTTTACTCTTTCACTGAACTTCAATCAAAATACGACCTTGCACCCACAGAACAGGATAATTATACGAAGATAAAAAACATTTCTACCAAAAATACTACTCACTCTCACTATGTTCCCCCTTCTCACAATTCAAACAGATTTGTATTTCCTCCCCACGAGACAAAGGATTAATTTCCAGAATTTATAAAAATCTAAACAAATTCAATATGCCTGAAAAATCACACCCCATGCTACAATGGGAATCAGACCTAAACTTTTCATTCCCCCCGAATATTGGGATACCATATTTAAAAACCTACACAAATGCACCAAAACTACCACCGTCAGAGAATCTTCCACCAAACTGCTCTATAGGTGGTATCTTACCCCTGCCAAACTCAACTCATTCTACTCATCAACATCTCCTCTCTGTTTCAGAGGCTGCCCTACACATGGGACACTACTACACATATTTTGGGATTGCCCCCACCTAAAAAACAATTGGCACAATGCTAATCTCTTTATCGATTGAATTTCAGGCAGTAAGATCCCACTAACACCCCAAATGTGCCTTTTATTCTCCCCCATACAAGATTTACCAATAGCCAGTACTAGACTAATCCATACTCTATTTAGTTCTATCCATTGGACCATCGCTTTCAACTGCTGTTCACCCAACGTTCCATGGCCTCAGGTTCTTAAATGTATGGCAAACATCAAACTTTCAGAAAGAATACACCACACGTTATATGATACCATGCATATATACCAAAAAAATGGTCTCTTTGGGAAACTTCACTATTAGTCAAATTTTCACTTCTGTTATTTTACTCAAGCACTAGTACAGTTCCTTCCCCGCAAATGTTATATAGATTTATAACCCAATGTGTACACCTTGTTACATGATTTATCTATACTCAGTTACAGTAGGTGGCGCCGATATTGTGTTTCCAGCTCGATACTGTCACGCTGGTTTCCGGCGACAGGCTTCTCTAAACAGCACAATCTCGCGCTGGCTGCAATAGGAAAATTTAATTTTCCTATAGTACCGAGAGCGAGAGAGCGGCGATAATGTCGCCTCACTCATGAAGCCTGCATGCCTTCTCGGGGGCATACCAGGCCCTTAGGTCCGGTAGGGATTTTAAGGGATTTTCCCCTACGCCGAAAAAAACGGTGTGCCCCCCAAAATCCGTACCAGACCCCTATCCGAGCACGCAGCCCGGCCGGTCAGGAAAGGGGGTGGGGACGAGCGAGCGCCCCCCTTCCTGAGCCGTACCAGGCCACATGCACTCAACATGGGGGGTGCCTTGGGGAAGGGGGGGTGGCGCTGCAATCCCACCCCAAAGCACCTTGTCCCCATGTTGATGAGGACAAGGGCCTCTTCCCGACAACCCTGGCCGTTGGTTTTTGGGGTCTGCGGGCGGGGGGCTTATCGGAATCCGGGAGCCCCCTTTAATAAGGGGGCCCCCGGATAGCGGCCCCTCACCCTATGTGAATGAGTATGGGGTACAATGTACCCCTACCCATTCACCTGTGAAAAAAATGTAAAAAAAACACAACACACAAGGGTTAAAATAGTTTATTGCACAGCTCCGGGGGTCTTCTTCCGTCTTCGGTGGTCTTCTCACCGGACTCCTTCGCTATCTTCTGCTAGCTCTTTTACTAGCGGAGGAGCCCGGCTTTCTTCTTCGCCGCCGCCCTCTTCTTCCGACTTCGGAGGGTCTTGTCCCCCTCTTTGGCTCTTCTTGCCGGGCCACCGATTCTTCTTCCAGCCCTTTTACTAGCGGTGGCCCGGTCTTCTGTCACCACCGCCACCGCCACTTATTAAAGGGGGCTCCCGGATTCCGATAAACCTCCCGCCCGCAGACCCCAACAACCAACGGCCAGGGTTGTCGGGAAGAGGCCCTTCTCCTCATCAACATGGGGACAAGGTGCTTTGGGGTGGAGGGCCGCGCGATCCCCCTTCCCCAAGGCACCCCCCATGTTGAGGGCATGCGGCCTGGTACGGCTCAGGAGGGGGGCGCTCGCTCGTCCCCACTCTCTTTCCTGACCGGCCGGGCTGCGTGCTCGGATAGGGGTCTGGTATGGATTTTGGGGGGGACTCCACTCCGTTTTTTCAGTGTAGGCAATTCCCTTTAGAATCCATACCGGATCTAAGGTCCTGGTATGCCTCCCAAGGGGGAACCCATGCTGTTTTTTTTTTAATTTGGCTTGGAGTTCTCCCTTAGGATTCATACCAAACACAGTGCCTGGTATTGGCGGGAATACAATTCGGATCCCCGCACCAGTGTGAACCCGGCCAGCGATGCTTGTCGCTTATCGGGAAAGGAAAAGAAAAAATGTTCCTTTCCCGATGCGAGCCAGCTCGGTGCTGGCTCCTGCGACAGGGCTCGTAGGGTGTCAATCTCGCTGATAGAAGCGACGAGATTGACACAATATCGCGGTCACCTACTGTATAATGTTTTATCTAAAGACAATGTTTTTTATCTAAATGAACCTTTTCACTTGTACATCTACCACATCTACCACACTTGTACATCTACCACCATCTATTAAAATTTTGTATTATGACCTTATCCATAATAAAAACCGTTTGTAAACAATAAATGCACTGATTACTGTGTAAATGACACTGGCAGTGAAGGGGTTAACCACTAAGGGGCGGGAGGGGTTATATGTGACGTTGTGTGGTTTTTTTTCTGTTGGGGGCGTGGCTTGGCATGTGACGTCACTGATCATCTTTTCCTATAACAGAGAACAGACAATCGGTGACAGCCACAGTAGGAAGCATGGAGAGAGGTTTGTTTACACTTACCTCTCCCCGTTCTTCAGCTCTGTGACCCAATTGCGGGACACCAGCGGCGATTGTGTCCATGGGATATGACCTTAGTCTTTAATGAGATATGGCCTTAATGCTGTGCAGCCTAATAATTCAATTAAGAAAAGGTGATTATAAGATTGACAGGAGGGGCTCCAAGGAGGGAAACATACAACAAAAGAGTAACTGCACAATAGGTGCAGTAACATGTTGGGGTTGATTTACTTAAGGCAAAAAGACTGCAGCTGCTCCAGAGCTTAGTAAATGAGCAAAGGCTCTGCTGACTTCCATCATCCAATCAGGTGCAAGAAAAAATGCTGTTTTTTTTTTTTCTTGCACATGATTGGGTACTCTTTGCAAAGTAAAGCTTTACCACATTGACTATGCTCTGGAGCATCTGCAATTGCAGAGTGCAACTGTACTTTTCAAAATGCACATTCTATTTGACTTTAGCAAATCAACCTTTAGGTCTTTATTTAGATTTGTATTCAGTAATAACTTCAAATTCCTTACTGATTTCTGATACCTACAAACCAAAATCCAGTTTGCCAAGTTTAACAGTATCCCAAAAAAAGAAGCAATTTCACTGGGTAAGTCAACCTACTTTTAAAGCGTATCTCAGATCTCTTGTTAACCACCTACCCAAAGCCCCCAAGGTACTTTTTATTTAAAAAAAAAGCAAACAATAAAAAAAACATACATACCTTTTCCTGCAGTCTTCTAGCCTGCTTGGTGAGGTTATGGGAGCTTACTCTTCCTCCATGGTATCGGTGGGGGGCAGGAATCACTTCAGGACTGAGTGGTGCTCTTGTAATGTCATGTGAGTGCCATCCAATCCTGAAGGACCAGTGGTGATGGACGGAAGAGGAATCTGAAGACAGTGAGGGAGCATGTAGAGGGTAAGTACATTTTGAGTACATTTTTTCTACTTTAAAAATTATCTTGGCAAATAGCAATAGGGTTTTGTTATGGCCCTTAGGAGCTGAGGAACACTGGGCCTGCTCTATTAAAGTTAATGAACAAGAGCAGGGAGGAAGTATTAAACTACTCTACATTGCAGGCTTTATGAGCATGTTACCACCTAGTTGGTGCACTTTTGAAGTTAAAATTATTACCAAGATTGTTAGGAAATGCATTGTATGTGTGCTGGAACCTGTGTTTGCATGTCCATGTGCAATGCATGTGCATAGTAATTTCTTACTATGTCAATGACAGCCGTATGCATGTAAGCTTTAGTCAGGCTCAAACAAAGAAAAGCTAAATGATGAAAAAAAAATATTTATCTTAATTAAATCTGCAAAATTATAATAATTAAAGATATAGAATTTGAATCCAAATCTGACTTTTTTTATAAAGATAGAGTCACAATAATCAAGGCAGCTATGAGAACCCATTTATGAAGCCTGTGGCTGGAAATGAATGTATTGAGGCATTCTGGAGTTAATCCTACCACAGATATATTTGTTCCAAGCCTTTGAATTATTTCTTAGTCTATAAAGCTTCAGTACGTTTATTAAAGAAACGCACTTACCACAGAAGCAAGATCAAAGTACAACACCTAGGAAAGGTAACACATTAATGACAAGCTTTTTTGGAATGCACTATAGAAGTTTCTATGAAGCAAAAAAACAAGTTCTTTGATGAATCTAAAACAAAAATGTACCTGCTAATGAATGTAGTAATATGTCCCTGAAAATGTGGTTATGCGCACTGAAATGCAACCCATTACTTAATAAGGATATGTTTCAGATCAGAGTAGAGATAAATAAAAATGCTTATTAAAAATATTCTGTAAAAGTCTCTGCAAAGTCACCTCATTATTCTACATTTTATAGCCCACTGAGGAAGTGCCATGAGCAGACCCCACTGCTTGTGTGCGCTCTATTACTGCCAAGAGCTCAACTAAACTAGTATTACAAGAGAGTACAGTGGGCAGAGCTACATTTGTGTCAGTGTACCTCATGCTGGGCAAGCACTTTCATATCATTACAATTTACTCATCCAATTTTGCAGGATCAAAAATAAAAATAAGTGGATAGTTTGGAGAAGGTTGGTCTTTTAGAGTTGTGGAGCAATCTATCTGTAGCACACCACCTAAAGAGCCGCTGGAAATGTTGTTCCTATCTTCCCCTCAGTACACACAAAGCATTTCCGGCATTCTATCCCTGGCTCCAAAGAACAGTCTAGGGCAGGGGTAATGAATTAAAATTCAAGGAGGTCCGATCGCCAAAATTTTCTTTGGGCCGAGGTCCAAATCTCAAGTCTGTGCTATGACTCAGAAAATATTGTAGTAACTGTATATCTATCAAAAACATGAGAAATGTACAATTTCCTTAGCATTTCAACAATATTTATTGTCAAGTTACATCTAGTGTCCCCAGATAAAGTTAAATCTGGTGTCCCCATCACAGTGCCCCTTTACATCAGGTGTCCCCATCACAGTGCCCCCTTTACATCAGGTGTCCCCATCACAGTGCCCCTTTACATCGGGTGTCCCCCTCACAGTGCCCCTTTACATCAGGTGTCCCCATCACAGTGCTTCTTTAAATCAGGTGTCCCCATCACAGTGCCCCTTTACATCAGGTGACCCCATTACAGTGCCCCTTTACATCATGTGTCCCCATTACAGTGCCCCTTTACATCAGGTGTCCCCATCACAGTGCTTCTTTAAATCAGGTGTCCCCATCAAAGTGCCCCTTTACATCAGGTGTACCCATCACAGTGCCCCTTTACATCAGGTGTACCCATCACAGTGCCCCTTTACATCAGGTGTCCCCATCACAGTGCCCCTTTACATCAGGTGTCCCCATCACAGTGCCCCTTTACATCGGGTGTCCCCATCACAGTGCCCCTTTACATCGGGTGTCCCCATCACAGTGCCCCTTTACATCGGGTGTCCCCATCACAGTGCCCCTTTACATCAGACATTCCTGTCAGAGTGTCCCCTTACATCAGATGTCCCCATCAGAGTCCCCCTTAACATAAAATGTGCACATCAGGGTGTACCTTAACATAAAATCAGGGTCACACTGATGGGTAAATTTTATGTTAAGGGTCACGCTGATGGGCACATTTTATATTAAGGGGCACTCTGATGGACACAACCAAACGTGCCTGTTAACTTAAAATTTGCCCATCAGAGTGCCCCTTTAATATAAAATGTGCCCATCAGTGTTGCTTTTAAAATAAAATATGCCCATCAGCGTACCCCCATCACAGCGCACCTTTAAATCGGGTGTCCCCATCACAGTGCCCCTTTACATCAGGTTCCTCCATCACAGTGCCCCTTTACATCAGGTGCCTCCATCACAGTGCCCCTTTACAACAGGTTCCTCCATCACAGTGCCCCTTTACATCAGGTGTCCCCACCACAGTGCCCCTTTACATCAGGTGTCCCCACCACAGTGCCCCTTTACATCAGGTGTCCCCACCACAGTGCCCCTTTACATCAGGTGTCCCCACCACAGTGCCCCTTTACATCAGGTGTCCCCACCACAGTGCCCCTTTACATCAGGTGTCCCCACCACAGTGCCCCTTAACATCAGGTGTCCCCACCACAGTGCCCCTTTACATCAGGTGTCACCACCACAGTGCCCCTTAACATCAGGTGTCCCCATCACAGCGCCTCTTTTCATCAGGTGCCTCCATCACAGTGCCCCTTTACATCAGGTTCCTCCATCACAGTGCCCCTTTACATCAGGTGTCCCCACCACAGTGCCCCTTTACATCAGGTGTCCCCACCACAGTGCCCCTTTACATCAGGTGTCCCCACCACAGTGCCCCTTTACATCAGGTGTCCCCGCCACAGTGCCCCTTTACATCAGGTGTCCCCGCCACAGTGCCCCTTTACATCAGGTGTCACCACCACAGTGCCCCTTAACATCAGGTGTCCCCATCACAGCGCCCCTTTACATCAGGTGTCCCCATCACAGCGCCCCTTTACATCAGGTGTCCCAATCACAGCGCCCCTTTACATCAGGTGTCCCCATCACAGTGCCCCTTTACATCAGGTGTCCCCATCACGGTGCCCCTTTACATCAGGTGTCCCCATCACAGTGCCCCTTTACATCAGGTGTCCCCATCACAGTGTCCCTTAACATAAAATGTGCACATCAGGATTTCCCTTAACATAAAATAAGTGTCATGCTTAAGGGGCACTCTGATGGACACAACAAAACGTGCCCCTTAACTTAAAATTTGCCCATCAAAGTGCCCCTTTTAATATAAAATGTACCCATCAGTGTTGCTCTTAAAATAAAATCTGCCCATCAGCGTGCCCCTTAACATAAAATAAGGGTCACACTGATGGGCACCTATTATGTTAGGAGGCATTCTGATGGACAAATTTTATTTTAAGGGGCATGCTGATGGGTATATTTTTAATGTGCACATTGATGGGCATATTTTGTAGGGCACATTTTGCTGTACCCATCTGTGTGCCCCTTAACAAAATATGCCCATCGATGTGCACATTAAAAATATACCCATCAGCGTGCCCCGTAAAATAAAATGTGTCCATCGGATTACCTCTTAACATAAAAGGTGCCCATCAGCGTGACCCTTATTTTATGTTAAGGGGCACGCTGATGGGAAAATTTTATGTTAAAGGGCACTCTGATGGGCACATTTTATTTTAAGGGGCACGCTGATGGGTATATTTTTAATGTGCACACCGATGGGCATATTTTGTTAAGAGGCACCTTAACAAAACATGTCCATCAGTGTGCACATAAAAAATATACCCATCAGCGTGCCCCTTACAAAAAAAAGCCCAGCATTGTGCATATGAAAAATATACCAGTGTGCCCCTTAAAATATGCCCAACAGTATACTAGTGTGCCCCTTAAAATATGCCCAACAGTGTGCACAGTAAAAACATTCTTATTTATAGATGACTAATGTGCCCACATACCTTAACTGCAGGAGGGTGGGCACAACTGAAGCTGCCTCGCAATGAGATCCAGGACCCAGGAATCGGAAACCGCGGGCAGCAGGGGGGCGGGGCACGCACGTGACGTCACACCCCTACTGCCCGTGAGTGTCTCTTCAGCTCCAAGAGACGCGGCCAGGAGCAGGGGGCGGGCGCATGCGCGCAGCGTCACTGGTTGCTGGGGAAACCCGCGGTCCCAGCAAACCAGTGATTGCTGCTGTCATTTACTACACTGGCGGCATGGCGGTCCGGGCAAAAGCGCTGCTTGGTCCGGACTCGGACCGCGGGCCGCCATTTAATGACGGCTGGTCTAGGGCAAGGATCTCCAAACTATGGCCCTTCAGCTGTTGAGGGACTACATGTCCCATGAGGCATTGCACAACTTTGACATTCACAGACATAACTAGGCATGATGGGAAGTGTAGTTCCTGAACAACTGGAGGGACATAATTTGGAGACTCCTGGTCTAGGGGGGTTTCCTTTATTTACTTATTTATTTTTGTGGACAATGAACTGGGGTAGGGAGGGGGAGCATGGGATCCCCTGAAAACCATAGAGCTGGATAACTTTCTCTTCCTCAATTTCTGGCTGCACTTCACAGACTGCTGGCTGTACTTCAAAAACTGCTGGCTGAACTACACAACTGCTGAATGTCCCACATGACCTCTATGCTGATGGTGACCTGTACACCTTCCAGAGTTTAAAAGCTACACACAGTCAGTAATTCCTCAGCAATGTGTTGCTTACTCACTTAGCCCCAGAATCATCAGTTGCCTTCAGCTGATAGCTATCAGGCACTTCCTAGTGAGAGAGCTGTAGATTCACACCACCATAGGACAGCTGAACTCTTTCCAACAGCTTCTTCCTGGTTCTCTCCATTGAGCTTCTTCATTCCCCACATGAGCCTACCTGGGACCTCAGTGTCTTCCTCACAGATCCTTCAAGAAAGCTGCCCCAATGAGTCTCTTCCAGCAGGACTGGAGCCAGGAACTCTGCACTGCTGCTCAGGCCCCAGCCTATTTATAGGCTGTCTTCTTGGCACACCACCAGGAACTGGCTGGAGTCCCATAAATATTCAGGCTGCATGCTCTGTTCTTCCTCCCACTATACTTCTAGAATCATCTAGAAGACAGGGGGAAGTAACAGAACAGCAGCCTATGAAACACTGAGCAGCCCTGAATAATCAAACCCTGCTCCACTAACTATAGGGGAGCCAGACTAAATATTAGCATGCTGCTACATATCAATTCTGAAGCAATCAGTTTACTACAGTGGCTAAATGGTTAGCACTTCCACCTGACAACACTAGAGTTGTCGGTTCAAGTCCCAACCAAAGGACTACCTCTCTGCAGTTTGCATGGTCTGCCTATGTGGGTTACCTCCAGCCTACTCTGGAGATTGCACACTTACAATATGCCTCCCCCATGCCGAATGCTCTGTAGAATGCTGATGACGGGCATCCAGTACATCTTTCTGCTCTGTCTCAGGTTAGAGTAAGCAGTTCTGTTTTATCTAGTATGGCTTAATCTGGCAGGTAGGTAAGTGGAATCGGCTGGCATGAATAAGCTGCCAGATGTAATAAACATTCATACTGTAGAGATCCAGTGAGGAAAGGATACTTTAATTTGATATATTTTTAATTTATTTTTTAGTTTAGCTTTATGGCTGTCATGACTTTATATGTTTTCAGAGCAAATAAGAAGTCATCATTGTGTTACAGCTGCTACAGTATTTAAATTTGATTTGAAGATGGTTACATCTTGAGTAATTCAAAGTGACATGTTTATGTCACATGCATGCGCACTGAAGCTTAAAAGTGAAGTTAAAAAAAGCATCTGCTACTTATGATTTACTTCTTATTATTAGGACAATTTGAAGTGTTTCCAGCCAACACAACATATGGTGCAAAATTATTGATATGGTATTTTCACTGTGTTCAAGTTTGATTGTTTTCATTCAAGTACAATATTCACTCTGAATGTGCTGTATTTTTACTGAATATAGTTTTGGTAAAGTTTTCTATCCACCTCTTCTAACTATTGTAACAACTGCAAATGATCAAAAGACAAAAGGAGAAATGGTAATAGAAATGTTAAAGGCATACGTAAAGTAATTTTAAAGTTTTGTTTTTTGTTTTGTTTTTTTGTTAAAAATAATAAACATGTCATACTTACCTGCTCTGTGCAGGGGATTTGCACAGAGCAGCCCAAATCCTCCTCTTCTCGGGTCCCTCTTTGGCTCTCCTGGTGCCCCCCTTCTGATAAGTGCCCCCACAGCAAGCAGCTTTCTATGGGGTCACCTGAGCCAAGCTGCAGCTCCATCTATCCATTTAGACACAGAGCTGCTGCCCAGCCCTGCCCCCTTTCTTTCCTCATTGGTTGACTGATCTGATTAACAGCAGTGGGAGCCAATGGCACCACTATGCTGTTTCAGCCAATGAGGATGGGAGTCCCAGGCAGCCAAGACAATCCTACAACATTGTTGGATAGGGATGGACCTCAGGTATGTATTAGGGGGGCTGAGGAGGGGACCCGCACACAGAAGGCTTTTTATCTTAATGCATTAAGATACACAAATCTTCTGACTTTAAAACTCCTTTAAAGCGGAGGTCCACCCTAAAGTGGACCTTCCGCTCATCGGAACCCTCCCCCCCTCCGGCGCCACAATTGGCACCTTTCAGGGGGGAGGGGGGTGCAGGTACCTGTACAGTACAGGTATCTGCACCCACTTCCGGGATAGCTCTCTGCGGAAAGGGGCGTAGATTACGCCCCTTTCCGAAAGTCCCCCGCTGCCTGCTGGGAAACACACAGATCCCAGAGGCAGCGGGGACCATCCTTATTGCGCAGCGCGACTCGCGCATGCGCAGTAGGGAACCAGGAAATGAAGCCGAAAGGCACCACTTCCTGATTCCCATACCCAAGATGGCGGCGGCAGCACCCGAGAGACGATCGAGAGATCGGCTTCGGGTGCCGACATCGCGGGCGCGCTGGACAGGTAAGTGTCACTATTTTAAAAGTCAGCAGCTGCAGTATTTGTAGCTGCTGGCTTTTAAAAAAAAAAAATGCGGAGTCCCGGCGGACTCCCGCTTTAACTACTTCAATACAGGGCATTTACACCCCCTTCCTGCCCAAGTCAATTTTCAGCTATTAGCGCTGTCACTGTTTAAATGACAATTGCGCGGCCATGCTACACTGTACACTGTACTGTGGCGATTTTGTTCGCATATGTAGCGATATACAAGTTTTTCATTTATTCATTAATTCATACCCAAACAGAATTTTTATCATTTTATTCCCACAAATAGAGCTTCCCTACGAAAGTGGAGTTGCCCTTTAACCACTGGCTGACCAGCTACCATCATTACACAGCGGCAAGTCGGCTCTCTCCCACAAATCGCCATAGCTGTATATCGGCCATTTAAGCAGCTATAGCAGACACCCACTGCATGGCAGGGGACTCAATGCACATGAATGGCAGTCGCAATGACCGCTGGCGACACGCAATCATGGGCACGAGAGCCAGAATGGGGATTTGGGTGTGTAAACACCCAAATACCTGTTCTGTCAGGAGAGGATAGACAGATTATCTGCTCCTACTAAGTAGGAACAGCAATATGTCTCCTCCTCTAGTCACTACCATCCCCCCACAGTAAGAAACACACGTAGGGAACGCATTCAACCCCTTGATCGCCCCTAGTGTGTTAACTCCTTCCCTACCAGTGACATTTACACAGTAATCAGTGCATTTTTATAGCACTGATCGCTGTATAAATGTCAATGGTCCCAAAAATGTGTCAAAAGTGTCCAATCTGTGTGCAGCAATGTTGCAGTACCACTAAAAAATGCAGATCACCACCATTACTAGTAAAAAAAAAATAATAAAAAAAATGCCATAAATCTATTTCCTATTTTGTAGATACTATAACTTTTGCGCACACCAATCAATATATCCTTATTGCGATTTTTTTTACCAAAAATATATAGAAGAATACATATCGGTCTAAACTGATGAAGACATTTTTTTTTTTTTTACATTTTTTAGGATGTTTAGTATAGCAAAAATATAAAATATTGTTTTTCAAAAATTGTTGCACTTTTTATGTTTGTGGCAAAAAAAATAAAAATAAAATAGAGGTGATCAAATACCACCAAAAACTTTATTTGTGAAAAAAAAAGGACATCAATTTTGTTTGGGTACGGTGTAAGGCCGCGTACACACGCGCGGACTGTTCGCCCAACTTTGTCCGTCCAACAGTTTCGGCAAACAGTCCGCTCAAACTTAGCATGGACGGACATGGCCACACACGACGGACGAACAGTTTGCTGAAACCGTGCGCGATGACGTGAACGGCACGCACGACGGGACGAAAAATACGACGTCCTATACACTGCATTATAGCTTTCGGCGTGAAAATCCTTTCTGAGCATGCGCGCAACTTTGTTTGACGAACAAGCCTACACACGAGCGGACTGTTCGCTGAAACAAGGTTTCAGCGGACAGTTTTACGGAATTTCCGAAAAACCTTGTCCGTCCAACTGTCCGCTGAAACTGTCCGCTGAAAGCCCACACACGAGCGGACTGTCCGCCCAAACACTGTTCAGCGGACAAAGTTGGGCGAACAGTCCGCGCGTGTGTACGCGGCCTCACACAACCGTGCAATTGTCAGTTAAAGCGCCGCAGTGCCATATCACAAAAAAATGACCTGGTCATTAAGGGGCAAATCCTTCCAGGGCTGAAGTGGTTAAGTAAGACAATTTCTGGGACAAAAACAACCACACACACATACACAGCAATGGCTATTAAAATTAGCAAAATAATAAAAGAAGGAAAAAAGCTTACCCGGAAAATTTGAATGTTAATGCAAATAAAAAATGTAACGTGGACAGTACTAAGTTGTTTTTCATGCCAGTTTACTAAGGGCTGGTGCACATTAGTGTGATTTCAGATGTGATTGGAGTCGCACAGAATCGCATGACAATGGAAATAACAAGGGTCCTGTGCTACTTTGATGTGGTTCCGTTATGATTTTTGCCCGACAGAATATGTAAACCACATCCAAAATGCAACCAAGTAGCACTACATAATTACACTGAAAATCACACCAAATCGCAGGTGCAGTTGTGTGAACCAACCTAATACAGTTACAGGCACAGGTATTGGCTGGTAGCCAGTCCGAATGCTAAATAACAGATAGCAAGAGGATGAAACCAGTTGAGACACATTATTTTGGATTGAGTATTGAATGACTACATTGTCATGGCTGCCTGGAGTTCACACTTTAGTAATTTTATTAGGCTATAATTAAACCATTTCAACAGTTGATATCATCTTCCTTTTTTCACTCTCATGCTGTCCATATGCTAATATGTTGTGGCATAGAATCATGAATCATGAATATGTTGGCAGATTTCTATATAAATATCAATATATAAATATATATCTACAGTATACATATATAAATAACTGATTTAACTGAGTAAGTTTCATGAACACAGGAAGGGAGCTGCAGGCAGTGACAGATGGAGTGATATTCTTTGTGTATCATTTACATAATTTCAGTTCTCAGAAAAGAGCCAGACCCTGACCACCAGTGCTACACCAGTGTTCCATTAATTGATTTTTTTTTAAACGATTAATCGTCTAATTTTAATTAATTATAACGCACATACAGATCAAACTACTTTTAGCTGATCTCCTTGCATTGCAACTCTGCATTAGTCTGTGGTATACACTATATACAATCATCCGACACTAGTTCGTTTCCACAATCCATGACTTAACTTCACAGTTCACACAAATACGGTTTAAATTCAAACTGTAGCACTGACGGAAGTAAATTTTTATTCCACAGTAGAGTGACAATCCCTCCACCTCCGGTCTAACTAATCACTCTCACCTTATGGCATGGACCCCTGTGCAAACAGGTGGTCATGTCAGCGGGTATCAAAAGGGTTAACACGGACCATAAACTTCTCTCTCACATCTCCTTAGATCTCAGCAAGGACGTCAGGTCATGGGTAGAAAAAAAAAGATCTAAGTGCTCACCGCTTAAGTATAAGATTTAATTTTTGTCTTCAAACACAATCAACTCACATAATGATGATAAAAACACAGCATGTAAAGCCGACAATCGTGTTAGTTCCGTAGGGCAGCAGCGGGTGACATCATGCGTAGCTCCTCCCACCGTACGTGCTATGTTCAATCAGAACTTTGACTTCACCGGACTCCTCCCCCTTTCCCTTCCTTAGCAGGCGGAGGCACTTGGGCAAAGGGGAGGAGTCCAGTGACGCCACCAGATTTCCGACAGAACTCCCTGAAGACCCGGAAGCCGGCAGAGAGGTGAGTACAGATCAAAAGAATTTTGATCAATTAAAAAAGATAGATAGATAGATAGATAGATAGATAGATAGATAGATAGATAGATAGATAGATAGATAGATAGATCAATTATTTTGAAATGTAAGTACTTAGATTCCCTGAGATTAGTCAGTCTGTTTAGGTCTAGCTAATATGCCCACCTACAGACTCCTAACAGTGGAAATTTCTGAACTTAATGGTGATTCTTGGTCATTTATAGAATATTGATTTGCAAATTTCACAAAATATGGCTAAAAATAGTGAAATATAAATGAATTCCCAAGGTACCAGTCCTTGTTCCCTAGCTCAGATAGTGACAACTCCGGCACCAGTGTGTTTTCCTGATAGGCAGAACTCAGAATAATCCTGCATAACAGGATTTCCAAAAAATTATAATTAAAAGTATAAAAATGTATCTTGCCTTGCCAGTATGTAACTGGTTTTGTGGCAGCAGTGGGATTTGGCAGCAATGCAGATGAATGTGTTGTACATTTGTTGCAAGCACCTGTAACAGCATGCCGAAACACCAATAATTATAAAACAACAATCAAAGCTGCCAAATGAACTATGTTTGGATTGAATGTTTTCATGCGATCTGCCAGCTTCTATTACCATTTACATAAAAACATTAACACACACAGTTACAATCACTTTAGCTAATGTACTTTACAGATGATAAATTAAAGGATCATCAACAGTGATATTATCTACAAGTCTGTTTTAAAGGAAATTATAGTTTATTTTCACTGAGCATGTTGTCTGAGTTATTATTTCAGTGTTTTTTTTAAATTTTATTAATTATAGAGAAATGTTGATTAGCCACTAGAGAAATCTCGGTTTTTCACTGCACTCCATTAGCCTCCCTGCTTTAAAAAGACACGGTCACCTTCTGTAAATGGAAATAAACAAAGCATTTTAATGTGGAACTTCATTTAAAAGGTGAAGTCCCAATAGCAGGTTTCCTCCCCCCCCAAAGTGTAACTGAGTTACAGGCTTTTTGGTGGGGGGCTGGCAGTTTTCATTGGTACATGCTCCCACTTCTGCAATCCTCTCCTAGGTGATAATGGTGTCCCTTACCCTGCCCCCTCTCATCCCACAGACTCCTCTGACATGTTACATGTCCAAGAAGGCTGCAGGGCTATTCAAAATAGCACTGCACAATCTCGTGATTGCCCAGTAGGGTGCTGGCTATAGTTCCTTAGGAATCCTCAACCGGAGCCTGTGTCCAAGATGGAGGCACAAGGGACCAGGTTGTGAAAAGACAGCACTGGAAACCAAGCACTGGATGTCAGCAGCTACAGTATTTGTAACTGCTGTCTTAACAAGCTGACATTTCTATTTAACCACTTGCTTACTAGACACTTAAACCCCCCTCCTATCCAGACCAATTTTCAGCTTTCAGCGCTGATGCACTTTGAATCACAGTTGCGCGGTCAAACAAGAGGAAATAAAAACTATATATTTATTTTATATTTTGTTATAAAAATGTTCTCCTCCATTGATGTACACTGATGAGACAGCAGTGATGGGCACCGATAGGTGGCAGTGATGGGCACCGATGTGTGGCAGTGATGGGCACTGATGGGTGGCAATAATAGGCATTGATCAGCACTGATCGGTTACACTGATAGGCAAGCACTGCTAGGTGGCGCATGGGGAGCGTGCAAAGGGGAGACCATCATATGACGGCCTCCCGGAAATTCAGGTGCACGATGTGGCCATCATTTGGCTATAGCGCGGATGGCAAGAGGTTAAAGCAAACCTGTACGTTGTCTATTCAAAGCAAAGCAACAGGTTCTTCCTGGATACTTGTACTTGCCTTCCCCATACCCTCTCAAGTCCCAGGAAAACCCAGTACGTCAGGATATGGGCATATGACCCTTTCCCCTGCCTTCCACATGGCAGCAGAAGTTGCATGAGCAGCTAGTCACTAGGCCAAACACTATCATGTCTGGCAAGTAAAGGGTTCTTAGCACTGTGTAATGTCTGACACAGAGCTGACCTTGAATTTATTCATTAATTCCAGCTTGGGGGGCAGAGGGGGTTGGACAGGCGATGGAAAAGCCAGTGGAAGGTACTCTGTTATGAATGGGTGAGGAACAGGTTTATTTTGAGTAGGGTGTCTTTCAATTTTCTATGAATGCCCTGTTGAAATAAGACATCAGCCACACAAGGATTGCTTTTTCTCAACGAATTGTGTTTTATGGAGAAGTAATAAAAAACACAGCCTTTGTGTAGCATTGCAAAGCAGGAAGGATTGGCTACTGATATAATCAGAAAATATGGTGTTCCCCATGTACATGTATGATTACAAGCTAATCACAATTTATACCAGTGTTTCCTAACCTTTTTTCAGTTAAGGTACCCTTTAACAATTATGGAAAGTCTCCAGACACACCATTCTAAAATGTAAAAAAAACTATTAACAAACTACTAACAACATCCACACACCTAGGTTGCCCAGTATTATAGATGATTTATTCTTCCAAAGCAAACACACTTTTGCAAACATGTACTGACTAGTATTCCAATGTTTCTCCATCATTTAGCTAATGTGACCCCACCGCTGATGAAGAGGGGCAGGGGAGGCTCAAACGAGGATGCTATGCAGGCAACTGACTTCTTCCTTCACTGATGACGCCATTGATCATTAGGCAGCTAGAAGGTTGTAATGGTGCACAATGAAAACCTGTGACTTAGTGTAACTAAAAGGCAGCCTTCATCCACACGCTGGCTTGTATACAATTTTTTTGGGCAATTTTTAGGCATTTTGCCAAGGCACCTCCCAAGGCATCCCAGGGTGCCTGGGCACCCTGGTTGAAAAAGGCTGCACTATACATAGAGACAAAGGGGTTGATTTACTAAAGGCAAAACTACTGTGAACTTTGCAAGTCTAGTTGCTCAAGAGCTTAGTAAGTGAAATAAAGCTTACATTTACAATAAAAACCCAATAACATGCAAGGTAAAAAAAAAAAAAACAACATAATGCTTGCACATGATTAGATGATGAAAGTCAGCAGAGCTCCTTCTCATTTACTAAGCTCTGGACCAACTACACTTTCAAATGTGCACAATCGTTTTACCTTTAGTATATAAACCCCAGTATCTTACTGATTATTTGCAAAAATATGATCTCTTTCACATCTAAAATAAGTGAACAACCGGTGGCATGTAACTGCAGTGTAGTAACATAAGTGTAATGTTAATAAATGTTGTCATTTACATGCGTGAAAGACATCATTGTGTTTTCTTGCATTGTACAAAGAAGCAACTACGTGCATTTTTCTTTTGTTCATTATGTAGGAAACACATGTTAACAGATAAAAACTGATGAGCTGATGCAAGCAAACTGCTTGAAACAGATGGAAGCCCTTGTAAAAGCATAATAAACCAAAATAAAAAAATGCATTAAAAAAGTCATATAAGATTTTTATTGAGTTGCTACTTCCTGTATGCTGAGGAAAACTACTTGAGTGTGAGGAAAGCGTGTAATGTTGCTTTAGAATATTATTACAATTACTTTATTGTGGTACCAACTGTGTAAAAGTTTGTGTGTTTATTATTTATATATATTTTTTTATATGTATATGTGCACCAGAGTGTGAACACATACACATTTGTGTGCAATGAGGTTTGCTTATAAACACTGGAGTAAAGGTCAAACTGCTGCACTTCCTCGGTGCATTTTTAGTTGCTATTTCAACTGTATTAAGTGCCAGTCTTTTGCCTATGAGGTGCCTATAAGCTGAGGCTTCTCAGACTGAATTATCATTCAGAATAGCTCCCCTGACCCTCTGTATAAACAACGCCTTAATAGTCATAGGATAATGTCCAGGATGCCATCAACAGATACAGGTACCTTGTGGTGATTGGACCTTGCCTGAAAAGCATGGACATTTTCTAAGCTTAAAGGGAAACTATAATGGCTTGGGTCAGTTTTAATTTTTTTAAAACCCAAATTGAACCCCTATGGTTTATTATTCTGATGCTCTCAGGATGCTTGAGGTGTAATGCAATGTGGGAGAACAGTGGTCCAGGTCTCCAGCTTACTGCTCTCACAGGACATTTTGATCTAGGGCTGCAGCACTAGCAACAACAAAAAAAAGACCCACACATACATTACCTTTTTTAGGTACAATGAATGTATCAGAATAATAAAATATATTAAATATAAATTACATACAATCTACATAGTTAGGTTGAAAAAAGACACAAACCATCTAGTTCAACCAATAAAAGGGAAAAAACAATCGTAAAATCCTATCTACACAATCCTATGCCCACAGTTGATCCAATGGAAGGCAAAAAACCCAGCAAAGCATGAACCAATTTTCTCCAGCAGGGGAAAAAAATCCTTCCTCATCCCCCGAAAGGCAATCGGATATTCTCTGGATAAATTTTATCTATTAATGTTAGTAACCAGTTATATTATGTAATTCTATACATTTTGAAACAGATGCTTTATAGACAATATATATATCTGGTATCAGGCAAACAACGATGCGTGAAATTAAGCAATGATATGCAAATCCTACCTGCAACAGTTTGAGAAAGACTCGATCAATGAAAAAAACATGAACAGAGAACCGAAAGCCTCTGAAAGTTCAGACACACAGTTCACAAACACTGAGTGAGTTGTAAGAGTTGTGGGACTGGATTCGCATTGGACTGGGGCGGCTGTGCATCACATCTGAAGAGCGTGGTTTGGCACCATGCATGACGCACAGAAAATAACTTTGGCTCGGTAAATAAATGAGAGAAGAACCATGTACACCATGTACAAACAATTCATAAGTTCCGCTGCAGGAACTAAAACACACGGCAGGGGGTAACAATGAATGACAACAGTATTCAATGTATCTAACAAATAGGTTGTAAGAGAAATTACTCTGATATGAATCGGTTTGTAAAATGTATGAAATAAATCCATTACGAATCATGAGTAAGGAGAATTAAATGAATATTATACGAATTGGTTGTAGAGGGTAAGCCACCCCTTACTCTAAAATTGAACACCTACCAACCACCCCCCCCCCCCCCCCCCCAGGCTAATCAAGTGCAGACAAGGCACCAATTACCACCTCAATCAGCCACAGAACCCGTACAAACAATACATGCTCAGCTCCAGATGGATGAGACGGCAACCCAATGGACAGTGAATCTTATAACCAGTGAAGGCCTATGGCGAGTGATATCAGACAATGACCAACAGCGGCTCAGAGGCTTGAATTTACAAATGAATCATATGTTTGGTAGAAGCAACTTATGAATGTACAACGCCTGTGCTGAATGAGGTCGGGACATGAGTGACAACAACTCGGAGGCAGGTTTTTATGAAAGGGATGCAGTGGGAACCCTCGATGAAAGATCAGAAACGGAGAAGCCACAATGCACCTGCGTTCGAATGCATGGACTCACGAACATAATGTGAGCTGGGAAGAGTTGGCCCAGTGATGTGTAGTATCATGCACCGGAACCGACAAAGACCATAGATGAGTGGGCTGCTTAAATACCCCCCTGGACTCCTCCCATGAATCGGTCTTCAGATATATATATATATATATATATATATATATATATATATATATATATATACACGATTGTTTACAAATAAATATGTAATAAATGACAAATGATTCCTGGAGCACTATGAGTTGGCTAAAGAATTAAATAGACAACAAATCTGTAATTGTTTCATTACAGAGAGAATATCTCCTTCTAAAACTTGCAGTCTAGCTGTCCCTGAAAGGATAATTCCTTAAGTGGGTTAATGGTGCTAGAACTCTGAGGTTTAATTGATTGATGGTTTTGTATTGTTGTTTTCATCCAACGGTATAATGGTGGATGAATAAGGAATATGAACGTTAGGATGGCAGCGTCTGGACACCGAAGCATTTACACAATGGGTTGTTATGGAGATGGATGAATCTGGAATTGAAGGGACATTTTGTATTGAATCCAAAAAATAGGTTTATTCTTATAAATGTATTATAATCTACTAACTGTAAATTAAAACCAAGGTATTTCAGGGGCTGTGTGCTGTCCCCTTAATAAGGTAAGAAAAAAGGAATGGTAAAAAAAACTCTTATGCCCCATTCACACGAAATTCAGACAACAAAATCCATCAGATTTTTCCCAACGGATGTTGGCCCCAACTTATTTTGTATACACACGGTCGCACAAAGTTGTAGGAAAATCTGATCGTTCAGAACACAGTGACGTATAACACGTATGAGATCGGCCATGTAAGAGGCCAGTAGCCAATAGCTTTCATCTCTTAGTCTATTCTGAGCATGTGTGGCACTTTGTCCGTCGGAATTGTCTACACACGATCGGATTTAAATTTTTAAATTGTCTACACACGAATTTAAACGATTGGATTTTGTTATCGGAAAATTTTAGATCCTGCTCTCAAACTTTGTGTGTCGGAAAATCCAATGGAAAAAGTCCAATGGAGCCCACACACGATCGGATTTTCTGACAACATGATCCAATCGCACATTTTCTGTCTGAAAATCGGACCGTGTGTATGGGGCATTAAAGTGGTCACATAGAAGATAACAACAAACAATATCTATACTATAATTCAAAAATTTGCCAGGATGTGTTTAGTATAAAATTAATATACAATGGTATAACATAATTAAAATGCTATGAAGAAACATACTGGATTGATAATAATAATTTTGAAAAACACTAAACTGATAAAAGCACAGCCCCCAAACTGCACTGAACTTTGTAAACATTTTGTGTTTTTAAAAACCTAGTTTTGGGCTTGAATATTATGATGTGGAACTTCAATTCAAGATCTATCAGGTAAGGGGTGGGGCACTGTGATAGGTCATTCATTTCTTTGTGTAATTTCCACCTTGAACTACTGATCTCTGTAAACAACAAGTAATTTTTTAACATTATTTTAATATCATAAAGAAACAAAAACATACACATTCTGCTATATATTTAATTTAATACAGGTACCAATGTCAATTGTTTAGTGTCTCTCTATGTGCAAATAACAGCATTTTATAAATGGGTAACCTATTTAGTAATAAACATACTGGAGGTTCAAAGCACAAAGAAGGAAATGCTGCTTTATTTAAGTTAATTTGAGGACCCATTTGTTAATACCAGGGCTGTGGTATTTATTTGTATGTGAGGGTGAGTTTATTTTGCAAATAAAATTATTTTTAAAAATTCTATTAACCTCCCTGGTGGTATCATTATTTCAGATTTTAGGTGCTGAAAGCGGTACAATTATTTTGCATGGAAATTTGGCGTTTTATATTGTAGGCCTGTAATTCTTAGGAGACTAGTAGACATCCCGTATATGATAAAGTTTGAAAAATGAAATCATAAATTATAATATAATAAACAACTATAAATAATTATACCAAATAATAATATAATAATAATAAAAAATATCCAATAATGTAATCAAATCAAAAACACTGAGATTTGCTCAGTTGCAAAATTGTCACTGTCATTACTTTTCAGTGTTTGATGACGGATTTCCACACTAATCACTATCGCTCAATTCTGCAAGTGATTCTAATTTATTATCACTGTTTTCTAACTGGTCTAAAACCACTTTTGTAAAGGGACAGTTTTGGTTGCTATGGACAATTTCCAGTTTCCAGGCAGAAAGAACAGTTTTTATAATATAAAACTGCATGCAGGGCACTGGACAGACCACTAGGGACAAAAGGGAAGTGAAATAATTACATACAGCAATGTAATCTGTAAGATTACATTATACTGTATGTATAGTGTGTGTTTCACTTTTTGAATTTGTCGCTGTTCTCCATCCCCTACGTCGCAATGCTCACAGGGAACGGAGCTCAGCTTCATGATAGATCGAGCAGAGGACAGCTCGCTCGCACTGCGGGGAAACATCGCTGGATCCAGGGGACAAGGTAAGCATACTCATCCTGGATCCAGTGATGCGATCCCGAGTCTGGCTCGGGGTTACCGCTAATGGTACTGAATTTTCACCCTGAGCCAGACTCAGGAATACCACCAGGGGGGTTAATTTAGTGTTAAATACTGTATGTACAAATCTACAGTTTTAACATATATCATATATTATATATATTAAAACTGTAGATTTGTGCATTATTTATTTATTTATTTATTTAATTAAATCTGATGTTCATTCTTTTAACTTATTTTATATGAATTTATGTGTTTTTATATTTAACGTAATTAAGGACACCTTGGTTCCATTGATGGCTGAACAATTTCATTATCAGTTATTCTTTTTTTTTGTGGCAGTTGTGGAATGTGAAGAATTTTAGCATTGTACCAGGAGGCAACTACAGATTAAATTCATTGCGCCAAACCGTAAAGAATCTTACAGAATGACCTTCAACCAAAGTGATATCTCCTAAATTCTACTCATATATTTACTCTACTCAGGAAATTGTTCCTCTTATCAAGCACTTTCTTTTATTTTTTCCACTTATCAGACATGGCCATGAAGAGCTTGTCTGTTAGCAACATTCAGACTTAAATGCTATGTTCATAAATCCAACTTTTATGGTCATAGGGATTTTAAGGATTCAGTTTAGATGGAAATTATTCCACCTACAGCAAATAGTATGATTTATACAGCACAACTGCAGCTTGATAACCCAGTGTTTTTCTACTCTTATCAGAATTGCAGTTTTGGGAGAAACAGATTAAACTGTTTCCCTTATAACTGGATTGTGTGTGAAAATACCATACAGAGATTTCTAAGAGTTAACAACCCTTAGAGAAGAGCAAGTCAATTTGCCACATTTGAGATCTACAATGAATTGGGCTGACTTTTGACCTGGGATTATTCAGTAATAATACTGTGTGCCTCTAACCACATGCCAGACAGGGTCCTCTAGGTATTTTAAAATGGATCTCCAGCTATTTTTATTTTTTATTTTTTGCTTTATAGAAAGGGTGGTGAAATAAAACTCAATTTATTTTATTTATTCTTTTAATTTTGCGTATATCGCTTATTGTGCTAATTTCAGCTGCCCATAAATGGATCAAAGTTCAACAGGTTCAGCAGGGACTCTAACAATTGATTTCTGTTGAATGGGACAGTTGAAACACAATGCAGCGGGATTCCTCTCTCTACCTGGCTTGTATGGATGGGGAAATATGTTTCTTTTTTTTTTCTATCAACCCACTGGCTAAAAATGGGGCATTGATGGCTAGCCTTTCTCTCATTCCCTATTGGACTGGAAGTGATGAAAGAAAGCCTCTGTGAAAAAACATCACATGATTAAAAAATATTTTTCAGTAGACTGGGAATGGTTATAACTTCTGTCAACTCAAAATCAAGAACTGACAAAACATTTTGGCTGGAGCACCACTTTACATAGAAAATCCAAATGTCTAGGCCCCTTGCGCAAAGCAAATATATCAGAAATTAGAGATGGTATTCTTATAGCACAGTGATATAATAGAGATTAGTGATGGACGAACTTCCGACGGGACGTTTCGCGAATGCGGACCACGAACGCAGTCCATAGTTCGCGAACCGTAACGTTTGTGGCGGGCCCCATTGACTTCAATGGGATGCGAACTTTGCAAACCTACAGGTCAAATTTGCAGCCACAAAATAATTACTAGCTGTGCAAACATAGTCCTACCACATGGCCAATGACATAACACATGTATGAGGTGAATCTGGGATCGATAACTACAAGCATTCTTTTTTTATATGTGAAATTGTTGTGAAAATTCAGGACTGTGGAGCGCATGAAGGCAATGGAGGAGAGGGAAGGTCAGGATAGGCAAAGAAGAGGGGGCAGGAGATGATCACCAGCAGCGTGACATACAGCAATGACACCTGCACCGTGATAGAGTGATCTGACACCAGCACCGTGATAGAGAGCACTGACATCAGCAGCGTGACATAAAGCACTGACACCAGCACCGTGATAGAGAGCACAGCATCAGCAGCGTGACATACAGCAATGACACCTGCATCGTGATAGAGTGATCTGACACCAGTACCGTGATAGAGAGCACTGACATCAGCAGCGTGACATAAAGCACTGACACCAGCACCATGATATACAGCACTGACACCAGCACCGTGATAGAGAACTGACATCAGCAGCGTGACATAAAGCACTCACACCAGCACCGTGATATACAGCACTGACACCAGCACCGTGATATACAGCACTGACACCTGCACCGTAAGCAGCCCCAGGAGAAAGTCAGCATAGCACAGGGATGGTGGGAGCACCTCATAATGAGCATAGCACAGGGATGGTGGGAGCCCCTCATAATATGCACAGCAGAGGTACAGCCCCAGGAGGAAGTCAGCACAGGAATGGTGGGAGCCCCTCATAATAAGCAGCCCCAGGAGGAAGTCAGCACAGCACAGGGATGGTGGGAGCCCCTCATAATAAGAAGCCCCAGGAGGAAGTCAGCACAGCACAGGGATGGTGGGAGCCCCTCATAATAAGCAGCCCCAGGAGGAAGTCAGCATAGCACAGGGATGGTGGGAGCCCCTCATAATAAGCAGCCCCAGGAGGAAGTCAGCACAGCACAGGGATGGTGAATGTTACAAACCTACAGGTCATATTTGCAGCCACAAAATAATTACTAGCTGTGCACACATAGTCCCACCACATGGCCAATGACATAACACATGTATGAGATGAATCTGGGATCGACAACTACAAGCATTCTTTTATTATATGTGAAATTCTGACAATTCAGGACTCTTGAGACAATGGAGGCGAGGGAAGGTCAGGGTAGGCAAAGAAGAGGGTGCAGGAGATGATCACCAGCACCAGCACCATGATATAGAGCACTGACACCTGCACCGTGATAGAGTGATCTGACACCAGCACCGTGATAGAGAGCACTGACATCAGTAGCGTGACATAAAGCACTGACACCAGCACAGTGATATACCAGTCCTTAAGGATTAGCAGACTGTACCTCACTCAACCCTATATACTGTAGTACCCTAGACCTTACCAATCCTTATAAGGACCTTTGTGGAACTAGTAGGTTGTGAATGATTAGCAGACTGTGCCTCAGTCCTTATACTGATAAAGGACTACTGCAGCAGAAGGGCAGCAGTCAGCAGTAGTGCACCTCAACCCTATGTATTGTGGACCTATACCAGTCCTTCAGGAATAGCAGACTGTACCTCACCCAACCCTATGTACTGTAGTACCCTAGACCTTACCAGTCCTTATAAGGACCTTTGTGGTACTAGTAGGTTGTGAATGATTAGCAGACTGTACCTCAGTCCCTATACTGATAAAGGACTGCTGCAGCAGTCAGCAGTAGTGCACCTCAACCCTATATATTGTGGACCTATACCAGTCCTTAAGGAATAGCAGACTGTACCTCACTCAACCCTATGTACTGTAGTACCCTAGACCTTACCAGTCCTTATAAGCACCTTTGTGGAACTAGTAGGTTGTGAATGATTAGCAGACTGTACCACCACTAGGGATGAGCCGAACACCCCCCTGTTCGGTTCGCACCAGAACCTGCGAACAGACCTAAACTTCGTGTGAACTTTAGAACCCTATTAAAGTCTATGGGACTCGAACGTTTACAATCTAAAGTGCTCATTTTAAAGGGTAATATGCAAGTTACTGTCCTAAAAAGTGTTTGGGGACCCGGGTCCTGCCCCAGGGGACATGGATCAATGCAAAAAAAAGTTTTAAAAACGGCCGTTTTTTCAGGAGCAGTGATTTTTAATAATGATTAAAGTGAAACAATAAAAGTGTAATATTCCTTTAAATTTCGTAGCTGGGGGGTATCTATAGTATGCCTGTGAAGGGGCGCATGTTTCTGGTGCTTAGAACTGTCGCTGCACAAAGTGTCATTTGTGCAGGAAAAAAAGTCTTTTAAAATCACTTGCGGCTAAATTGTCGGGTCTCCGTAATACAGAGAACACTCAATGAGTGTTCTCTGTATTAGCCGACAATTCATTCATTCATTGATTAAAAAAAAAAAAAAAAAAAAAAGCGTGGGGGTTCCCCTAAATTCAATTACCAGGCCCTTCAGGTCTGACATGGATATTAAGGGGAACCCCGTGTCAAATTAAAAAAAAAATGGACGTGGGGGTCCCCCCAAATATCCATACCAGACCCTTCAGGTCTGATATGGATATTAAGGGGAACCCCGCATCAAATTTTTAAAAAAAATTGACGTGGGGGTCCCCTTAAAAATCCATATCAGACCCTTTATCCGAGCACGCAACCTGGCAGGCCGCAGGAAAAGAGGGGGGGACGAGAGAGCGGCCCCCCCTCCCTCCTGAACCGTACCAGGCCACATACCCTCAACATTGGGAGGATGCTTTGGGGGTCTGTGACCCCTCAAAGCACCTTGTCCCCATGTTGATAAGGACAAGGGCCTCATCCTCACAACCCTGGCCGTTGGTTCTGAGGGTCTGCTGGCGGGGGGCTTATCAGAATCTGGAAGCCCCCTTTAACAAGGGGACCCCCAGATCCCGCCCCCCCCCCTGTTTGAAATGGTAAGGGGGTACAAAAGTACCCCTACCATTTCACAAAGAAAGTGTCAAAATGGTTAAATAAGACAAACACACTTTTGAAAAATTCCTTTATTAAAAATGAAAAAAAAAAAAAAAAGATTCCAGCGGTGCTAATCCACTCTTGCTATCCAGCGACAGATCTCCGGGGTCCAGCGATGGATGATCATATCCAGCGACGGGGGAATCTCTCAGTCCAGCGCTGTCCATACATCCGTCTTCTGTCTCCTCTCCGGAGACACTGCAGAGAGCACAGCGCTGACGTTTCTTATATTGGGAGGGCGGGGCCACCCGTCACCTGACCCCGCCCCTCTGACGCTGCAGAGGGAAGCCAGGGGTTCCCCAGTGACGTGTGGGTGACCCCGCCCCCTCTGATGTAACGCAGGTTTCCGTTACATCAGAGGGGGCGGGGTCACCCACACGTCACTGGGGAACCCCTGGCTTCCCTCTCCAGCGTCAGAGGGGCGGGGTCAGGTGACGGGTGGCCCCGCCCTCCCAATATAAGAAACGTCAGCGCTGTGCTCTCTGCAGTGTCTCCGGAGAGGAGACAGAAGAAGGATGTATGGACAGCGCTGGACTGAGAGATTCCCCCGTCGCTGGATATGATCATCCATCGCTGGACCCCGGAGATCCGTCGCTGGATAGCAAGAGTGGATTAGCACCGCTGGAATCTTTTTTTTTTTTTTTTCATTTTTAATAAAGGAATTTTTCAAAAGTGTGTTTGTCTTATTTAACCATTTTGACACTTTCTTTGTGAAATGGTAGGGGTACTTTTGTACCCCCTTACCATTTCAAACAGGGGGGGCCGGGATCTGGGGGTCCCCTTGTTAAAGGGGGCTTCCAGATTCTGATAAGCCCCCCGCCCGCAGACCCTCACAACCAATGTTTAGGGTTGTGAGGATGAGGCCCTTGTCCTTATCAACATGGGGACAAGGTGCTTTGAGGGGTCACAGACCCCCAAAGCATCCTCCCAATGTTGAGGGTATGTGGCCTGGTACGGTTCAGGAGGGAGGGGGGGCCGCTCTCTCGTCCCCCCTCTTTTCCTGCGGCCTGCCAGGTTGCGTGCTCGGATAAAGGGTCTGATATGGATTTTTAAGGGGACCCCCACGTCAATTTTTTTTAAAATTTGATGCGGGGTTCCCCTTAATATCCATATCAGACCTGAAGGGTCTGGTATGGATATTTGGGGGGACCCCCACGTCAATTTTTTTTAAAAATTTGACACGGGGTTCCCCTTAATATCCATGTCAGACCTGAAGGGCCTGGTAATTGAATTTAGGGGAACCCCCACGCTTTTTTTTTTTTTTTTTTTTTTAATCAATGAATGAATGAATTGTCGGCTAATACTATTATTAGTATTACGGAGACCCGACAATTTAGCCGCAAGTGATTTTAAAGGACTTTTTTTCCTGCACAAATGACACTTTGTACAGCGACAGTTCTAAGCACCAGAAACATGCGCCCCTTCACAGGCATACTATAGATACCCCCCAGCTACGAAATTTAAAGGAATATTACACTTTTATTGTTTCACTTTAATCATTATTAAAATCACTGCTCCTGAAAAAACGGCCGTTTTTAAAACTTTTTTTTGCATTGATCCATGTCCCCTGGGGCAGGACCCGGGTCCCCAAACACTTTTTAGGACAGTAATCTGCATATTACCCTTTAAAATTAGCACTTTAGATTTCTCCCATAGACTTGTATAGGGTGTTCCGGCTTTTCGAATTTGCTGCGAACAGCCCAAATTGTTCACTGTTCGCTGAACAGGCGAACAGGCAATGTTCGAGTAGAACATGAGTTCGACTCGAACTCGAAGCTCATCCCTAACCACCACTGTCCCTATACTGATAAAGGACTACTGCAGCAGAAGGGCAGCAGTCAAGTATAATATTCTTTCTATATTTGGAAGAAAGAATATTATACGTGTACAAGCCTATTACCATACCAGTCCTGACCAGCCATACCAGCTACTGATTAAACTGACTGTCCCTCACTGCCTCACACACAGCTTCCTGCCTGTCCCTATTTAAAATGACAAAACAGAGGCTGCTGGAACAATAACTTGAATAGCACTTTTGTGGACCTAATAGTAACAGCTAATGATTAAACTGACTGTCCCTGCAGCACACACCGTCCTGTCCCTCTCTACACTGACAAAAGACAGGCTGCTGCAAAAATCAGTAGCACAGCAGTGCCTCAAACCTATATCCTGAACTACACCTAACACCTATACCAGTCCTGAAAAGAACTTTTGTGGACAAAATAGCTAGCGATTTGGGTCACTGCAGTCTCTCCCTGCTCCACACAGCAACCTCTCCCTATAGTGATAGAAGAAAGAATGTAAAATGGCCGCCGGATCGGGTCTATTTATAAGTTAGGGGGAATGTCCAAGTGTCCATGTGCTGTAATGTCTCAATTGGCTGTCCTGTACCCCATGATGGATGTGTGATCATAGGTCAAAGTTCTTTTACACAGTAAACACGGAAGTCCACCAGGCGAACGGTGGCAATAGTCCGCCGATCGGGTGGACGGCGAACAGCCGAAATTCGCCGCGAAACAACCGCCGGGCGAACCGTTCGGCCATCCCTAATAGAGATGTTAATACAGAGTCTTGCATGCAATACCTTATTGTTCAATACAGTCATTCTAAACTGACTGTGGATCACTAAAAGGTGGAGTTGGGTACTAAATATATGGATACATTTGTGATTGTGTTTTGCTGGTTAGGGGGAGTTTAAATGTACATATTCAACTTAGTGGAAAGTAAGCAAGTTTTATAAATGAATGAAAAGTAAAATGTACTTGTTCACAATGATTACTAATATCCCTATGTGTGTGACTTAGAAGAGAATTGATCGTTAAAAAAAAAAAAAAAAGCACTACATTCTAAAGACATACCGTTAAATTATATAGAAGTAAAACCTAGGATGCTCCAATTGTACCTTCATTCAATAGTTGTGCTCCATTTAATACAGAAAATAGTTACTTTCTCAAGAGTATAGTGAGACAGAACTGAGACTATTTGTCTCATATAAGGCTGTCAATGCTGTAAACCAAATAGCATCATGTCATTAACTTTAAACAGTCTGTTAACTCTCTTAGACAACAGTAAGTTATGCAATTTCCTGTATAAATTATCAACATTCTAATAAAAACAGTCTCCTCAATTGGGAAATGAAATCGTTTGAATTCACAAAGGAGACAGAGATTACAACGGGAGGAAACCTCCTACTGTGCTTTGGAGATTTTCCAGTTCGATGTTTATATTACAAACTCTTTAAGGCAGAATCTCTTTATTACTCTATTTATTTGTGTATCTGATTCTTTTTCTAAGTGTATTGTGTCTTAACATGACTTCTCTGTATGTATAGTTTGAATATTAAGTGCTATGTATACTGTGAGTTGCTGGCATAAGGTCTGAATTAGCACTACTTTCTCTGCCTGACTGGACAATTTAGTAGTATATTGGAGATGAGGAAATAAGAGAAAGACTTGCGGAGTGGTACTGTCTGACCTGAGGATCTATCAATGGACAAACATTCTCCTTTGTACAACACATTAATCTGGTTTAAAATAAAGGGAAGCAAATCATAAAATTGCCTTCAGTCTTCTTCCATAGTCACCTGGTCTGATTTATGGGTGACCTACACATTTGTTTTCTAACCACTTGCCGACCAGCCTATAGTAAAAATATGTAATTTGTTTGATGTTAAATACCAGGGTTATGGCAACAGCTAGCTGCACAACAATTTTTTTTACTATAGGCAATTCTCTTTCAGATAAAAGTGGTCCTGCATGCAGATTCACAGCAGGATCACTTTTAGAAGTGGCAGGAGGGGTAACCCCCCTACCGCTTCCCAGTCATTCCTGGGCTTACCTGACCCATCGTGAAGCCCAAGAGCGATACGATACTGGCAGTAGCTGGGTATGCAGAAGAGTGAGGCCAAGATGGCTGCCACTCATATCTATGCCCTTGGAGGATCAGAGCGATGTCTGGTATCACTTATGGTTCCCGGCCATAGTGCTTTTTTTTTAAAAAGCAAAATTCAAAAATAATTTTTTTCTTGATCTTTTGCTTTTTGCATCGTATGTAAACGGTGTTCAAACCACACATGTGAGATATCGCCACAAAGGTTAGAGCAAAAGAAATTATTATAGTGCAAGACCTCCTCTGTAACTCTAAACAGGTAACCAGTAAATACTGTATTTTTCGGACCATAAGACACACTTTTTTCCCCCAGAAATATGGGGGAAAATGTGCCTGCATCTTATGGTGCGAATATACGCTTGGCACTGCCCCCGATGCGCTCCGGAGCGCTCCACGGCCTCGGCCCTAGGAAAGGACGTGGCTTCGGCCTAGCTCCAGAGTGGCGGCCATCTTGGTGTACCCACCATTTGCAATGTGATTGCTCCGTCAGATGACAGAGCGATCACTTGTAAACAAACCGGCGTCATCATGACACCGGTTCCTCTCTCCCCTCTTTGTACAGATTTGTACAGTGGAGGGGAGAGATTGGATGGCAACAGCACTGTGGGCTGCATCTGTAGTACCCACAGAGCTGCTCTGTGACAAGTGCAGTCACAGCCATCCCTCCATACCCTGCCAATACTATGCAATTCCCTGTCAATACTCTGCCATACCCTGCCAATACTCTGCCATACCCTGCCAATACCCTGCCATTACTCTGCAATACCCTGCCAATACTCTGCCATACCCTGCCAATACTCTGCCATACCCTGCCAATACCCTTCCATTACTCTGCAATACCCTGCCAATACTCTGCAATACCCTGCCAATACTCTGTGATACCCTGCCAATACTCTGCAATACCATGCCAATACTCTGCCATACCCTGCCAATACTCTGCAATACCCTGCCAATACCCTGCCAATACTTTCTATGGTAATGGTCACTCTGCATTTTCTATGGTAATGGTCACTCTGCATTTTCTATGGTAATGGTCACTCTGCATTTCATGGGCACTGGAAAATATTTTAGTACACCATTTGGTTCAGAATATTTTTTTTTCTTGTTTTCAACCTCTAAAACCTAGGTGTGTCTTATGGTCAGGTGTGTCTTATGGAGCGAAAAATACGGTATGTCTAAATTGTCACATATGAAGCGATGGACAGGTGACAGCTTTAATAGTCCCCAATGACTCCCTTGCGCTTCACACCATCTAACTGAGCACAGATCTGCTTGGCTAGATGTGTCCCATGGCTGTACCGGCCAGGAAATTCAGGATTTGATCATTGCTTCCAGTTTCTTTCTTTACATGTGAGATCAAGGCATAGCTATGCTTCGGTTTTACACTGCTCTCCATTCTAAAGCTGGATATTGTAGTTCTGCTAAAAGCCGGGGAGCCCAGCTGGCTGAACTAGTTAAATTAAAAATATAAGATGTAGGAGTATGGGCAGGTAGGCAAATATTTTTCAATTGAAGGGGAACACAACTGTATCTGAGCACCACAAACTGAAATACTTTTTAATTCATTTTTAATATTGGAAGCAAACTCACACATCCATCCATCCATCCATCCATATCGCAATGCCTTATTTTATTTAGAAATCACTTTGAATCCCCATTCATTTCTGGCAGTGGCAATCTTGAGTAAGGACATGATGATTCATGTAGCATTTCCTTCCCAAAATCCATCTGCCCTTAGTTTAGGCATACAGGCAGAAGGGTGTGCATAACTAAGAAAACACGTCTCCCCTTCTCCAGATGAAAGAAACAAAAATATCCATGAAGACTCCAGGGATGTATGTAGGCCAGAAACTAAGAAGCAACTGAAGAAATGTAAAAAAAGATATTAAAACAAGTAAATATAATATACCTTCCTATCAATCTACTAATGCTGGTGGCATACGGAAAACAAAATTGTTAATGTTAGCCCAGTTTTAGTACCTGATAAATAGCTCAGTTCACCAACACAATAAGAGCTTTGAGGTTTTTAACTAATGCTACCAACGCAGTGGTTGCTGATTAGTTGGTACTATTCTACAGGATATACATATACATGCTTGAAATCTTTGTGAAATTATATGCTGCCTAGTGCCTACTATGTACACCATGTACACCATTTCTTGGTATCATCTCATCTGCAAAATGTTCAATGTGTCACCTTACGGATGTGTTCATCTATGTAACTTGTACACACATGTACTATTATTTTGGCCTACTTCTGTATTGTCTATATATCTGTTCTTCGTAAATTTCATAAACAAATTGAACAAGGAAAAATAGTTAATGTTGATTGAAAGTGTTCTGCTTTAAACTTAACTCAATGCCTTCATATAACATGCATAATGCACAAGCCACATGGTATTGTAATGTTTTAAAAAATATATACTTCCAAGTCAATCTGAAAAATTCTATGATCCTCTAAAACTGGCAAAAAACGAAAATGTATTGTCTTTACAACTAATATGACGAGTTGAAAGGTTTACATCTGCAGATAATTAGATAACCAAAGTGAATATTCACACAATGAAGTTGATTTACTAAAATTAAATAAACAGTTCTCTTTTGGAAGTTTCACTTTGCAAGGGAATTTTACTCAGAGCTTATTGTATGAAGTGAAGCTCTGCTGACTTCCATCATCCAATCATTTGCAAACAAAAATGTTGTTTTTTTGTATTTTTCTTGCATATGATAGGGTATACTTTGCACTGTGACATTTCACCACAATCACTATGCTCTGAGGAAAATTCCCTTGCAAAATAAACAGTTATTTTTGTTGGTAGTGTTGTAGTGTCTGGTCTTGTATCCACCCCCATCCCAGTTTTCTGCAGGTAGGCTGTAAAGGGAGGACCTGCTAAGTTCCCCTCACAACTCTTCTCTCTGATACATGCAGTACAGTAATGTTGTCGGCAATGCATGTACAAGGTAATATCTAAGTGTGTAAAACCATTAGGTGGATTTGTATTCTCTGTGGTTATTCAGAAATATATGCATGTATTTATTTAGTTTGTCTTTATTGAACTTTCAGAGACGGTATATGCATGCTTGCCAGCAATATGTGCCTGTTTGCAAACTGCCCAGTAGTGAGCATAGCAAAATGTTTAAAATCAGTAAAGATATAAAGAATATATAGGAGAGAAAGAGAGATAAGTGAGGAGGGGAGGGGAGGGCATGGGCAACACTGGGAAGATATATTGTTGAAGAACATAGGAGTAGTTGGAGTAAGGGTATAAGTGAGCCATATTGGACTAGCTTACAGCAGCATTTGAATATAAGACCCTTGTTAGGTATTCTCACAACTGGACAGGTTTAAAAGACTGCAGTAATAGTCCAACATAACTAGTGCAAATAAGACAAAAAGGCAAGATTGCATGCATGGTATTTTCATGAATTTCCCATTGTATGGTGTCCTAGGTTGCCTCCATAGCATTGTATGCAAAGACAGATGTCACAGAGCAATAACTAAATTTATGTTTGGAGGCCTACCATGTCAGCAAAGGCATCAGGGTGCTTAAACTTCAACCACAATGCTCACATTTCATAGAAGTTGTAGGAGTTCTGATAAGAGTGGGATAGGTCTTCCATTAGGTGAATAGAATCAATTTTAGCAAACCATTTGCTCAGTTTATGAATTTTAGCTGATTGCCCATATCTTGGTATAAATCCTTTAGCCACATTGAGGAAATTAGGGATAACTGATTTTTTATAGCCTGGGATCAAGATTTTTGAGACAGGTCCAAGAATCTACTTATAGGTAAATAGCACTTATGTCATATATCCTATCTAAAATGTCCAGAACACTTGTATCATGGGGGAGTACCACTATATATATGCAAAGCACCCCTGTGAATTACAGCCTCACAGGTACCTGCAAAAATATATTTTAATGGAAGCTGAGTTTTAAGTATTTTTAACTAATATATAACTGGATTAAGTGCTTTTTTTTATTGTCTCTCTACACTTACATTGTATCCATAAGGCAATGCAGGATTACTGAAATGTATATTGTACTGAAAATACAGATTTATTGAATCAAATGTGCTATTTTGTATAACTAATATTTAACACGTTTTCAATTGCAATTCTTAGCACAAGCATAAATTAAGAAGCAGAAAATATATAATATTGGTTAGAGATGAGTTTCGGATATGGCACTACCATGGGTTCTAGGCAAATTTTGTGTGTTTTTAATTAGCTATCTCAGTGAATAAATACAGGAATCTGACTAAGTGAATCATTTGTAACCATAAAGCATTACCTTATCTTTGAATTCAGGCCAGCTAGCTTAGAAGGGCCAGTAAAGGGGCTCTGTTATATACCAACCCCCTCACTATAAAAGGGAAGGTCTATTTGTTGGAGTAGTTTAGTGAGAGCTGACAGTCTGTGTAAGGAGAGTTAGTTGCTATGTCGTACTACAGTATACTGAGCTAAATTACTGTGGATTGCAGTGTGGTGGGCTACATATTCTTGTGTACTCCCCGTGTTCAGAGATAAGGGACCCAACAGCCCTTTTTTTAAGGCTACATTTTTCTGTATATGCTTTTTAGCTGCTGCACAACTCCCGATCCCCACCCCCCAGTCTTTATTGGGTTTTTTCTGCAATCTTCTGGGGGCTGGGAAAGATGCAAGATAAGTTATCATTCAAGATGCATGTATAATTCTTGGCCAATGTGTATGAACCTGAAGGATTTTGCTTTATTCTTTTAAGAATAAACTTACTTATAGTTATTAGCCTTTTTGTTCATGTAAAATGAATCAGATTGGGGTGCAGTTGTTGAATTTTACCAAAGCCTAATGTAAAAGCTAAACAATCAATTCCACATTCAAAATAAGTGATTCTGGGATATGAGGGGGGTTATGTACAAATCCACTTTGCACTACAAGTACACTGTAATTGCACTTGGAAGTGCAGTCACTGCAGATCTGAGGGGAAGTTCTGAAATGAGGGGAAGCTCTGCTGATTTTACCATCCAATCATGTGCAAGCTAAAATGCTGTTTTTTTATTTTCCTTGCATGTTCCCCTTAGATCTACAGTGACTGAACTTCAAAGTACACTTGCACTTGTAGTGCAAAGTGGATTTGCCTTCTGTAAATAACCCCCATGGTATCACTAATGCTCTCCATGACAATCTTTTTGTTGCGTTACACCACATACAGCTTAAAAGAATCCCCCAAGCATCTATTTTGAAGATATTTTGCGTTTTTTCCATGTTGCCCTTCAAGGACCCTTGCCACACAGTATGGTCATTTTATTTTTGCTTTGTTTCTCATGGCAGTGCCCAGCTCAACAATGCCCTTTTTTGACAATATCTTGCTCATTAGCTTGGAAATGTTCAGGATTTATTATCAAGATTCAGCCCCTATGGAATTCATTGGAACTCTCTGCTAAGTTCAGGTTTCATGAATTTAAGCAGGATTAGAAAATCCCCTTCCCCTCCCAAATCGAACCCGGGGAGATTTGCCCATCCCTAATATTGATATATTGTTAAAGCTCATTTTATTTTCTTACACTAAAGCTCAGTGATCCTTAAAATAATAAATTTCACATTGGTTTGAATTTCAGGGGGCCAGTATAAAAAACATAGTATGGATGCAGAAGAAACTAAGTATCTTCTGAATGATGTAAAGCATTCCAATTCTCTAAGAGAAACAGATCTTAAAGGAAAGATTTTCTAAGATTTGTTTTATGGGGAACTTTTCAGAGCCCTGCAGTGAACAGCTACTAGCAGTCTCTTTTCTAGTGGTGGAAAGGAATAACCATGACTAAATAACTTCAGATGACATTCTGCTTCCAAAGAGGATATGGCTAGACTAATCCCTCTAAATGCTTCTCTTCCTCTGTGGCCCAGTACTTTGTTGTCTAACTGTAAGGAAACATGGAACTAATTGTTCTAATGTAATTTAAATCCAGTGAAAACATTACCATTTGCAATTGTGTACAATTAACTCCCATGTTAAAATTGAATAAATCTGATAAAATATTTTCAATATACAGTTGTTTAAATTGCTTGTGTAGAGGGCTGAGGGGGTCTGTGGTAAAGGCTTCTGTTTATAGAACTTTAAATACATATTAAAGAAAATGATTTGAATGTTTGTTGTAACCACCTTTTAATATAACAGATCATAAGATATGATATTAAGTGAAATTATTTAAGTGATGTATAAGATATAAAAGATTATATTGTAATGTTATATTTGCTTCCTTAGTAATAAATATTAAATTATATTGATTTCAGCTGCTAAATGAAAACTGTGCAATGTCTACTCTGAATAGTCATATAAGAAAGTAAATACAGGCATACCCCACTTTTAAGTACACAATGGAGTTTATTTACTAAAGCTAGAAAGTGCAAAATCAGGCTCACTTCTGCATAGAAACCAAGCAGCTTCTAAACCCAGCTTGTTCAATTAAGCTTTGGTAATAAAAACTGGAAGCTCATTGACTTCTATGTAGAAGTGAGCCTGATTTTGCACTACCCAGCTTCAGTAAATAAACCCCATTGCGTACTTAAAAGTGGGGCATGCCTGTATGTAAGATTTAAAGGGGAACATCATGGGATTTTTGTATAAAAAAATCACTTTGCAAATGTCTCATCATTCACACAAACGTAACAAAAGAAATGATAGTTGTAATGTTTGTAATACAGTATGTGTAAGTGGCTATTTGTTGCCTTTTGCTGAGCACGTGTAGCATTCGATCCTAAGAGAAAAATAGCCCTAAGACCATTCAGCCATGAGAGTTAAAGAACTTTCACCAATAGCCTATCACTGTACGTTAACCCCTTCAAGCCGATTGTAGGCAAATATGCGGCCCGGCTGGACTGGGATTTTAAAAGAGACTTAGCACTTTGTGCACAGTCTATGGACATTTCTGTGAAAAGGGCCAACTTATTAGATATTTGGCTATGTGAAATTCCAGCTGCAGTGCGAAGTGAAACATTAGCAGTCTTGGTATTACCACTGCTAAATGTGACGTCTTCCTGCTCAGGGTTCCTGGTTATTAGGAAGTGGGCAGTCGTGACTCATCCCTGTTCAGAACATCCAGCTGTGAGGGATTCCTGCCTTACAGGTTGTAATTGAAGGGATAATATAAAAAAAAGCATGGTGTCTCCTCCAAAATAGATACTAGGCTCTTCAGTTCTGATATAGAGTTTAGGGGGTTCCCATAAAAAAGTGTAGGGTCCCCCCTAAATCCAAACTAAACCATTATCTGGGCACTCAGGCTGGTCGGCCATAAAAAGGAGGGATCAATCAATACCCCCTTCCCTGTTAAGCCATACCAGGTCGAGGTAAGTTGTCAGGTCTTTCCTCAACCCCCACTTTTTACACAGCCTTGGGACTGGCATTCTGATGTTCATAGCCACTCTGCCAATTTAGACAGCAGCCAAGGAACTGAACCTATCAGCATGTCTTTGGAGTGAGAGCGATCTACACATTGCCTGTACAAAAAAGCCACTTTTTTAGGTTTTAGCTCTTCTACAAAGGGACTGACATGATAGCAGTAGAAAAAAGAACCATGCTGTATTACATCACTTGACCCCTGATTGGCAACACTGAACACCTACTGGATGCCTAATTATGGGGGCATCAACATAGCTGGGTAGAAGGGTGTGCATGCAGATTTTCTAGCTAAAGGAATAACAGCAAAGGGGTTTGCACATTTTTTCAATTTAAGAAAGTGTAATGTCCCACAGTGTTCCTGCCTAGAGCAGAGAGAAATCTTATTTAAAGTTAACATCTTAATTTGGCTTTTTCACAGAATGGAAAGACTTTGTGAAACAGGTGTTCGTTTTCACAAGGGAAACATTTCAGATGTTAATAAGACATGAAATGTTCACCTCTATGATGAATCAAGCATTATTACCATATTCAATAATAACATTTGACATGACACTGTCTGCATGGGGTAGAATAAAATGAATCTGCACTTTTCTCATGTAGGGAAAAGCATCAAGTTCACTTGATTGCACATTCCATGCTCTATTTTTTCCTTACCTTTTTTGTTTCCTTAATACTTCATTCTGTTGTGGGAATGAGGAGCATAACACATATAGAGGACTTATTTTGTCTTTTTAAATATTTTTAAAGAAACTCAGCATCCCTGCTGTACTATATGGCTGTATAGCAAACAAAGGGGTTTTCCAGAACTTGAAGTACTCTGAATACTGTGCAATGGCACAATTTGCTACCCACTTGATTTAAGTCTAGTATACACTGGGCTGAATGAAAAAGCTAGTGGTGTGTACTAGGCCTTACTGTTTACTTTACGGTTACTTTATTTACACCTGCATATTAACAAATTTTCTTGCATTGACACACATTGTTAACACAATGGAGGAGATTTACTAAAACTGTAGCACTTAGAATCTGGTGCAGTTGTGCGTGGTAGCCAATCAACATCTACTTCAGCTTGTTCAATTAGGTTTTGACAATAAACCACAAAAGATGATTGGTTTCTATGAAGAGCTGCACCAGATTTTGCACTCTCCGGTTTTAGTAAATCCCACCCACAGTGCATTCACATCTGCACTTTGTAGTGCTGTAATCAGTAAGTACCTTTCATGAATATGCACATTGAGGAGTCTATTCAGAATAAATGGCAATGCTTTGCAACATACATATGTTACACATTCGCATGCTTCATAATACGTGCAAATATAAGGACCACCTCAATATTTTACCCTTCTGTTAGCCTTAATAACAGAAGGCATATTTAAAAGCATATACAAACCCATATGTACTTAGTAAATTGCAGCTTACTAGTCTTTATATGTAGTGGCTACATATGGCGTTCTAATGTTCTGTATTTTTTTCTTTTATCTTCAATTGGCAATCTTAGGAACAGCAAATTTCCTGTCCATGGATGGTCATTCTCACTCCTTAACTGTATCTATGGAGAGAGCAATGGTTGTCACCCACTAAGCATTTATTTATCTATTTTATACGGGGCTTGATGAGATTTGTGGATTCCAAAGAAAGAAAAGTTGTTTGTACTTTTTGTTTAGCTCACAAGAAGTGACAAAGACATAGAATTCCTGGTAAGATCGATAGAAATTTTTTGCTGAAAGTCTAAAAAATAAAAACCATTGAAGTTTCCACATAGATGAGATACAATATATTCAATGCTTGATCTAGGATTTAGTTGTTCTTTCAGCAGGCTTAAAACAACTCAGTATAAAGAACATTTTCAAGTGATTACACAAGGCCAGTCAAAAAATAAATAAATAAATATATATATATATATATATATATATATATATATATATATATATATATATATATATGGAACAAATCGTACTCTTGTGGCTGCCTTGAGTTCCGTAAATAATGTGTCGACTGACCAGTACTGTTAAATGAAGTGTATAGCCATTCTTATCCTTTACAGCACTAAATATATATATATATATATATATATATATATATATATATATATATATATATGTGTGTGTGTGTGTATATATATATATATATATATATATATATATATATATATATATATATATATATATATATATATATATATATATGTATATATGTTGATATGTATATATGTTGATATGTAGGACAGGCTGATACCTATGAATATAGAGTATAGTTTACAGCAAGGATTGAACTAGACAGACAATACTGGGTAACCAGATACTTGCTCAGAAGTGTGAACTTCCATCCAGGCAGACAAATGATCTGGCTGAGAACAAGTCACAGAAATATCTTTCTCGTTCCTTTCCACATTGGCATTACAACAGTGCAGCCACCTGTCCAAAACGTGCCTGCTTTATATACTGGGATAGATTTCAAACAGGGTTTATCTTGCATTTTATGACATAAAAATCCTTGCAGGACTACAACTGTTTCACCTGTTCCAAGAGTGACAAACAAACTCTTCCAGATAGGGTGTTCCCATCACAGGTGGGTCTTAACCAACTGATCAATCTGAATTTTAATCTAGGTATCCCATACATTGCAAAGTCTAACCCAAACCCTCAAGTAAATAAGTCTTGTCTGTCACTCTTTAGAAAGTACATTCATTTTCAGTTTTTATGACTTTTCACTGCTGAGGACTGTAAGAATTGATGCCTTTAATTACTATGCATTTTTTTCCTTACTTTTTATCATATGAGTTGTAGCTTTTACTATTATTATTCTCAGTTGTTTTGTTTGTAGGTTTTCAAATTTGTATGAAATCCCCCACTAGGCACAAACCCTTGAAGGTTATTTTTTTTTTTGCTTTGTTTTGCTAACAAAGAATGGTTTACAGAGTGTATAAATAGCAATTGATTTACTAAAGGCAAAAGGCTGTTCACTTCGCAAGATAATTTCATCTTAGCTTAGTGAATATGGTGAAAATTCTCATTGCAAAGAATATCAGGTACAAGGAAAGAAATACACTATTTTGGCTTGCACATAATTAGATGATGAAAGCAAGCATAGCCTCATTCACTAAACTAAGAGAAAAGTCTCTTCCAAAGTGAAAATTTGCTTGCAAAGTGAACAATCTTGTTTCCTACCGCAAACTACCCTATATTATTTTATGACATCCTAATCTTATGTACAGACATGGAATGAGTATAGATATAAAACACTCTGACACTTTACCGACAGTCACTAACATTACTTTATGTATGAAATATCAAAGCCAGACACAGCCAGATAACTAGTATTTTCAAAAGGAAGCCAGAACTGGCATCTCCCTTGCTTCTCCCATTACTTATGTCAGGTGCACTTAAAAGTCAGGTTTTAGTCATAATATTGTTAGTAAACTGTGCCTTATATTGCTATTAGGCCCAGGTGCTTGCACACTAAGCTATACTGTACATTCTCTAGTGGTTCCTCAGAATCCCAAATTCCATTTTATGTGTAAGAGACCAATATCTATGGTTGTTGACTCTTGCACATCCCTTCCCACAGCTCACTATTGCTCAACAAGGCCAACCATTACAGTAAAGGGCTAATATGGAAATGTGACAACCGGTAGTAGTGGGTCCAAAACCAGGACCATATTCCTTCAGAACAGAATTAATGCTTTATCTTATAAAGTTGAACGAATGTACTGTACATGATGCCTACTGGGCAATATATGTGGAAGTCTACATAGTATATTAGCACTTCATGTATGCTTTTATGTAAACATGTTTTTTATACAATATAAGCCAAAGGTGCAGTCACATAGAATGCATTATTAGTTGTCATACCATTACTGTATAGCCAGAGCCAGGCTTCCCAGAGCCATACTGGAGCTCACAAAAAAATGTAATTACCCCTTCGCCCCCCCGGATTCCTTCCCAAATGAGTGTTCAGTATCTATTGTTAGCTTCAAGCACTGGCACATGAGAGCCAGCAGGACTCTGACACCCACTTTGGCATTTTACAGGTACAATGTGATACCTTATGATACCTGTTATGTATTTTCCTCCTTGGCCTATGTTATGTGTAAGAACTAGAAGCACACCTGTTTATAGGCTTGCAAGTAAGCAAGTTGGATATTCTTAGCCCTGTCTGCTGTTAGATCCTTGCTGTTTACAAGGATAAAGATGCTACAACTTTGAAGCAAGTGTCTGCAGTTGAGTAGGCCATGTGTGATATTGTCTAGCTGGAATAATATATATAAAACTGCTATACTATATGGGCAGGCTAACATAAAGCAAAACTATATTTGTATGCAAACACCCTAAAAATGAAAGAAAAATATAAACTTTGGGTTATGTGGCTTTCTCTATCACCTTCTCAGTTGCTGTGCAGACACAGTGCAGGACCTGCGATTCTCTATGACCTCTTGGCTTCATCTCTGCTGGCTGCACAGCTCAGAGATCATAGACTTTTTATTCCTACCTCTACCATTATGCTCCTACAATTGTATAAGGGGCAGAGACCCTCACTGCACAGAACAATGTGGCTTCTCCCAGTTCTGCTCCAGTGTCTTTCCCTTCTCATTTCATTGACAATTGCATTTCGTAAACAATTAAAATGCAGCTGATAAAAGATCAAGATATATGGAGGATTAGGGTTGAAATGGACATGCCATATTACATGCCAAGTTACCAGAAAAGAATAAAAGTAATTCCTACAAATACCTTCCTTAGAGGAAATGAGTACATCACTTCCTTCAAACATCAGAGCCATCTTTATCACTTCCCATTTTTGATAGCAAAGTAAATGTGATCCTTCAAGAAGTAAATTTGTTTCTTCAAAAGTATATTATCTATATTTTGGGTTTTATAAAATATAAATAAAGCAAAAACAAAGAATGCTTGAATGTATCATTTTTTACTTTTAATTTAAAAGTGTTCGCATTAAAATCTCTAGTTTTGCTTTAATCACAGCTACAATTTTCATTGATAGTATTGAAAATCAAATAACTCCCAGTGTTGCTTAGTGTAGCAGTCTCATAGCCTTCACAAACACAAGCACACACAAATGCATTTAGCTGTACCGACATTAATCCCACAACTGTGTAAATATGTTTTCTGTATGGCAGCCTAGCATTACTATAATACCTGATGTAATAACTCATCCTACTTAATTACCAATGCTTTTCAGAGCTGTGCTCTCATTATGTTTTGTTTATTACATTTCAGAAGCACCCTAATCCTCTGGGATGAAAATATTTTCCATGTGTCACAATGACACGTGCTTTTCACTGAGCTCCTCGACAGCTGGATAACTTTTTGGCTAATGATCTTGCATGCAATTTGACTGTGTCAAATTTTCAAGCTTCGTAATTGAAACTTTCGCTTGAATTCCATTTTCAGACAACTTGGTGTGGATTTGTATAAAACAACTATTTTGTGTCTTCTGTAGACAAGAGAGTCTTGTTTAATATTTCAGTTTTAGGTGTAAGATTTTGCTATGCAGAACTGCTTTACATTTAAAAAAGTTAAAAACCAAACAGCTTGTTAGACATCAGTAAATGCCATTGAAAATGCAAATACTTTATCTTATAGTCCAGGTCCCCTATTTTCCACTGGTAACAAGTTTGCTGCAATTTCTTCTGCATGTCCACAATTAGGTTCATGCACACAGCCATCAGAAACTCACTTTTTTCTCTCTTTTTTTAATGGATCTGATTGGAAGTGTATGGTTTTTATATGACCCCATGCACACAGCTGCATCCTAGCAAAGAAGGATGCTAGGACTCCTGTATCATAGAAACATTAACTCTTATGTAACTCTTATGTACATGTAAGTATTACACAAACAATACATATGTACAGCATTTGCACAACTTTAAAACACAGGATCTTGCTACCAGTTGTAAAACTCCATATGGCTATGTGTATGAGCCTTTATTTTTCCGTCTTCCATAAGTCTTCACTTAACCTTCCTGACGGTATTCCTGAGTGTGGCTCGGGGTTAAATTTCAGTACCATTAGCGATAACCCCGAGCCACACTCAGGATTGCATTGCAGAATCCTGGTGCAGCATACTTACCTTGCCACCAGGATCCTGCGATTTCCCCCCGCTGTGTCCTCTGCCAGATCATCTGCCCCATGTCTGCAGCCTACTGACTGGACAATGGATCAGTAGCAGCTCAGTTTTGTAACAGCACATGTTCACTGCAGCAGAGCTGGATTGGCTTCTAGTTCTGGGCCTCCCTATTTAAGCCTTACAAGAGGGGCTAATTCCAAGAAACAATTCAGGTATTCACGCTAGCAACATGTCAACATACATTTACTTATTTTTTCAATTATTGTTGCTAAATACATAACTGCATTAATTAATGTTTGCCTAGAGCAGAGGTAGGCAACCCCCGGCACTGGTGCTGCAAGTGGCACACAGAGCCTCTTTTGCCAGCACTCGACTCCCTCCCCATAATGCTGCGAGTGACACACAGAGCCTCTTTTGCCAGCACTCGACTTCCTCCCCATCATGCTGCAAGTGGCACTCAAAGCCTCTTTTGCTGGCACTCGACTCCCTCCCCATCAGCAGGGCAGTGCAGGGAAGTGTCAGTGAGTCACTATCGCATTCCAACTTCAAAATTCCCACACCACACCTGCACTGCGGGGGAGGCACTGTGCCCCCACACATTGTAAAAGATGGGAAACATTGTTTGGTTCTCTGTAGCTGCAATCATAAGCTTTTGTAATGGGGAAGAGAACACAGTGTGAGTATAGCCTCAGATTCACAAAAGATTGCATTCGATAAAAGTACCCTCATCCAATGTTCATAATTTAGAGAAATTGGCTGGTGTATAAATGCCAGAGCAGTTGCTCATAGTGACCCTCATGCAACCACACCAAACAAATTGTTTGTATGGACTATCTCAGTACGTGATAATCAATAAATGAATAATAGATGAAAAAAGTATATAAAGTTGAATGAAGACAAAAATAATTACATGGACAACAATACATTAAAAAGTATAGTATACACCACAATTAACAAACTCCTGGTGGGTTCCCCCATAGCATTCCAATTGAAGAGGAGTGTACACAATTCCCTCTTCCCGCTTCATCAGGAGGATGATCTATAAAGCAGATAATGCATTTAAATAAAACATAAACACAACAGAGCAATAAATATATATCTCAATGAGTTTATACAATACAAGTAATATTAAATTAAGAAGATCAGCTCACCCCCACCACAAGCAAAGCTTGCAGACCAGAGGACCCATCAATGGGGAAGAGATTGGGTGCAGTTCTGCTAGGGGAGGCAGTGCCTATTTCCAGGAGGAGGAGGACTGCCATTGGCCACTGCTAAAGCCAATCACAGTCCTGCTAGCACCTCCACCATCTGGAGGAAGATGACTCGCTTGGTTGCCACTACCAATCTCAGAAAGAAGGGATTTCACTGTGACTGAGAAAACCACAATCAGGTGACAGTTTGTGAAATTACTGTTGAGCTGCTGGGAACTGTGTTGAAATTATTCCTGAACCTTTGCGCCACTTACTACTGAACCCCTGCACTCTGCATCCTTTTAAGCCATAGCCAGTATTCAGCAAAATGAAAATCACACCCAACCAACTTATGATCCTGCACATAGGCCCACTGCTTCCTTTCACCACTCTGCATATCACACATATCATAGATGAGAAGAGTGTACAGTGGTGGAGCAGATGAGCAGAAGGGGTTCAGAGGTGGGACAGAAAAGCAGGAGGGTACAGCGGTGGGGCAGATGTGCAAGGAGGTACATAGGTGGAAGAGATGAAAAGGGGCTTCAGCAGTAAGACAGAAGAGCAGGGGGGTGCAGTGATGGGGCAGATGAGAAGGGCTTGAAGGGGTTATCCCAGGGTGATGCCCGAGATAGGAATGAGGGACACCTACGAACAAACAAATATAGGCATAGGACATGCCCCCTGCCACACCCCCTTAAAGAAGAATTAACCAAAAAAAGGTTAATTAAATCCGCAAGGGCTTTTTTTTACCACTACTATTCCTTTAAATTGACTTTTAAACATTTGCCTCCTGCCATATAGCAAAAGGATGGCGGCAAAGCAGTTTCAATACCCTGACCAGACATCATATGACGTGTTCAGGATACTAAGCCGCTGTGTGCCCCTGGGGGCACACATCGCGACGATCGTTGTTGTGGTGTTATGCTGACACACCGCAAGTACGATCTAGGTAAAGAGTCTCTGACGCAGACTCTTTACCACGTAATCAGCCGTGTCCAATCACGGCTGATCACAATGTAAACAGGAAGAGCCGGCGATCGGCTTTTCCTCACTTACTCCTATTAGACGTGAGTAGATGAGAGCCGATTTGCTGCTCCTCTGATGATTAATTATCAGCACAGCCCCCCAAGGATGCCCGCACTGGACCACCAGGGATGCCAATCAGTGCTCACAATGGATGCCAATCAGTGCCCACAATGGGCATCACGATTGGCAGGCATTATTGTTTGGCACTGATTGGCATCCATCAGTACCATATATAACAGTACATCAGTACCACCTATCAGTGCCCATCCATGGGCATCCGTGCCACCTATCAGTGCCCCCCCATGCCGCTTATCTGTGCCCATCCATGCCACCTATCAGTGCCCATCTGTGCCACCTATCAGTGCCGATCCGTGCCGCATATCAGTGTGCCATCAGTAATGCATATTAGTGCCCATCATCAGTGCCCATCAATGCCACATCATCAATGCCCATCAGTGCCACCTCATCAGTGCCCATCAGTGCAGCCCCATCAGTACCCATCAGTGAAAGAGAAAACTTACTTATTTACAAAGTTTTGTAACTGAAACAAAAAAAACATTAGGGTCCTTTCACACGGGGCGGATCAGTTCTGATCCGCCCCGTGGATGTCCGTTTGCTCAGCGGGGATCACTCCGCCGATCCCCGCTGAGCAGGGAGATGACAGGTCTGTCTCTGCACACTGCGCAGGGACGGACCTGTCACAGCGCCGCTCTCCCCTATGGGAGATCGGATGACGACGGACCGCAGTGCCCGTCGTCATCCGATCCGCAGACGGATGGAAAAATAGCTTTTTCCTCCGTTACACTTTTTCGGATCGGAGCGGGTCGGATGTCAGCGGACATGTCACCGCTGACATCCGACGCTCCATAGACCTCTATGGAGCACCCGTTCAGGTCCGCCTAAAAAACTGACAGGCGGGCCTGAACGGGACGTCGGTGTGAAAGAGGCCTTAAAAAAAAATGTTTTTATTTGTTTTGCAGAAAATAAAAATCTCAGAGGTGACAAATAACACCAAAAGAAATCTCTATTTGTGGGAACTAAATTATAAAAAATTAGTTTGGGTAGAGTGTAGCATGACCCCGCAATAGTCATTCAAAGTGCGACAGCACTGAAAGATGAAAATTGGTCTGGGAAGGAAGGTGTAAAGTGCCCTTTATTGAAGTGTTTAAAATGTAAAATGCTGCAATTTAGAAATGGGATGAAAGGTTTAGAACTGGGAAACACTTTTTGAAATATAAAAAGTGCATTTTATACACAACTATGTGGATCAGACCAAGATGAGGGACAAATGAGGAGATAAGAGGGACAGAGGATCATTGCTCCAAATCAAGGACAGTCCCTCAAAATCAGGGACAGTAGGGAGCTATGACATATAAGTTACTTCCTGTGTTTACCTGTGAATATATTGATTTTATGCAGGGGTCACAAGGCTGTATTTTATCATGCTATATTATTACCATTAGTTTGGTCTTTAAAGTGGTCTTCTACTTTTCTTTCCAGAAGGATGGAGCTGTCTTTGTTTAGTCATCATGTGGGGGTCTGCACCTACTTCCTGGACTGAGAAGCCGGCTCAGCAATGATGCAGTCATATAAACGTTGGTACCTATGTAGTTCTTGCTCCGGCTTACTATTGGATGATTTAGATCAGCCCCTGCTGCTAAAGCCTCACATTGTGACTTGCTACAAAGTTACAATGTTGCTGAGAGAGAAAGGAGAATGAGGAACAAATTGCAGCCTGCAGCAGACATATGACATCATTTTACTCCATAGATCAAGTATTTCTTTAATAAATTGCACTACATATTTTGAAAGTTCAGGAATGTATTCATGTCGATTTTTTTTAAGCTAAAAAAGGTAATAAAACATTGTAGAAGATGTTGGCCCTAATACTAGTATGGTATAGCCTGGGGAGGGGGCTGTGGATTAATTGCAACCATGGTTGGAAATCATGCACCACCCACTGTAAATGCTATTTATTGTGCAGTGGGATTTCACAACAGCCTCTATTACAATATACATAAGTGTATTACTTTATATTCATTTTGCATTTGTTTTTCTCTTCTCATTTGAAAACAAGAGAAAATAAAATAACATGCTTGCTTGTAAATGAGATTAAAACTTCTATATCTTACAGAAACAGCATAACTATGAATGTGTCAGCTCTAATTTACAGCGGTTGCTTTTTTGCTATAAAAACACTCTTAAATTTGGCTTGTTTTGGGAGATTACCTTCCCCGGCAAAGGCTGCAACAATATTGCTTTGTATTCTCCGGACAGCAACATTGGTATATTTCAGAACACGGATTACTCACAATTTCAATAACCGCAATTTCACATTGAGTTACTCATCTATCGTGGTGCTTGAAACTGCATATGACAGAATCCCAGCTATGCGAGCATTCGGTAATTTTGGCATTGAAAGTATTAAAATGTTATTTTCCACTAGGTAAGGTAAATTAATGCTTTATTATGAAAGGATTTTTTTTTATTACATATTAATGCATTTAGACACCTTAAACACATTTTCTGTTGTTTTTATTGTAGGTAACATGATAATTAAAAATGACTATGTATTGCCATAGCATTCTCTGAAAACCCAACTCCCAGTTCAAAAATAAATAATATCCTAATATCTCTAACACCTGTTGAAAGGAAAACAATGAAAATTTCTTTGCAATACCTACCATCTTGCCAGCACTGTTCCTTGCAGAAACTTCACTCTGACCAGGACCAGCCATTGCACTTCTGGACTGAATGATGCCTGCCGTTATCCAATCACCTCCAGTGAGCCCAAGCTGTCAAGGACACACCCCCTGGACTGTATCTGTATAGAAACCAATCAGCTTCCAGGTTTCATTGTCGAAGCTTAATTGAACAAGCTGAAGTTAGAAGCTGATTGGGTACCATGTCCAACTGCACCAAATTCTAAGTGCATCAGCTTTAGTAAATCTCCCCCACAGTGTAATAAGGCATACAAAAGACACATCACCATGTGATCACTATTCTAAGCAGCAGTGAAGACTACCTACTACTCGATGCTGGAAAAATACCAGACAGCGCTCATCATGTGACCACCTTGAATTCTCTTGAAAATAAGGCATATTTGCTTTAAGTTTTTTTTTGTTTTTGTTTTTTTTTATCTGGGGATGGGTTTTTGGAGAGAAAGCTAGAGTTGAAGCTGCTACTTATGACTTATTTTCAAAGGTACAGTCTACAGACTATTATCTGACCTTGGTTTTACACAAGTCACAAGTAACATTGATCCAAAACCATTCACGTTTCCTTTTAATGGGTCATTCCACCCAAAACTGATATCTCAGGTTTTGGTAGATGCTGACAAGTTTAATCACCCGACAATTGTTTTATTTTTATCAGAGACTCCTTTATTAATTCATCCACATTGTGGTGGTGCACATGTTGTTAGGGGTTCAACTCCAGTTGAATATATTTCTTATGAAGAATGTAGCAGGTACAACTGAGCACCCACAGTTTCCAACTGTACAGTAAAAAAGTTGAGAACTGTGACAAGGGATCTTGATGTTGGGGTACTTAGACATATATGAAGCTAGGAACTCACTCACAGGCACCAAATTCCACCTGTAGCTAAAATATCACTTTACGTGAACTAGCCCTTTAAAATAGTAGATGGCATATTACCGAAACAAGTCTGCAGATACAAAGTTGAAAATGAGCCAATACAAAAACCTCACGCCAAAAAAAAATTTAATGAATAAAAAGATAAACATTTGCTTAGCCTTGGGCATGTGTACGGGGATTTACTCTGCTGTAGGAGCCTGCTGCTGAGTGAAAAGGCTGAGTTCTGATAGAACACCGATAAGGTCTTATGTTTAAGAGCATCATGCTAGCCAGGCACTGAACTGAGTTTAGTTAGTTGATCACATGGGCAGATGTTTTGTTTGCTTTATGCTAAGGACTTGCTGTACAATGCCTTCCTCTTTTCAAAATGTCTCTGTTGACATTCTCAATGCACATGCATGACAATCCTTTTTAGTCTGTTCCTGGTTGTCCCTGTCTCATAGTTTTATTGCTGTCAATACAAGTTGAGCTTGTTCCCCTAAAATATGTATGTAAAAAAATGGTCAGTCTAAAAGTTGATTGATTTATTTATTGTTCTTCTGAGAAGAAAATCTTGCTTAGTGCTCTGGAAATACATTTAGAAAATATGTATTGACGCATGACTTCTCTGCTGTGAAGCATGAAGGAGTGCAAAAATATATTGATGTGTGGGATCCATGCACTCCAGTGGGTGCTGTATTATTTGCGGCAAGAGGATAAACCGGCATAAATCTGTGCTATAAGGAGTGGTATTGACTGTGATCTGTGACTGCTCAAGGGAATAGAAAATCTGAGATGTGACATGTTTTATCTAAAAGCAATTCTCAGAACAATTAACTGTTTGACCTAGAAGAGCCATGTCATTTAATGAATTTAAGTTGGATTTACAGACTGTTGTCATTTCCCCCAAATTTCTCAAATAATATATTTTTAAAAATCCTTGTGTGAACCCAAATTTCAAAGACCTGCAAAGCTGACAGCTGAGAACAGGTTACATCAAGTCATTCCTAACATCGGATATTATTTTATTTTTAAAAAGAGGAGGTCAAACAGCTAAATTCACAGTTACATTGTTTTACTTGCCAAAATAATTGTGACCAGTTTTGTGAAACACACTGCCCTACCATATTTCCAGAAGGGGTTACAAAATTATCTGTTACAATTTATTGCTAATTGAAAATATGTAACTTTATATTAGATTCAAAAGATTTTGTAATAACTTCCATTTTCATAGTGCCGTCCAATAGCAACCAGAGTTTGACTGCACTGCCCAGTACATTCCATAATCTAACAGACCTGGTCAGACATGCCCCCTATTTTATCAGCACTATGTCTGTTTGAGAGTGCTTGTAATATGGGGTTGGCATCATTTATTTGGGCAAGTATGAAAGAGTAGAGGGTGAAAGTAAGAACATGATTTCCACTGAGCAACAAAGGTTTGATAAGGCATTTTTAAGTAAAAATTAGTCACAAATCATGACACACAGTAGTGTCAAATTATAAAAGTGGTTAAAAAAGTATTAGACTTTAAATGAGCTTTAAGGAATACAGTGGTGCCCCACCCTGCCCCAAGCCTGCTGTCTGGACAAGGAACCAGGAGCAGTACATTGAAGAACTTCAAGTATGTACATAAACTCTAAACAAAAAATGCATTTAATGATTTTTAATCAATACCTAATTGTAACTATTTTTTATTCTTAATTATGGCTATAGAGCTCAGCTTTATGCCCCAGTATGATACATTCACAAATATGAAGGTTTAAAAACTGTCCTGCAATCAAGTTTCATTGACCTACTGCTGTTTATACCAGGAGGAATGGATCAGGACTAGGGATGAGCTTGATGTTTGGGTCGAACGTAAGTTTGACTTGAACATCAGGTGTTCGCTAGTTTGCAGAACAGCCAACATTATGGGGCATTCTAAGCAAAAATCGAGCACCGCATAATGCCTCACAATGCACTGCAAGATTGCAGTGCATTGCTGTATGACGATTGGCCAAAGCATGCACCTTACCAGTATGCCTTGGACAACCACAGCGCCTTCTGCTAAGAGAGCCATAATTGGGTGCATTTGGCCAATCATGGCTAAGGGGGACTACGTCCACACCCCACACTATATAAGGCAGCTTACACGGCGGCCCTGTGTAGTGTTGTTGGTGTGGACAGAGAGATAACTTCAGTTAGATTAAGCAGGCAGGTTATTCAGGTAGCGGCAGCGTATTTGATTCTATTTATATATATACAGTCAGACTAGTATGTGTATATATATATATATATATATATATATGTATATATATATATATATATATATATATATATATATATGTATATGTATATGTATATGTATATATATATATATATATATATATATATATATATATATATATATATATATATATATATATATATATATATATATATATATATATATATATATATACAGTTGCTAATACAGTGCAGGCGGTGTACACAGTATCTAATACAGTGCGTACAGTTTCTACTACACTTCTGGTGGTGTACACAGTATTTAATGCAGTGTAGTGTGGTGTTGCAAAACAAAATATAAATCATGTCCAGAAGTCCACCAAGGAGAGGCAGATGCTCTTCAGGCCACTAAAAGAGGGTAAGCAACCTCTGTGTCTACAGTTAACAGTGCTGTTTGTGGACATGGTGCATCCTCTGTAGGTGGCCATGGGGCAAGCTTGTCCTTTTTTTCTGCTGCTGGCCATGTTATTGAGCCAGAACTTGCAGACGAGTTGGTGGAGTGGATAACAAACCCGTTCTCATCCTCCTCATTCCTCTGTCACCCGGGCTCAGAGTAGTTTGCCTTCCAACGCAGCTGCCAAAGCAGCCTATTCCACCAGCTCTTTGTCCACAGTCACTCCTTCCATAGTCCCACCATCATGCATGGAGGAGTCTCCAGAATTATTCAACCAGTGTTGGGTACATGCTGCTGGAGGATGTGCAGCGATTTGAAGGCTCTGATGTTGGTTCCAAGGCTGAGAAAGGTAGTAACACAAGCATAGAGAGAGGAGGTGCCCAAAAGGACAAGAAGCTGGCAGTCATGTTCCCCCAGTTGCAGCATACTGCCAAGTTTGCTCCAGTGATGAGGAGGGAGGGGATGATGAGGTCACTGACTGTACTTGGGTGCGTGAGAGAAGAGAGGAGTTGTAGGAGAAGGAGGAGGAGTCACAATTCTAATGAAGCAGGATGTCCTCTAGGGGGCAGATTAAGGGCAGCCCCCCTATTGCATCACACCGTAGAGCTCCGCAGGAGCAGGATGCTGCTGACTCCCCATTGACTCCCCATTGACTTTTAAAATGTCCTTGCTGTGGACCTTTTTTGACATGTGTGCAGAAGATTGTACTATTGCTGTTTGCAACCTATGTCTGAAGTGGATCAAGCATGACCAGAATAGCTGGCGCTTGGGCAACGCATGCTTGACCAGACATATGATGACTTGCAATGCAGTCCATTGGCAACAGCACTTGAAAGACCCACATCAAAGAAAAAGGTGGACTTCTCCTTGCTCCACATCTGAGATCTCCAAACCCACTATACCTCCAGTCCTCTCAAAAACCTGCACTGAGAGGAATGAAGGTATAGCAATAGGTGTCCCAAGTACTTGCAGCCAATCTGCTAGCAGTACACCACCATCTGATTTTATCAGGAACATTTCTTTACCCCAGTTGCTGAACCGTAAAAAGAAATTCGGTCCCAGCCACCCACATGCTTAGAGTCTAAATGCCAGCTTGGCCAAATTTCTAGCACTGCAACTGCTGCCTTTCCAGCTGGTAGGCAGATTCCAAAACGCCATTTCTTTTCACAGAATGCCATTACAGCTCTCTGGATGTGGAAGGCAATGTTTTGGCCTCATTGGGCAGGGTGGTCAGCAGTAAGGTGCATATTACCGCTGGCTCATGGTCCAGCAGACATAGGCAGGGATGCTACCTTTCCTTCATGGTACACATTGTAAGTGGCTGGGAGCTGGGAGGAGGTAGTTACGGATCATGTTCCTTAGTGACCCAGAGGACTCAGACTCCAATCCCTCTGCAAACTTATGCTGCATGGCCTCCCTGCTGGCAGCTGGGAAGGATTTAGGACATGGTCCAGTATTGTTGGAGCTTGTTCCACCACCATGCCTCCAAAATGCTAGTGGTGATTCTGCCACAGCCCTCTCCTCCACCCCCCTCTTCTCCTTCCTCTATGGCCTCGTCTGCAGATTTTTCCTCTGAACCAGCAGTGCTGCATAAGCATTCAAGGGGCTATGCAAGCACTCATGCAAAAGCATGCCATGCGGTGCTTGAATTGTTCTGCTTAGGAGACAGGAGCCACAATGGGGCAGAGATTCTGTCAGCTCTGCAGGGGTTGGCTCAGAGGTGGTTGACGCCATGCCAGCTTCAGCCAGGAATGGTTATATGTGACAATGGCACCAATCTTCTCTCCGCCCTCCGACAGGGACACTTGACCCATGTTCCATGTTTGGAACACGTCCTGAATTTGGCGGTGCAGCGGTTCTTGAGCAGGTACACAGGCTTACAGGATCTCCTGAGGCAGGCCAGAAAAGTCTGGGGTCATTTCCGCCGGTCATGCAATGCCAGTGCTCGGCTGGCTGACATTCAAAGGTAATGCAACCTGCCCAGCAACCGCCTCATTTGTGACATGCCCACAAGGTGGAACTCAACGGTAGCAGTGCTGCAATGGCTGCACACACAGCAGAGGGCCATCAATGAGTACCTGTGCGAGTATGGCACTAGGTCAGGGTATTTGGCTCACCCCTAATCAGGGCTCTAAAGAAGCAGTTTTTACTTTCAACTTTTGAAACATATGCATAAAGGATACTACCTATCTTTTAAAATGAATCAAAAGCCCAGACAAAAGCAGAACCTGACAGCGTCAATGTGTATCAAGAAATAGAATACATTCCCCCTTTCCTCAGCCTCTTATAAGCAGCAGAGTGGTCTTCATTCAGTTGTTGAATGCATTGTTCAGTGGACTGACAGTGGAGAACTGCAAAAGTTCTTCAAGAGATATTACAAATGAGATTATTGAATTTGATCTACTTTTTCCTATCATCCTATGCAGGCAGGAGTTTTCAGAACATGGATGTATTGTTCTAAAGTTTCTTATTCATTCTGTGATTTCTATCTTCCTACTTAAGAACTACCAAGTTGGTATGGCAGTTTTCAGTGCAAGAAAAATTTCAGTATGCAGATTTCTGCCACAAACAGCTTTTATTGCACATATTACACACTTAAAAAAAAGTGTTTTTCATTAAATAAGCAATTATTAATCACTTATTAACCTTCATGCTGAATATAAACCCTAAACCTAACCCAATCCATAAACGAATCCATAAGCACCCCTAACTGCAACATAACCCCCTTATACACAACCCATAACCTAATTAAAGTCTCAAAAGCTAACATTAAATATCAATGTGACAGCATAGTTCTGTTTCAGTTAGACTAGCTCTCAACTGTCCCTGATTAGAACAAAGTCCCCCTGTCCCTTTTCCTCCTCATTTGTCCCTCATTTTCATCTGATCTATATACTGGTACATAAGATGTACTTTTTATCTTTCAAAAGGCGTTTTGGTTAGGGGTAGGGTTTTCTTTCTAATCGTTATGGCTTTCACCCATGGATAAAGCAGAAGCAAGGGAATACTTACACTATAGATCTTCCAGTACAGATTCTTCTCCAGCAAAGAGAACAATGAGCAGCACTAATGTAATCATCAAACATCATGAGACTAGCAGGTACAGGCATAATGCCTTAGATTTCACACTATGAATAAAATCCTAGGTGACTGAAGGTACATAAACTGCAATAATATTTTTAGGAGGAGTTGAGGGTAAAAGTTCAAATGTTCAGGGTCCTGTTTAGGAACATTTAAAAGATAAGTTCACCTTTTTGAAAAAATAATAAATGCACATATTTCCTAAGGAAAAATATGTACATTTACTATTTTTTCACAGGAGCCTGCAGAGCACTGTATTCATTTTCTGTTACAGAGCTGTAGGCAGTGTGATCAGCACACTTGTGGTCCATTGAGAATAATAAGCCATCTGCCGTGGTGGTGGAAAGAACTTTTAATATTCTCATTCACAGATTCCTGTGAATGATTGACTGCTGATTTCAAAATGCGACAGTGGGTTCCAGGACAGGATCTCTGACCTGCTGTCACAGTGAGGGGAGGGGGATACGGGGTGCAGGGGCAGATCTGGAGCTTCTATGTTACACCCTAAATATAGGTGTAAAATGTAACATACACCAAAAGGTGAATTTAGACCTTAACCTCTTATGGACTGGAAGGATTTACCCCCTTATTGACCAGGCCATTTTTTGCTATACGGCACTGCGTCGCTTTAACTGACGATTGCGCGGTCATGCAACATTGCACCCAAACAAAATTGATGTCCTTTTTTTTCCCCACAAATAGATTTTTCTTTTGGTGGTATTTTATCACCTTTGCGGTTTTTATTTTTTGCGTTATAAACAAAAAAGAGCAACAATTTTGAAAAAAAAACAATATTTTTTACTTTTTTACATATCCCCAAAAAAATAAAAATGTCTTCATCGGTTTAGATTAATATCTAGTCTTCTACATATTTTTGGTAAAAAAAGCATATATTGATTGGTTTGCGCAAAAGTTATAGCATCTACAAAATAGGGGATAGATTTATTGCACTTTCATTATTATCTTTTTACTAGTAATGGGGGAAATCTGTGTTTTTTATCAAGACTGCAACATTTTTTTGGGACCAGTGACATTTATACAGCGATCAGAGCTAAAAATAGCCACTGATTTCTGTATAAATATTACTGTCAGGAAAGGGGTTAACACTAGGGGGCGATCAAGGTGTTAACCGTGTTTCCTATGTGTGTTTCTAACTTTGGGGGAGGTGACTGCCTGAAAGAGGAGACAGATTGTGTGTTCCCACATAGTAGGAACACACGATCTGTCTCTACTACCCTGAGAGAACCGGGATATGTGCGTTTATACACACAGCTCCCCATTCTCATTCTGTCAGGAGCGATCGCAGGTGCCCGGTGGACATTGCACCCTCCGGGCTTGTGCATCGGCTCTGGAGACACGCTGCGGGCATGCGCCCGCTATAGCGCCTTAAAGAGCTGACGTATAGCTACGGCGATTTGGGCATCAACCTGCCATGGTATAACTGCGGCGGCTGGTCGGCCAGCGGTTAAAGTGTGTTTTAGAAGTACCTTGAAAATGTCACCTATCAACTTGGTCCCTACCTAAACATTATATTGCAGTTCCTGTGCCTTCAGTCTCATAACAGTATATCTATAGTGTGAGATCTAACACATGGAATTCTTCTTTAACATTTTTAGATGTTCCCTATAGGATAACAAATCTTTACTTTTTGATTTCATGTCCACTTGAGATTTTCTTTATTAAACAAATATATATATATATATATATATATATATATATATATATGTATATATATATATCAAATTAATGACAACTGACTTAAAATATAAATTTATAAGTGTGTAGGCATTCAAAATTTTAAATTCAACTAAATCTGTTATATTTTCTATTAAAATATAGAACACTTGATAGACATGTTTGGTTTGGGTCAGTGGGTATAGAAGCAATGATAAGGAAGATGTAGCCCTGGAAAATGCATTAAAAAAAACTCCACATAAATCCATATCGACAACTACCATCCTTTTTTTCTGACAGGTACCTTTTAAATAACTGACTTTCATGTTTAATTGGACTGTACCTTTAATCGTACAATCTAAAAACATTTGAGCTTTAAAGCTTCAGAATTTCTTACTTAAGGCAAACATTACCGATGAAGTCATAATTGGTAAAGTGTGGGGGAATCATTTTATTAAGAGGGAACTGAAAAGAACATTAAAGCCAGGGAGATAGGGGGTAGCTGGCAGCTGATATGTTTTGGATACACTGCAGACTTGAGATGGAATGCAGAAAAGTCAATTAGGATCTCGCAGTCAACAGGGTTCAAGGAAGAGATGGGAATTAAAGCTATTTTTTTTTACTTAGCCAGACAAACGCTTCAAAAGAACCGCAGGAATCACCCTCTTCACTGATATTTTTTTTTTTTAATCATGACCACGGCCTAACTGCATCAGCAGACAAGGACAGATTATGAAATTAAACACAGATTACAGGGCAGAACAGATTAATGAAATACAAGTAATTATGTGTTGTTGGTTAAGCTTTAAAAATCGATATGAGTAACAAAAACAAAAAAATATGTAACTGTTGCTATTGTTATATGGTCATTGCTGATCTCAGGTATAATGGAATGTCCAGCTGCACATACAAGAATAAAATTTAGATTTGGATGGAACCATGATGATATTAGTCCACTGTGAGAATGATTTACAGATTTTGTGCCAAGACTGAAAGATCTTCTCTAGAGACCCTTGATTCTTATCTGATGCACATTAAAACACTACACGGTGCTGTGCTTTATATGTGTGTTGCCATTTGTTTCTTTCACAATATATTTATTGAGAAAAAGGTTTATATACAAAAAAAATAAAAAATAGTAAACAGACATCAGAGCCAGTAGTGATGAATATCATAAAGACAGGTAATCCAGACCACAATCAAGTATTTACCATAAGCAAACAAATAATACCAAAGTTAGGTCATCATTATAATAGTATATTCCACTAGGAAGATGAGTTACCTCCAGCACTCAAATGCCTAGGAGACAGGCAATGCGAAATCAAAAAGATTATTAGAATACATCATAAGTAATCGAAACAGCGCCTGAGGACGACCAGTTTACATGTGATGTGGGCCAACAGGCCCGGCCAATAATCAGGGAGGCTATCACAAAAGCCCAGCTTTGCTATATTCAACAGTAAAACTTGATCAGAGATAATGAGAGTGGCAATGAACAGAGTAGAATGCCCCTGAAAAAAAAAAACAAGAGGCAAAAAAATAAAAAAATGGCCCAACAGGTGGGTGGAGAACAGTAATAGGCAAAATGGAGTACAAGAAAAGAAAAAAGAGGAGAAAGATAGAGGCAAGGGAAGAGAAGAGACAAAAAAAAGGGGGAGTAAAAGGGGGGGAGGGGTGGGTGACGAACCAGGCCAAGTACGATGCAGAATGTATGAATATAAAAAACGTGAGGGCAGGCGCATCGACAGGAACTAATGTAGCCAGGGTTGCCAAACACTCGCCAGAAATTTATCCTGCGTATCTGTATTGCTATTTGTTTCAATGCACAAATGCGCCTGTGCTGCTGTCCAGAACATAGGTGTGAAAAAGTGTATAATAGTATTGAACTACATTGTAATTGTACTGTCCCCCCTCTACATTGTTAAGCTCTGCGTAAACTGTTGGCACTATATAAATCCTGTATTATAATAATAATAATAGCGTGCTGCATTGTCAAAAATAATGCAGTCGTTTTTTTTTGTGAAGAGAGCCCATTCAAAATTAATAGGATGTGTTAATGCAATGCACCTCAATGCATTAAAGCAAACAAAGACATGAAGGGGCCCTAAAAGTAGGTTTTGCCCCCAGTCAGCACCTCTTGGTCCATTAAAGCATCCTTATCAGAAATCAAATCCCTCTGTGTCTTAGTGCAAAATACGAGCTAAGACCCTTTTGCGATGTTCTCGTATTAATAATAGCTACTGTATAATTCAATGTTCATACAGTATAACAATCTTGTGACTATGAAAATGTTTCCAGCTATTAGACACTGGAGTTGATTTACTACATGTAAATAGACTGTGCACTTTGCAAAGCGCAGTTGCTCCAGAGCTTAGTAAATGAGGCAATGCTTCAGTTTGAAAAGAATACCCAATCATGTGCAAAGAAGATAAAATATATTTTTGCTTGCACATGATTGGATGATGGAAGTCAGCAGAGCTTCTGCTCATTTACTAAGCTCTGGACCAACTGCTCTTGCAGAGTGCAACCGCACTTTGCAAAATGCACAGTCTGTTTGATTCAAATCTAGTCGAGGTTGACAATCGCTAATGATTACAGTTCATTCCTACATACTTCATTTTTCTGCTATCCTTGTTTTTTCACCTTACTGATAAGGCTAGTTTCTTGCAATCTTTGCAAGAACATCTCCAGTGGCAAACATTTGGACCACTCATCATCTCCAGTGGCATACATTTGAGCCACTCACCGTTTTCTGTCTGTCGTTTCTCCTTTAGGTTAGTTGTGTTTAGGTGTTCCATCCTGTACCAGGTTGGACGTTATTTTGCAAAGCCTACCTGTGACAGTGAGCAAGACTCGATCGACGAAAGATCACGAATGAAGAAGCCGCATCACACTGGTAATTTGGACACACAGACTCACAAACACGAAGTGAGCTGGGAAGAGGCGGCCTAGTGACATAACAAATTGCACATCTGAACGAACAATGGATTAAAGACACACCTTCACAAAAGGACCCATGTCATTAATCAGTCGTTGTCCCACAACACGCTGAATGCCTATCATACGGCTTGGAAAGCTGGAGGAAATAAAGGTCGTTTTCAGCATACCGGCCAGCAGACTAGGGCATACCTCAGGTCTAAGTTATGATGTAAGTCTTGTGGCGCATTTATGTGGCTCACATCTGACCTAGTCGAAGGGCTTCGACCATAAATAAGATGGGCAGTATGGTGACCTGAATTTAAGAAAATAATCCAGGGGGGTATTTAAACAGACCACTCACCTGTGGTCTTTGTCGGTTCCGGTGCGCAATACTCTCCCTCTCATTCCCCTTTTAGGGGCACTACTCAGCTTGGGTATGCCCCCTTTTTTGGCCATAGTGTTGATTGTTCCAAAACCTGGCATAACAAAAGCTTTTTTTATGCACGCAAGACCTCACTAAAAGAGTGACTTATCAAGAATTTGCATAAGTTGCACATATAATATTTACAAGAACCTTACAAGACATCCCTTTTCTGTCTGTTATCGGCTTAGTGGGACACATAGCCTGAAATGCCTTGCTGTACAGTATTAGGAGACTGACTGATTGCACAATGAGATCTACCAAGGACATTGTAACAACACATTCCATAGATTGCAAAGGAAAAGACATTCTGGCAAGAGAACCTGTTATATAAATAATCCTCTGAAAATAATCCCCCCTCTTCTAAATATCTTGAGTGTTGAACCATCTCTAGTCACAACACAAACACACACACACACAATATTGGTGAACATGCATTTTTAAATTGTACTTCTTCATTAGAAGAATACATAAAAGAATACCAAGGGGTACACAATGTTTTATAAGAACAGTACTTCACAGATGTCTGTGTCAGTATTTAGCACAGGTGCACTTGTACACTTTTAAACCATATAGGAATTGGTGCCAAGACGGACATCTTGCTCACACCACTCAGAATATGGTTTAGCCAGGCAATGGGCAATTGATAAATGCATGGTCTCAAAAGACCACTTTGTTCCTCATCTTTATCATTTATCACTCTGGCATAATTAATAATACCTGTTTTATAATGTATTAATCAGCTGTGGTCTTTATTACTATACTAGACCCTATAAGACTGTTTATTGTGATATTTCTGTCCACCAAGGTACAATGCACTGAGCTGTTTTATGTTTTATTTATTTTTTATAATATAACTCTGACAAGTTAGAGAGTTTCAGCTTTAAAACGTTTTTCTTAAATTTGTAATAGCAGTTCTGAAGAAATTTTCCTAACCTTCAGCAGCCATTTAAAAACCATTGCACCCTTTAAAATCTCCAAAAATACCCACTATAATTTTGCCTTTGAACTTGATCCCCTTTCCGCGAATTGTTACATTTTGTCAAAATATCATTTCTTTTTAACTGGCATTTCAGCTAAGTAAAAACATCCGATTTCATCTGTGTCGTATACAAGTCAATAATTGCAAGCAGCACATCTGACTTTAACCTCCCTGGCGGTACGATTATTTCGGATTTTAGGTGCTAAAAGCGGTACCATTATTTTGCATGAAAATTTGGCATTTTATATTGTAGTCCTGCAATTCTTAGGAATAACTCTCTTAAATCTGTCCAAACCAGAGTCTAGCAGACATCCCGGGTATGATAAAGTTTGAAAAATTAAATCATAAATTATAATATAATAAATAATTATAAATAATTGTACCAAATAATAATATAACAATAATAAAAATTATTCAATAATGTAATCAAATCAAAAACACTGAAATTTGCTCAGTTGCAGAATTGTCACTGTCATTACTTTTCAGTATTTGATGACGGATCTCCCCACAAATCGCTATCGCTCAATTCTGCGAGTGATTCTAATTTATTATCGCTGTTTTCTAGCTGGTCTAAAATCATTTTTGATGTACAGTGACAGTTTTGGTTGCTATGGGCAATCTCCAGTTTCCAGGCATAAAGAACAGTTTTTATTACATAAAACTGCATGCAGGACACTGGGCAGACCACTAGGGACAACGGGGATGTGAAATATTTACATACAGCAACGTAATCTGTAAGATTACATTATACTGTATGTTTACTGTTTGTTTCACTTTTTGAATTTGGCGCCGATCTCCGTGCCCGTGCGTCGCAATGCTCGCAGGGCACGGAGATCGGCGATGTAATGCATCGAGCGAGACACGGCTCGCTCGTACAGCGGGGAGACAACGCTGGATCCGAGGGAGAAGGTAAGTAAACCTCCTCCTGGATCCAGCGATGCAGTCCCGAGGCTGACTCGGGGATACCGCTCTTGGTATAAAAAATCCACCCCGAGTCAGACTCGGGAATACCGTCAGGGGGGTTAAAGAGTAACGCTATTTTTGTTGAGAAAAAAATATTCCCCTCTAGGCGATCTATGTACATTACAAGGTTTTTAACAAAGTTTGTTGCAGATTCCTACCTTTGTTATTCTAAAGAAATCCCTGTGTTTGTCGGTATCCATGTGGTAAGTGAATCTAATGGGAGTGGTTTATTATTCACCCAGCTGCTGCACCTGCAGGGCTCTAATGAGGAAAATTGCAGGGTCTGCATCCCTTTAGATGTGATTTTCTATTGGGGTACCTCACCAGAAATTATATTTTTGTTGCAGGGGATGCCTGAAATGTGATTTGTAACTTAGTGCAGACTTCTGGGAAAATTAGTGAGCCAATCACACAAGCAGAAAATGATGTTTCTGGGGGGTTGTTCTGTACACATTCTGTGAACAGAACACCTCCAGGTAGCCATATTGCATTGCATTTTACAGAAAATGACAGAGGGGTAGATTGAAAAGGAAAGTACATTTTTAATAGCATTCCATTATAATATGACTTGAGTCGCAATTGCATATGCTATATTATTATTTTTTTATTTGCTATTTTTTACCCATAAAAGTTGAGTTACCCTTAAACCACTTACAGAACGCCCGCCAATGTTATACGTCGGGATTTTGAAGAGGGAGCCAGCTGCCATAACCCTGGTATCCTCCTCTTCAGCGAGTGGTACCTTTTCAGATAAAAGTGGTCTCAGCGGAGGATTCTCTTTTACTTTTACTCCCTCCTCGCTTCAGTGCCCTCCACTGCTTACCGGAGCCATCGGCAGCAGTGGAGGCGATTGAGTCAGCTCTCCTCTGTGGTATGGAGCTCAGTGAGGGGGAAATGGCCCCCACCTGCCTCAATACCATTGCAGGGCGGAAGAGACATCAAAATGTCACTTCTGCCCATAGCTCTTAAAGAGTCTTTTTTTATTTTATTTATTTCCAAACAACATTTTTTTTATTGCATTTTAGTGTAATTATGAGATCTGAGGTCTTTTTGATTTCATATTTAAGAGGTCTTGTCATGCTTTTTTTCTATTACAAGGGATATTTACATTCTTTGTAATAGGAATAAAAGTGACACAATTAAAAAAAAAAAAAAAAACAGTGTAAAAAAAATAAATAAAAGGTAAAATAAAAAAAGAGATAAGAAAGATAAGAAAAAAAAACAACATTTTTTAAACGTGCCTCGTCCGGCCGAGCTTGTGTGCAGAAGCGAACACGTACGTGAGTAGCGCATCTGAAAACGATGTTCAAACCCCACATGTGAGGTATTGCCGTGATGGTTAGCATGAAAGCAATAATTCTAGCCCTAGACCTCTTCTGTAACTCAAAACATGCAACCTATAGCATTCTTTAAACATTGCATATGGAGATTTTTAAGGGTAAACGTTTGTCGCCATTCCACGAGCGGGCACAGCTTTGAAGAGTAACATGTTGGGTATAAATTTGCTCGGCGTAACATCTTTCACAATATAAAAAAAAATGGGCTAACTTTACCGTTGTCTTATTTTTTAATTCAAAAAGGTGTATTTTCTCAAAAAAAAGTGCGCTTGTAAGACCACTGCGTAAATACATAAATGATTGCAATAACCACCATTCTCTATTGTGTTAGAAAAAAATGTATAAAATGTTTGGGGATTCTAAGTAATTTTCTAGCAAAAAAAAGTTTTTAACTTGCAAATAAGTTTTAAAAATAGGCCTGTTCCTTAAGTGGTTAAACATCACTTGCTATTATCTAGCCGTTTCAGAACTCTTATTGGGTGAATCCTGGAGCCTCAGTCAGAACTAGCTATAACCAATGTGTTCGGAAATCTCACAGCCAACATGCATAATATTTTCCTCTGCTATGGAGAGAAAAATCTCCAAATCTTTGTTCTCAGCATATGCACATCCTTTTTGGCCATTGAGGTTGCCCAACAAACTTACTGAGTCTAGCAAAGTCTTTAGCCTCCTCCTGTCTAATGAGCACCTTCAGGGCCAAAGATAGCTGACACCCTTCTGTATGTGGTGGGTTGTGAGGCATAGTGGGTGCAAAGTGAATGAAGTTAGTGGACGCCAGACACTTCTTGCATCTAAACGAGGTTTTATTTCTCTTAAAGAGGAAGTAAAGCCTAAAAAAAAATACACCCTGCAAGGCAAAGTCATAAGAGCTAGTATGCTATGCATACTAGCTCATTATGAATAACTTACCTGAGATCGAAGCCCCCAAAGTGACATTCGTTCACCTCCTCCACCGTCGCCATATATCTCGGAGTGACTTACGGGTATCGCGGCTCCTGAGCTGTGACTGGCCGGAGCCGCAATGATGTCACTGCAGTGCATGCACATCAGTGATGGCATGTTCGCCTTCACTAACGGCATGCTCAGTGCACCTGCGCAGTCCTCTACAGTGAGCGTGCGCCATAGATAGCAGTGCCTGTTTTTTTTTAATATCTCCTTAACCGTGTAGGTTAAGGAGATATTTCTTCCACCTACAGGTAAGCCTTATTCTAGGCTTACCCTTAGGTTAAAGTGGTCCCACAGAGTTTACAACTACTTTAACAGTACTTTTTAGATTTTAAGGGGGGAAGAGGGTTAGGACCAGGACATCCTTAAGCAGTTGCAATTTCAATTAGCAGACTCCAAGATTTCATTAGAAGGACAGCTGTACAGAGAAAGGCAACCCGCAAGGAGCCACATCTGCACGTGCAGGATTGCTGTCTCCTATGGCAACAGTCTTTAACAGTTCCTAACACAAATTGTTACAGCCCTCTTTGCTTCACTACAACTTCTATTTGTAGTTCTTCAGCCCCTGGAGCTCCTGGTCTCTCACTGGACCCTCTGATTCACTGACTCTGATCCCTGGAGCTCCTCAAAGCTTTGTGGTGGTATCTCCTTCAAGCATCATCCCACACTTCCCTGCTGGGTCCCTAGCTTGGCACTCCAGATACTTCTAAAGCTTCACCCCTGTTGACCGGCTCTGTCCCTGGCTTGACACACAAGGCTGCTCTTCAATCGTCACCTTCGCTGGTTGAGTCCCTGACTTGATCACCACCTGACGTTTCCTGATTCTCCACCATGTCCGTTTGGTGAGAATGTTGCTCCCGTACTTGCTTCAGTTACTCAATGTGGTCCCTGGTAAAGGCGATTGGTCCCTTTGTGACGACAGCTTCCCTTCTACCTCTGACCGCTGACAGGCTCTCCAGCCGGAAGAACCATCACTTATGGTTGGACTCCAAACCGCAATCCCAACCCTGCACTGCCTTCTTATTTCTGGACAGAGCCTGGCAGCCAGATGCCCCCAGTATAGGCCAAATCTTGGGCCTAGCAGCCCGGGGCATACGACACAAATCCACCCAGACAGCCATCCAGGTGGCACAGAACATAGATCACCTGACCTCACCCAAATAAATGGGTTCTTCCAGCAGGCCAAGGGATTCCAGAAAACCCCTACCCATTGGCTGAGATACCCCATATACCCATAACCTGACCTTGGGTTGCCCTTCTCGTACCTAGTACCACCAAGTACCCGTCCACCTAGCGGTAGAAGAGAAAAGTACAACCAGGCCAAACTTAGGGAAAAATCAATGGATCTCTAGCAATTGACCAGAGTAACTACTCCCGGCAAGTACATTTGTGAGGAGCTCCCTGACTAAACCCCAGGGCACTACATGAGCAATTAAGAATCATGTGGATCAGTCTAGATCACAACCATGCATTCTTGAGGCTCTGTTTGTACTCTCCAGGGTGTTCCAGTATAGGTGTTGGAACCTGAACTCACCACATATGCACTACTGAGGGTAATTTTGATTCTCTGAATAGTCCACAGGTACTCTTTAAATAGCTTATGTTACCCTGTTAATTTCAAAATCCATATAGCTAGCTGTGTGTGTTGCAAAGAGCAAAATAATCACATTCAGTAGACATTACAATTTGAAAAAACAGCTCAGGAAATCAGTTAGCACTAGCAAAACACTGGGATAGGGAGAGAGAACTCATGAAGTTTTATTTAAGAATCTATGTTACATCAGAGGATAGTTAACTCGCCCCCTGGGACAATAACTATGAGCTGGTCACAATGAAGCCGGGTGTTCTAATCTAATGCTTTAGCAGCTGTTGTAATTCTTAGACGCAGGACTCATTAGATACCATAGCCAACAAAATGTCAAATTTTAAGATACCACATGAAGGAAAATGCCCTAAATGTGGAATATTCATTTTTTAATGTAAATACACACTATTCTTCATTGCTCTGACAGCTCTTCATTTAATCTCCATGGTGTTTGTATGTGTAAGTGCCATATTCCACTGTGGCTGAATTTCAAGCATAAACAGTTCTCTGCGGTGCATATACCATTACGGTGCCCGTAGAATGATCTGCTTCACACTTTTTCTCCATGCTAAGCTGCTTTGGGGGAAATCGGAAAGCGAAACATTTTATCATGCTTAAAATTCCAGGTGCTGCGTATAATCGCCTATTTTCAGCAAGACAGAAGTGGACAGATCATGAACATTCTCCCCTGTTATTGGTCAATAAATTATCCTGAGTGATCTGTAGAAAGCTAAAAGTAGGTTTTGCAGATGTTCCTTGTGTATTTTGGTGCCTGAGCATAAATTTTCTTCTAAGGTTCATGTAAAGTAATGTAATGTCCATTCCAATAACATTAATCAATCATGTCATGTTTCCTTGCAAATTTAATAAACAGGACATTTAAAGAAATTATTAATAGCAAAAAAAAATATTAGGTAACTAAGCACAAGCAGAGGGATGCCTTTTCTTCATAAAGTTGTGCATTAAAGCGTATCTGAACCCAAAAGCAAAAAATGTAATATATTACAGCTTACCAATCCTTAAATGTGGTGGCTGCACTAGTTTTCTTGGTACTTTTCCATTATCAAGCCATTATTGTTTTATTGTTATTATCTCACTGAGAGGGACAATTTACATCTTGTAATGGGCTGTCTCTCTCATCTTCTGAATGGGTGGCATGAAATATGAAAATTTGAACCCTCATCCCTAGAATCAGTAAGGGGGCCGATAGGCATGGTTTTTAAGGCTAGGAAGAAAATAATGGGATTGTATTAATTGTAGAAACTGATCAGATTCATTAGAATAAAAAAAAGAGTCATATGGTTCCACAACTGTGGATTTTTAGGGGAATTTGAAGGGAGATGAGAGATGCTTTTTCATTGAAGTCCCTAACTACCTTCCTACATTATATAACCAAGAACATCTATTCTGAATTGTGTAGGGCGTGCTGCTCCAAGGAACTCGAGGAGAAGATATTCAACCACTTCAAGGTCAATCAAAAGTACTGACATATCGATCCACGGACAGAGTGCATATCCAAACAGGCAAGAGGCAATGAGGCAGTTTGAAAAGGAGGAACACATGAGACCAAGGGACTGCAAGACTTTATATAAGGTCTAGGCACTTGGGCACATGAGCTCTGCTTAAAGCGGAGTTTCACCCAAAAGTGGAACTTCCCCTCATCTGATTCCCCCCCCCCCCCTCTGGTGCCACAATTGGTACCTTTCGGGTGGGAGGAGGGACAGGATACCTGTCTTTTACAGGTATCCTTTCCCACTTCCGGGAGCCTCAGCTGCAGCTATTGGCGTCATGGCTGGGGCTCCTCTCTCCTCCTTCCCCTGTCACCTGGTCAGTAGGATAGAGGAGCGGGCCTCACACATGTGCAGTAGGGTTCCCTGTGTGAAGCCGAAAGGCTACACTGCCGGGTACCCTTACCTGCAATAGCGGCGGCAGCACTCGACAGCTGATGGAAACATGAGCTGCGGTGCCGACATCGCTGGACTCCAGGACAAGTAAGTGTCCTATTATTAAAAGCCAGCAGCTTTTTGTTTTTGGGCAGACCTTGGTTTAATAAGGCTCAGCCAATCTGAACAAGTTTTTGGGGCTTAAAACATGTGGCAAATATGGAAAGAAGCTTGAGGTCGTTTTTTTTTTTAGTTAGAATAATTATTTCAGTCTTTTCACAACTCTTTAATAATACATTGTTGCCTTAATACTCAGTGGGCACAATCTACATATTCATTAGCTTTAATTTTTGTTCACATATTTATCCTGCACCATTAGATTAAATCCTGAGGAGTTAATTTACTAAAGGCAAACAGACTTCTCAGTTCGCAAGTTAAGTGCACTCAGCAAGGGAATTTGCCCCAGAGCTTGGTGTATGTGATGAAACTTCACTTTGCAGAGAATACCCAATCAGTTGCAAGGAAAATAAATAAAAAACAAAATTTTTGCTTGCACATGATTGGATGATGGAAGTCAGCAGAGCTTTACCCCATTTACCAAGCTCTGGAGGAAATTCCCTTACAAAGTTTAATTGCATTTTCAAAGTGGACAGCCTATTTTCCTTTAGTACCTCCATATGTTCTAGTATCTGACTCTGAATCTGAGTCTTTCTTTTTATAACGAGTATGGAACCATTTCTGTCAAGGTCCAGACAGCAAGCAATTGAGCTGCAAGTTTTAAAATGATTTGCCAGTTTGTTGCACAATTGCAGCAAGTCTTTTCAAACATTCTGCACGTCTGCTACACGTTCTGGTTCAGTTATATTGTACAACAGTCATCCCACTGCAGGAGTCACTGTGGCTAAATTTTCATGCTGTAGACTTGCAGAGCACTTGCTGTTGACTAACCACTGCAACTTTGCTCTTGCTAGAGACTTGCTATGCAAATTTGCTACAAATGGGAAAAGTGTCAACTAAAACTTGTTCTTCAAGTGCTCTGCAAGTGTACAACTTGCCAGTACAAATGTGCATCAAGTTAACAGACTTACAATTCAACACTGCCACAAATTTGTGCCAAGTTATCCTTGCCATTTGGAGGGATTATTTAGGGTTAGAATCTCCTTTCTAGGTAGGATGCTTATGCTAATTGAGTGATTGTAGACATGTAATTATATTGGTGAAGTGGAGATGTCATCTGCATGGGTGGACTCTAGAAGTGCAGACTTTGGGCCTATCAGGAGATACTGTCTTTTTTTATTAAATGAGCAAAGTGACAATGTTTCTTGAAAGAGGAACTTCAGTCCCCTTGATCATGGCTATGCCCTCCTCCACCAGCCCTGCCATTTTTTATTGTCTGGCATATGAACAGATGCACAAAAGGCTCTGCATTTACCTGTGGCGCATGTGCACATGTGCTGAGCTGTGCTTGCTCATGTGCAGGAAAAGAGGTCCTGTACCTTGTTACCTACTCTGTCCTCAAACTCTTGCACATAGAAACCTGCGCATGTGCAGACTTGCTGCATCCCAATGCCTGGCAGAGCACTTCAGCACATCTGCGCACATGTGCATGACATCATACTTATCTATTTGAGAAAGGAAAAAGGGTTGCATTGCAACACAAAATAATGAAGAACAAAAGTCCAGTTGTGATAAAGGGTGGGAGCTTGAGCCAGGTACATGCACAATGTCTTTCGGAGTGAAGGGCTCTAAAGCCTCATACACACACTGGCTTATAAGAAGAAGTTTACAGAGAAAAGAATCATGTAACAGGAGACTGCACTACAGTAGTAAAAAGATAGTTGCATCTGGCTCCAATCATATAAAAACTCAGATTCATTTTAGGTAATTTGAATGAGTTTTAAGACTTTAGGTTCCTTGGCAATATTTCCTGGACACCATTAGCAGTTGGCTGACTAACTTCACTTGTTACTTTTTTTTTTTTTTTACTTTGGATATTACTTGCCGATGTCACTAGATGGAGTTGGGTAAGAAGTAAACGGCTGTTTAAATGATGATGGAGTTATTAGACAAAGGTTATAATAACTAACGAGATACAATGTTAGGCTTTAGCCAACGGGAACTCAGTAATTCTTTAGTCAGGTACAGTTAAAAACAATGATCTATGTTCATGGCATCTGCTGGAAGTCAGCTCATGGCTGCTACTGTAAACTGCAGATGTTTGACCTCCTATTCCAGCAGTCTGTGAAGGATTGCTAAACGCCACAAATTACTTATATTTATGACAAGTTTATCTTTCGATGTTTCCCTCTTTTCTGGTAACATTTGTTGTGGTAAAGTACTTAGGACTTCAATAAAAGCAACACTTCGTACAGCATTTTCTTCTGTTTAATGGTCACTGATATTCCATTGTAAGATGAGGTACTGGTGACTTTCTGTCAGTTTTATTATTATTACAGGGATAACGCTGCTAGAAGCATTGTCTGGATGGAGGGGAACATTTTCTGCTCCAAGAAAAACTTGGCAGGGCCTCGGTGATTTTTAAATGAATAAGGGAATATAATTTCCATGTCATTATAATATGGCTTTGTGAACGAAAACTCATCGCCGCTAATGGGTTTGTTTTTCTGTACTTCATTTTAGAGAATACTGAAGCAAGGTTAACCCTTTCGCTCCCAACTTGATTTTTTAAAATATTTAGCACACATTATAAATCTGCATTTTTGGTTAGAAAACACATTTGCCTTCTGAAAAAAAAACAAAAAAAAACTTTATACTTTGAAATTCTGAAAGCAGAGACTCTGTAGAATAAAAAATAGTAGTTGGAATTTTTTTTATGTCACACAATATTTATGCAACTGTTTATCAAGTCTAGATTTTCAGGAAAGAATATACTAAAAAAATACTTTTTGCTTATACTAACAGAATAGCATCCTCGTTTTTTTGTACAAAATAAAATATAAGGTTGAATTTAGTAAATAGATGGCAAGTATGTCAAGCTTCAAAACATGCAACAGTACCCAAATCTTTGAAGAGGTGACACTTTAAGTGCCTTTACCAGTTTAGCGTTAACCATAAATGATACTCAACATGTGTTGTAATTGCTGTTTATCTTTTTCATAATCGTGTTTTAACATTTTTAAAAGCCATGCCATATGGGGCAAAGGCTAAAAGATCCACTATTATTAAATTTCATTTTTTTTATTTTTTTACATGTGTTATTTATATTTTTATCCACATTTACACGCAGACCAATTTGCCATTCATCAACAGGAATTGGATTTCTGTAGATTGTATAAGCAGCCACAGCAATGTTTTAAAGTATATGTGAACCCAATCACTAAAATCTCATATAAGCTTTGACATGTTAATGATATGTAAAACTCTTTTTTTTAAATCTGCAACTTCCTATTATAGGGTGACAATACTTGTGCAACTGCAATGTCACCCTGTCACGTGGGCTTCTGATAGAGACTGTAATTGGCCTGTCAACACACATTGTACAGGTATTATCCACTGTTATCCCCCCCCCCCCCAAAAAAATAGGCATAATCGGAGTATATGTAGATAGGAAGTGATTAGAAAGAGGCTGCAAAAAAAAGAGCAGCAATTTGATGCAACAAAAGAGGAAAAATTGTGAAAGCCAGAATATTGTACTACTGATCTACTTTAAATGACCACTACATAAGGCATTGGCACTGCACCAGCTGGATGTTCCCTATGACAATTGGAAAATTCCAGTATGTATTAGTAAAAAAATACTACATTTATGGTTGCAGTAAGGGAAAAAATGCTACTAGTGCTTGGAGAAAATGCTGCCTTATCAGAGTTGTCCAACTTTAGAAAGCTCAATGTAATCCCTAATGCCGCGTACACACGACCAGACTTATGTCCGACAGACTTCCGAAGGAGTTCTGCCAGAGTTCTGCCGGAGTTCTGACAGAGTTCTGACGGACTTTCCGAATGAGCGGACTTGGCCACACACAATCACACCAAACTCCGACGGATTGGAACGTGATGACGTACGACTGGACTCGAATAAGGAAGTTCATAGCCAATAGCTGCCCTAGGGTCAGTTTTAGTCCGTCGGAATAGCATACACACGAGCGAATTTTTCTGTAGGAACTGGGTCCGGCGGATTTCCGTCGGAAAAATTTGAAGCATGTTCCATTTTCTAAAGTCTGTCAGACTTTTGCGAATCAAAAGTCCGTTGCAGCCCACACACGATCGAATAGTCTGCCGGAATCATTCCGTCAGACTTTGGATGTTGAAAAGTCTGCTCGTGTGTACGGGGCTTAAGAATATTTTCTAGAAGGAGTTGCCTTGTTAAATACCTATCATAGGTCAAATGTCACTACTGAGAGATACGAAAACTCATCTGCACAAATCTAAGTACAATCACTTTGCCACGGATGCGGTGGCACTTGGAGCCTTTGTGCACAATATATTTCTCCGAAACATATATTATAGGATAAAAAACAGTTGTCCTTCCAACAGGAATTTCACATATAGCATTATAGTATTTGAACATTGTCTGAGCCCTCCAAACATCCTTGACAAGGTGCTATGTGAAACCAGAAACAGCTGATGAAGAGGTTGTTTTTATCCTGCTGCGCATTTGTGCTAAAAAAATTATTGCTTGAAGACAAGTTGTAAGTGCCTCTGTATCCATAGTGAATTGATTGGGCTAGGTTTGTTTGAGCCCCAAGAGCACTTGGTTCCTGATAGCATGTTCGAACAGTCTCAGTGCATTTGCAGCCTACTACATAAGTGCTTTCGCTATCTGCTTTAGAGCTACAACTCACTGTGATTTCAATGTGTAAGATTCATAAGTAAAATACTTGTATATTATTTGATATTAGCCATGAAAAAACTTGAAAATGTTAACACATCCAAAAACTACTTTTTCAATATGGAAAAAATATAATATGAATTTACCAATTTAGAATTCATTTTAACCTAGCCCCTGACCATGCATCTAATGCAGTGATGGCGAACCTTGGCACCCCAGATGTTTTGGAACTACATTTCCCATGATGCTTATGCACTGTGCAGTGTAGTTGAGAATCATGGGAAATGTAGTTCCAAAACATCTGGGGTGCCAAGGTTCGCCATCACTGATCTAATGCAACTCCTTATGCTATGTATACTACTTGTAGCCAAAATCTTCCTTGTGTCTGTGCAGTGGGTCTTCATCAGTAAGCTTTTCTTCCAAAGCTGGAGATGCTCAGGAGATTGTCAGGTGGTTTATCCTCCCAGCATTTCCCCAAAAAATTAAATAAAATATCAAATTTGGGTAGCTGTCAGAATGACATTACACGATGACATGTTTGCACTAATGCACAAAACAAAGATCTTCTCAAGCTGGTGGCATGTGCACACATACTTGTACGGACATGCTAACACATCGGGGTTGATTTACTAAAGGCAGATAGATTGTGTACTCTGCAAGTACAGTTGCTCCAGAGCTTAGTAAATGAGGGAAAGCTCTGCTGACTTCCATTATCCAATCATGTGTAAGCAAAAAGGCTTTTTTTTTTCTTGCATCTGATTGGGTGTTCTTTGCAAAGTGAAGTGAATTCCACAGTCTATTTGCCTTTGGTAAATCAGTCACATAATCTCAATTTGGTACCAGATGGCCAATTTAACAGAGCTTAAACAGGAAGTTGCTGGGTGGTCTTAGCTTTTACCCTGCCACTTGAACGCTGAACCTGTTCCTGAGATCAGCTTTCCCTTTGTTGACCCAAGCTGCCCTTGGATCTAAACTAGAACAATTTTCTCGAGATTGGTACAAGTTCATGACATTTAGGAATGCTTTCTAGTTATGCTTTTCCCTTCAATCTCAGGCCTTTTCTATAAAAGTCGTTAAAGTGGGGTTCATCATATTGCTTCTCCTGGATGAATCTAAGTCCTGGGCACACTATCCATATGAGCAAGATAGTCTATTGCTTGCTTGCTTCTACTATTTTTTTCTTTAAAGTGATGGCTCAGCTGTATGATGACCTGCAAGGGACCACAACAGTCAAAGCCACTCTTCATGCCCTTTAAAGGGGACACAAATGTGTAGAAGTTTGTACCACTGAATTTTGAAATTAGGTAGCTTGGCAAAACACTGGAACACACAGCAGGCTGGAAGCAAGGTTCAAACAGACATTTAGAGGTGGCTCAAGAGACAGGCAGCAGGCAGAGACATGGTCAGGAGGAAAGCCAAAGGCACACCAGAAGATTAGCAAAAGTAAGTAAGGAACTATCCGGGGTCAAACCTGGAAACAGAAGAGACAAAGTGTGGTCTGGAACTAGCAAGGTTTATAGCAGGAATGTGGAGGGAAGACAAGTCGAACCGCTGGCAAGTCCAAGGGCAGGAGATAAGAAAAAAGTTCAGGTTGTAAATCGCAAGGCTAACAGCGGAAGACCATCTAGCAGCTTCCTGGCTCAGCTCTGTTTCTTGAATGGGCCACCAGGTACAAAGACTGGAGTGAGGCACATGTGCTTGTGAACCAAAATGACCATATGTTTTATAGGAGAAAATCAAAACAAATCATATTTTTATTTGGAGTCCAGGTCCACTTCAATACCACACCAAATACTTAAATCAAATTAAAATGTTGTAATTCTAAATATGGCCTTTAAATTAATTAATTCTTGATTCTTTATTCAAAGCAAAACTGATTCTCTTGACAAAAAATGGTCCTGAAGAATCTCAGTCTGAAGATTGTGACCAAAACTCCGGTAGCAAAACTATCGTCCCAGCTACCACTGATCCAGTAAAGTAAAGCATCCCCAACTAAACTTTTAAATATGCTTAAAAAATCTTTTACATATGTATACACTACTGAAAATATTGATGCCTTATAAAATATTGATAATAATTTGACAGGAAACAATCATTCATTGTAGGAGCTCTAGTTAAAAAGCCCACTCTGCTAGAATGTTTCATTTAGCCATATATATTATTGTATAAGGAAAGGGTATTGCGTTATTCTTGTGAGTATAATTGTCTGTCACTGGTAGAATATTGCTTTGTTTTAAAAAGCCTAATTCACCGAAAGACAAAATATCATCAAGCTATACATGCAAACACTATTTGTAAATGTGATGCCTATTTATAGTGAAAAGATTTATACAAATTTTATATACACAAAAACTGATCTGAACCAAAATTTTCTGACACCTATTAAATAATAGCATAAAAAATGAGAGACACATTTTCTAATGTTTGCATGTTATATTTTATTAGCATTTTATAATTAAATAGCTGTGATGAAACTCCTTGAAAGTGGTTCTAAAATGTATTTTATGATACCCAGGCTGTTAAAGAGAGAAGGCTGCAGAAAATAGATACATCTTGAGTAGGAGATTTTAATTCATCTCGGTGTATCACCTGAAGCTAGTCACCTTAGTGGACTTAATGTACTGGACTGGATGTAAAGGTTTATTATCACTCTAACCACTTGCTGACCGCCTATAGCATTTTTACTGCAACAGGGCTTCCGCCTACAGCGGGCGTGTGCGCGCCACCTGTGCGCCACTTTTGCTGTGAATATATTTACAGCAGAAGCTGATCTGCAGGTTCCCAGGCACTCAATGTCCATCGGCACGCGACAATCATTGGCCAGACTCAGAACTGAGCTCTGCCTATATAAACAAGCCAGAGTTCTGTTCGGACAGGGGGAAGAGATGGATTCTGTGTTCCTCCAAGCAGGGACTCAAATCAATCTCTTCCCCTAGTAAAAGCAGCACACATAGTAAACACAAACACTGGCTAGGCACACAGTTACCCCTTTGATCACCCTAGATGTTTAACCCCTTCCCAGTCAGTGTCATTAGTACAGTGACAGTGCATATTTTTAGCACTGATCACTGTATTCGTGTCACTGGTTCCCTCAAAGTGTCAAAAGTGTCAGTTAGTGCCTGATTGCTCACCACGATATGTGTAGCTGATTGCAGCCATTACTAGTATAAAAATAAACAAATAAAAATTCTAGTATATATCCCATAGTTTGTAGATGCTATAACATTTGTGTAAACCAATCAATATACGCTTATTACACATTGGTCTAAATTTATGAAGACATTTGATTTGTTTACATTTTTTATTGGATATGTTTTATAGCAGAAAGTAAAAAATACTGTTTTTTTGTTTCAAAATTGTCTGCCTTTTTTTTTATGATAGCACAAAAAATAAACAACTTATACCACCAAAAGTATTTATTTATCTATTTGACTCTAAAATTACATCAATTTTATTTTGGCACAGCATTGCATGACCATACAATTGTCAGTTACAGTAATGCAGTGCCCTCATGTCCAATACCCAGAAGTGCAGGATTGTGTGTATATATATATATATATATATATATATATACATGATCCTGCACAGAGCGGCCGTCCTGTAGCAGTAAATTAAATCTGCTTTAACCGCTTCAGCCCCAGAAGATTTTACCCCATTTCTGACCAGAGCACTTTTTGCGATTCGGCACTGACAATTGCGCGGTCGCGCGACGTTGCAACCAAACAAAATTAATGTCCTTTTTTTCCCACAAATAGAGCTTTCTTTTGGTAGTATTTGATCATTTCTACAGTTTTTTTGCTATAAACAAAAGAGAGCCATTTTTTCTTTTAAATAATTATTTTTTACTTTTCGCTATAATAAATATCCCCAAAAAAATAATAATAAAAAAAAAAAAAAATATATATATATATATATATATATATATATATATATTTTTTTTTTTTTTTTCCTCAGTTTTGGGCAATATGTATTCTTCTACATATTTTTGGTAAAAAAAATCGCAATAAACGTATATTAATTGGTTTGCGCAAAAGTTATAACATCTACAAACTAGGGGATAGTTTTTTTAGTTTTTTTTTATTAGTAATAGCGGCGATCTCCGATTTTTATCTTGACAGCAACATTATGGAGTTTCATATTTTTAGTTTCAATAGTTTTTTATTAAAGTTTTTTAGAGAAAATACAGGGTCATTGATACATTCTTTTACATAGTGGAATAATAAATCCATAGTAATGCAACGTATAAGAGAACAAATTTCAAATAGATATATTTAGAAACAACTGTGGTTAATGGGCACAGGTACATCAATCAAACATAAGGGGGGAGAGCTGCCCCTCTCCGGACACCCCAAATGGGTACAAACTGTGTCATGGAAAGGGGAGCGGCACATCCAACCCACAGATCAAATGCTATTTAAACTAGCGGGGATGTTACCTTCTAAAGCCTGCTACCCACCTAACCAGGTAATATTTTAGCAAAGGTGGTATTAAAGAATAAAAATAAAGAGAGAGAGAGAAAGGAAAAAGAAGGGGATAGAAAAGAAAGAAGATATATAGAAGGAGGAATGAGATGCCCTTCTGGAATGTTCTACCAAGATTGTTTTATCCAATTCCTACGAAGATGACAAGGGTATGTGCATGTAATCTGCCCAAGGTTCCTAAATGGCCTCAAATTTTTGAACAGTATCTTGTAGGATAGTAGTAATTTTTTCCTGAGCCATGATCCAAGATATTTTTCATTTGGCCTGGTCACTGGAAACCGTGGACTGCTTTCATGCTTTTGCTATTGTAATTTTAGCTCCAAGGAAGGATAAAGTGAAAGCTGCAAGTCACATAACAGTGATCACCGATCCCGATGACGGGGAGTGGTGATCTCTTTCATGACACAAGCCAGGACGGGGAAATGCCTTGTTTACATTGAGTCTGTTGGTCCCGCGGGCGTGGTCACGCTGTACGCGGCGGACAAGCTCTTAAAGGGACATACAGGTACGCCCATTTGCCCACTGCTGCCATTGTGCCGACGCATATTGGCGTGCAGCGGTCGGCAAGTGGTTAAAGCCTAAATGAAATCACAGAAATAGAATCCCATTAGATATCCAGTCAGAAAGAGATTGGGGCTGATTCACTAAAGGAGTAGAAGCTGTTCACAGAAGTCTGTTTTTTTCATTGCAAATGGTCAGAAATGTTTCCTCATTGAAAATACCCATAAACGAAAATGCTTATAAATAAAATTTACCGCTTTTAGATGCATTTACAGTACACGCTGTTACAAGCATTTAACGTTTCAAATGTCACTAAACTACCGTCCATAACGCAATTTTTTTATGCTTTAAAAGAAATGTTTCTAACCTCAATTGCTTCTAAACTACTATAAATGCCTGAGTGTGCATGTACCCATAAGATAACATTGAGGAGAGTTCAGGGGCTGCAGAAAAAAATGCCCAACTGCTCCTAAATGTCTGTTTACCAGCTGCAGTGTACATGAGGCCTTAGGTTTCATGTACACGGGACGTTTTTACAACATCTCCTGGATGATTTAACTTGACAGATTGTAACCCACGTTTAAAACTTCCATTTTGCCGCCTTTACATGCCACATTTAGCAGCGTTTTGGCATGTTTGCATTTAGAAGCGCTTCTAAAAAAATGGGTATAAGCAAAAAACGCCTATAAACTAAACGCGGCTAAACACGGTTTACGTGTTTAGCTGCGTTTGGCGCCTGAAACATCAGAAACTTCAGCGTCTGAACTCATTTTTTTGCCTTAAAAAAAAAAAAAAGACCTATAAACACAACTGCCTAAAAACGACAGTAAACAAACCTGTGTGTACACATAAGATAACATTGAATGAGTTCAGGGGCAGTTGAAAAAAGTGTCCAACTGCCTCTGAACATCCATTTAGCAGCAGCAGTGTACATGAGGCCTTAATAAACCATTTTCATAGTTTTACCTCTACTGTGCAATCCAATAGGCACCATAGTTTGTTCATGCTGCATGGTGCACTTTAATTGACCTAGTCAAACACATTCTTTTCCTTCCCCTGCAATACATGTGTTAATCAACTTTGCTAGATAGAACACTGAAAAGTGAGAGAAGGGAGTACATTTTCTCTAATGCCGCGTACACACGACCAGACTTTCTGGCAGGCTAGGTCCAACGGTCTTCCCGACGGACTTTCGGCTGAGCTCCGACGTACTTTCCAAACAAACGGACTAGGCCACACACAAACGGACTTAGTCCGTTTGAAAGTCAGTTAGTTTTGAACGTGATGACATAAACGGGACTAAACAAGGAAGTTCAATAGCCAGTAGCCAATAGCTTCCCTTGTGTCGTATTTGGTCCATCGGACCAGCACATAGACGAGCAGGTTTGCCAATTTTAGTCCGTCGGAATTGAGTCCGTCGGATATATTTGAAACATGTTCTAGTTCTAGGTCCGTTTGATTGTCCGATGGACTAATCCCTTCGGGCCTAGTCTGCCGGAAAGTCTGGTCGTGTGTACGAAGACAATGAATGTTAGAGCATTTTATTGGAGAATAAAAAGAATATTAGATATAAGGCTCCATCTGGGCTTAAAGATGAATGCTTTCCATGATGCCTAACAGGAAGCTACTATTTGTTTTGGTCATTGTTATTTATTTAATATCAATATTCATCATTAGTGTAAAGTCTTTATTTTTCAAGCAAACATTTAAATTCCTACTCTGGGAAAAAAAAACCCTTGCAGAGGAGCCTCCATGTAGTACAATGGTTAAATGCCCATTAAAGCCCTGGTTGACACCCTTGTGGGATGTGTGGCCCATGTTTGTATGTATTTACATTTATTTGAGTGGGCTGCCGTGCCTGCTTTTCTTACCAAACAAAGATGCAGGGAAATTGCATGGTGTTTTTGACAAAGTGATTTCCCTGTTGTTCTTGCACCCACAAACATGCTGTGATTTAAGATGTCATTAAGAATAATGGGCGTGTCATTAAGAATAAATGTCAGCCCTCACTACTTTGCAGAACAGCACGATTTGGCTGTGGGTGGTTGTAGGTGCGGAAACAGGTGCAACTCCCACACCCGCAACCACCGGCTCATGGTAAGTGTGAACCTAGCTTAACTCTAGAGGGCCATGAAAGAGGCTGTATTACCCACCCCTCATTCCAGCAAATTTTGTTGATCTCCTCTGCTCTGGCATGTGGGTGGCCCCTTGGTGTCATCAAATATAATAGAAGGCCATCAGACCTGCATTATATGGTAAAATGCAGGAATTTCTCTCACTGTCTGGAGTTGGGATTTAAAGCATTATACATCCACGTTCTGTCTTTATCTAATTATTGTACAGAACTGAATAAGTGGGTAGAGGAAGGGATACTGCAGAGGAAATTACAGACTATTTACAGAAAAGTGGTAAAGAGATGCAAAGCACCACCAGGCAGCTAAAGGGTACATATCTAAAAAAGAAAAAAATGCACTTTTTTTTTACTACAACTAAAATAAAACATTACTTACATTTTATTACTGAACATGATAAACTTATAAATAAAAATACTATTCATTCCCTTTAAGCTATAAAGCAGATTGGACAATGGACAATTATCCACCATGGCCGTGGGCAAACTGTCTATAGCAGATTCCCTCTCAGAATTCCTTCTCATAAAGATTGCATAATTTTACCCCTTGAAAATATGGTTTTACTTTTTATTTTAAAACATGAATATAATGCATTACTGGCAAATCCCAAGAGGTGGCTGAATCGACAAATGTAGGGTTATGAGGAGGTTCAGGTCCTTTTAACTGACTGAACCTTTTTTCTGTCAATAATGATGTGCCTCTCTAATGCTTAACCCCAGACAAACAGCTAAATACACAGATGAAATGCATATAAGGGTTCTGTTTTGCCTGCCAAAGGATTTGTATTTTTGTCAAGCTGGTTCTGTGGTTTACACAGCTGTGGCACATAACAGAGCTCTGTCTGGTAGGAGAGAACTGATCTTTTTAGCTTGCAGTTCACTAACACTTATAAGTGTGGTCCTTCTCCCAACCTGTGTGTTATTGTACCCCCTGGTAGCTGACACACCAGCCAGATCTCACCAGGGCCAGATCTAGCCTGTCTGATGTGGGGGTGCAGTAAAAAAAAGGTCAGGGGGCAAAGGATGCAAATTCAGCAGGGCAGTGTGTAGGAGTCAGCAAGGGAGTGTACATATGTCTGCAGGACAGAGGACAGGGGATCGGCAGTGTGGAGGACAGGGGGCTGGCAGTGTAGAGGGCAAGGGTCTGCAGTACAGAGGACAGGGGGCAGTGTACAGGGGTAAGCAGAGCAGGGTACAGGGGGTTAAATGCCCTCCATTCCCCCTTGTAACCAAAATGCCCACCCCTTCCTAGCACAAATCTCCCCAATCCCCCTCCTAGCACATATCATCCTCATTCCTATTTCTAGCACCCCCCCCCCCCAAACTACCCTTCCCAGCACAAATAGCCTCCCCATCCCCCTCCACCATACATTTCTCATCACAGTCCAAGCACAAATGATTCTTACCCCTCTCCCCCATTGTGGTCCCAGTATTCTGTATGGCCACCCTCAAACTTCCAGGCGGGAAATCGCTGCAGAGCCAGGAGAAGATACCCTGGGCTCTCCCCCTCCTATTATAACAGTGCTCTTCAATGGAGCAGATGAAGCAGGACTGCTCTTACATTGGGCTGTACACACACAGTTTGATTACTTGCTCCCGATTTCCTCCAAAGGCTGCTTATTTCCCAGCAGTAGGAATTGTGGATGGGGTGGGTAATCAAACCATGCATAGTCTAATCTAGTTATCCTTTGTCACCTACTACATGAAGGAGTGCTGTTGTGACCGGAGTCTGCACCTCCGCCCAACTCTCTCCTCGCTGCCGTTGTGACTTCTCTCACTTTTCACTTTAGTGAGTGTGGGCATGAGGAGAGAAGCTCAGTGGCCTGACACAATGTTCATAGGGTGGCCGGCCTGAGGAGGCACAGCACACCCCAGCACTCCCCTAGATCTGTCCATGGCTCTCACCAAAGCTCCTAATGGTGAAGATGGGTTTTACTGAATGTTGATACCAGGCTGTGGTCCTCAGGATCACCCAACCAAGGGCCAAGCAAAGACAGGAAGGCTATCATGTGGAGATAGTACATTAAATATAGGAAAAAGAGTAGTCAGAACCAGGCAGGGGTCATGTGAAGAATGGAGGAAAGAGAAAGGTCAGGTCAATCTGAGTCACCAACAAAACAAGCAACCAGAAGAGCCATTTAGCTCTTTTGTCCAAAGCAGGGCAGCTTGCAAGAAAAGAAAGCACCAGCCCCTTCCAGGGCTGATTCTCAAATACACCACTGGGTTAGAGGACCCTTTGATTATCATTTCAGGGAGCATTGGAAGTTCTAGCTAGGATCCTATATGCGCTGATGGAAATACTGGTAATGATACTGAAAGTACCATTTGAAATACTGGAAAGGAGACTGGAAGCCCATGGATTATGCAAGGAGCATTGGAAATGCTGGCAGAGATTCTGAAAGTTTCATCTGAGGTATTACCAAGGATACCGGAAGTCCTAGCAGGGATTCTGAAAGTTTGGAAATACTAGCAGTGATTTTGTGAGTGCCATTGGAAAAACTAGCAAGACTGCTGGAAGTCCTGGCAGGGATTCTACTAGCAGCAGTGAAAGTACTGGCAGGGATTTTGCAAGTAAGCGATCTGGAAGTTCTGCAACACTATAACTGAACAGTAAATTTGGAAAGACTTGACTGGGGTGCTCATTTCAATGTCACTCAAATTTCTTTGCCACTCATGCTCTTTGGACTGCAGTACAACTAATTGTGATGCTTCTACCTCTCCCAGACTGAGCTCTTCTGTAAAGGAACTGCATGAGGCTAATACAAAGTAAAATTTGGCCACTTACACTGCTTGCATCTAAAAATAGATTTAAACATGCACTGATGAATACAGGGCTGCATTTATTTGTATTTTTTTGTCTTTTATGTATGCCTGGTGTTCAGCTTTAATGCAAACTGTGCACTTTGTCCTTAAGTTACATATGCTGTACATAGTTAAATATGTAACCCGTACGCGACCCTAAGTGAGCCTGTAACATATTTAATTTCAATTTAAATCGCAAGTACCCTGGTTTAAAAAAAATAGAATCCAATGACTTAGTTGATGTATGGTTTTGTTGAAGAAACAGAACATTGCACTGCACTGGGGACATGGCTGAAGGCTTTAAATATTCCATAACAGTGGATTCAAACAAAAACCAATCTCTTCAAACTTTATAGTAATTTAATATGTACAAATACAATGGTATAATAGTGTTAATACCACTTGGCTCCCACTAAGACTATGAGCAATGCTCTTTATAATACTGTGCAATTCAGACTTAAATCAAGGCCAACTATCTTTCACAGCAGTAAGTGCTTATACAGACTTTGGATACCAGACAACATTGGCAGCAAATTAACAGCATCTTTTTCAACAAACAGTGAATGAGCAATTCTGCTACAATGTCAAAAAAGCACCAAGTGACAGTATGCACAGTTATGTCTACAGTGCCAAATATGTTGACTGATTTTTGGAAGGTTTTGCAAGGTTACATAGCCATTTGATCTAATTTTGTTGTAACATGAGGTTCACCAGTGGTGTGCAGCAGTCATGCTATGAATCTTGTTTGCAGGGGTAGAGGCTCATCCTGGTGTTACACGTGGCAATCTTTAGGCAGTTACAACGTTTTTTAAAGTAGGAAATTACTGAATGAATATAGGCAACCCACCATCAGCAGTTAACATTGTTCAGAGTTTCAGTTAAAGTGTTAAAGTTAAAGTGTTAATTCACATTTACAGAAAAAACGTAAAGGTGAAATTACACTGTACACCCTCCTCACCTGCCCCGATCCCTGTTGTACTTATCTACAGCAATGCTCAGCTGTCAGTGCCCACACAGCTAGTCCAGCAGACTGGGATTTGAAATTCCTGCTTTTCTTTTGTACAGTGCTTCTGGGAGAGACCAGAGCAATTCACCGTGGAAGGGCTGACCAATCAGAATTGCTCTGGTCTATTCTGGAATTTCTGCACAGAGCAGAGGGGAAGAAAATTGAGATTTCAAATCTCCAGACTGCTGGACCGGTTGCATAGGCACTGTAGGCACTGACAACTCAGCATTGCTGGAGGTAAGAACAGTGGGGACCCAGGGGGTGGGGGTGTACGGTGCTAGCTCATCTTTACATTTGTTTCTGTAATGGCAATCTAATACTTTAAGACCATGTCACACTAGTGATCTTGTTGATGGCGCAATTCACCAGGAACAATTTTATGTAAACCATCTGGCTCAGCAATTTCTCAGATGGCCATTTGGATGGGTGGGGCTGCAGTCCCTTGTCAAATTCTTCTTTAATTTCCAAATTACTTTTTAATTTTCAAGAAATAGTGTTCCAAGAACCTCAAACCACTGTTGTAATTTCATTTTAAAATGAACCTTAATTACCTTCTTCCTTTTGTCGCTATCTTTCTCCTTTTCACACCCTCTTTCATTGAAGAAAGGCAGGAATTAAATGCTAGTGGGGCCTTTTTTTTGTTAATTATTTGATTGATTTTATGTGTTAATTTATATAAGTAGAAAACATTAGGCATTTATAAACATTAAAATGTGTACAATGTAAATGTAAATATGGCAGATGGGAGTATATGTTGAGATATGTTCTCCCGATTGGAAATGTTTATTGTGGTGCTCCGATTCAATAAAGATATATATATTAAAAAAAAAACCTTACTCATTAAAAATGTAAAAATACTGCCTAAGAGAAGATGCCACACAATATCCTCTATTACCTTCATTGTGCCCTTCTCTTATTTTAATTCACTTTGTTACTAGGGTCTGACCTTCCATGACTTGATGACCGAGCTCCGGCAGCTGCCATAATCCCATCCAGTAAGAGTGCCTTAATGGACCACTGGGACATTAGAACAGGTTTTGGAAGGGCTTAGGCATAACCTTAGAGTAAGTAAGGCCCCAGTAACAAAGTGAAACTATATCATAGAAGGGCACAAGAGGCTTTCATAGGTAAAAAAGATACCAGCTGGCAGATTGGAGAGTCTACTTTTAATCAAGACATTTTCCTAACTTAATGTAACCTAAGTTCCAAATTGAGTAAGGTTCACGTTAAGCCAGAGTGGCTTAATGCAATATCATCATGTTGAGATGAAGTGCAAAAGTACAGGGCAGGATGCCTTGTATTCATTTTAGTGAGTAACTCACTAACTCACTAACTTAAATTTAAACTTAAAGTGGTGTTCCACACACAAAAAAAATGCTTAAAATTCCTAAAAAACAAAACAAACATTTGGAGAAAAAAAAATTGTAACTCATCTCTAAATGCCTGTTGCTAGGGGATTCCTCGTAGTCTGCCTCCTTCAGTGCCTGGGCTCCTGATGTCACTTCCCCTCGGTGCAGGAAGGGCTCAACTCCGCCCCCTCCCTCCTGTCAGTCATCTGGGACACGTGACAGGTCCCAGATGACTGCGCAGCCAATCACAGCGCCGCTCGGACATGCTCAGTGGGTGCCTGGCTGTGAAGCCACAGCTGGGTGCCCACAGTTGCAATGCCGGCGCTGCTGAGGGGAGGGGGGGATGAGCGGGGCTTCGTTCCCCTGCATTGCTGGACCCTGGGACATGTAAGTGTCCGATTATTAAAAGTCAGCGGCTGCAGTATTTGTAGCTCCTGACTTTAATTTTTTTTTATTTTTTTTAAGGTAAACGCCTCTTTAAATGTTAATTTGGAAATAAGACAGAAAAATATAATGAGGAACATCTACAGATAGTAATTAATGACGAGCCATCATAGTTGCACCTTCTTTTTTCCAACAGAGTGACATGAATGAAGCCAGAGATGAATTGACTACTGCCCATTATCACCAAGTAACTGAGCTGCCTAGAATAAATCCATTTATTTGAAATAGTGTTTTATTTTAAAATGCAAGTCAGTATCGCCAAAGGGCTTGTTTCATGCTCTGATACAAATGATGTGCTGCTGGCTGGACAAAAATGCTCACGCTGAGATAAAACAAGAATGACGTTACTTTTGGCCATGTTAATGTTTTTGAAAAGAATTCCTAAAGAGAAGTGATTATTGTCGGATGCATATTTGTTAAGATGACAAGAACAAACTATTAACATATGCCATGCTGTGCCATGACTGTACATTCCTCTATTAGTGTCTTAGCAATGAATTACAAATGGCTCCTGCCCTTCGATTTATCAGTGAAGACAAACAAGCAACTGGCTTGAAAGTGCTTTTCACATTAGGCCATGCCGGGAAAGTTAAACAGAGATCATTGTTAAAAAGAAAATTATTTTTTTATTTTTTTATTTGGTGAATATGCATGTAAGGATTAACTCAACTTTACATTTTTGTTACATACTAAACAAAGAAAAAGAAGTGAATGTTATCACATGATAGTGGAGATGATATCACCACCCCTATGTGAGCTCGACACCATTCGACATCCTGTATTGCATTAACATATTTAACACATGTGGCTTGTATTGGACACATTTTATATCATTATACCATTGTACATTATGCACCCGACAAAGCCTTTTATAGATGAAACATGTTGGGTTGTTGGAATTTGATATTTAATATTTGTTTGTAGTTTTTGTGGAGTGCAGGGTTCTTATACTCTTTAGAATTTAACTAAGATACAAAGAAGTTAGTTTCAAATTGAAGAATATAAGTGATGGCCTGGGTGGTTAGAGCTGGTTGGCTCGATAGACCAGTCACCATTGTCCTCTTTTCCTTTATTTCCCTGCACTTATCTGTTGAAAGTGCTGCTCATAGCCAAAGGAGATGATCTGTTATTTACCTTTTTTTTATTTTGGTTACAAGTTTTGCACACAAGTTTAAGGATCTAGTGAGGTTGATGCATGGTAAGAGAAGTGCATCACTCTTGTGTTTAAAGTACTATTTCCTACAAAAAGGTCTGTGAGGATATAAAATCTGACATATTGAAAGAAAGTTGTTAAGAATTGAAAATTTGTATAAAGCAGTCACGTGACCTCTATTCAACGTTGTAACTAAGGGGTGAGGGGTGGAGGTGGGGAGTCCTTCTGAATGTATTAATGAATAGATCACAACAAGTCTCTCTATGGGAGCTGCTGTCAACCAGTAAAGGAAGGCTGGAGTGATGTTCCAGGCTAACTACAGGACTATAAGCCTACAGTGCTATTGCACAATGTCCTGCCCTTCCTGATCAAAGTTGAAGTGTGCATGTCTGTCAACGCTAACAGTGTTCTAAATGTATGGATAGCAGTGACAAAAAAGAACCTGCAGGAGACCTAGGAGACTGGCAGGATTACCAGGTATTTTAATTCATGTACATAAAATGTACTGTAGATATAAAAACTTGGATCATAAATATTAAAACGCACTTTGCAGTTGTTTTTTATTCTTAGGTCTTAATTCTCTTTAATTAAATGTAGATGCCACTGTAGCGCCGACTCCTGAAGAGCACGAGCTATGTTTTGGAAATTTAAGGTTAAACCTGAAGTGCAGTTTGGTTTGGGTATAATTATTCCAAATTTTGACCTCAGCATCAATCTGACTGGACTATAGGGTGTTCAGCCTGGCCACCAGGGGCATTGTCTCTTCTGTCAGGCATGGAACCACAGTCTGGTTGGGTGCTTTAAGGTTACTTTCTCTCAGAGCCCGCCCAGTGGGAGTGTCACTCTTGCTGTGCTTTCTGGGAGAGGGTACTTAAGATACGGATGTCACATGGTTTGGGGTTACAGTCCAGACGTATGTTCTGACTCCATGGTCCTGGTCCTCCTGACCAGCCCCCAGGAAGGCTATGGCCTGGGGTGCGGATCCACCCGACTTTATGTCTCGGGGCTGGCTAGCCCGAGGCATGGAAACTAAAGAAAGGATTCTGAGGTGGTCCGGTGCCGTCTCTGGTTGTGGAGAGGCCCAGCAATATCCAGGGGAGGACTCTTCAGAAGAAGGCCACGTACGGGTTGGCTTCTTAACAAGAGCCTGGTGAGCCTAAGTGAATCCAATCTTATGGGTATCGCCAAACCGGCTGAAAGATCCAGGTATCACACAGGTGTTCTAGTTTCCTACATGTTCTACAACAACATCTGTGGCAGAGACTGATTTAAGCACCTTGTTGGTTGCTAGGCCTTGTGGGAGAGGGACTATTCAACTTGAGTGAACATCCAGCTGTGAATGGCTATTCTCTGGATTTAGTCAAAGTCAGAGAGTTCTTTATTATTGACTTTGACACTAAGAGTACCTGAACTTTTCCTCCTAACCCAATGACCCTATACTAAGAGACTGTTCGTTAACTATGTTTTTTTCAAATAAAAATCCCTTTAAGCGGATCTGTCGTCAGTCTCTAAAGTTTCTGGGCCATCTACCACAGGAACCCCTAGACACAAATCGAGGTGAAGAAGGTAACAGTAAGCCCAATCAAACCAGCAGCTCCTTTGGGGGTTAGTGCTACACAACTTTCAAATTTTTAGGTTTTATTTTACAATTCTTTGAAAGGTGAGCTATTTCAGACAAACTTACACATTTTGTACCTCTTTGGAAATAGATATGAGTGAGCTATTCCAGGCAAACTCACAGGGTGCTCTGATACTCATGGACCAAAATAGCCACAACTAATACATGCATGACACACATTAGATTTTTCTCTTTTATATTTTTAAGTGTTCATTGGTATTCTGGTTAGTATCAATATTGAAGGTGCTACTCATGGTTGTAAGCTTTTAGTCATAATGATATCTGATTATTAGCCGATTGTTATTGGCAGTTGAGAAGTAAATTTTGTTTAACCACTTCAATACAAGGCACTTATACACCTTCCTGCCCAGACCAATTTTCAGCTTTCAGCGCTGTCGCAGTTTGAATGACTATTGCGCAGTCATGTTACACTGTACCCAATCTAAATTTTTTATAACTTTTTTCCCACAAATAGAGCTTTCTTTTGGTGGCTTTTTTTTTCTGCTAAACAAATAAAAAAAACAACCAAAATTTTTTTTTCTGTTACAAACTTTGTACATAAGTAATTTTTCTCCTTCACTGATGGGCACTGATGGGGCTGCACTGAAGGGCACTGATAAGGTGGCACTGATGGGCACAGATGAGGTGGCATTGATGAGATGGCACTAATGGGCACTGATGGTGGGCACTAAAATGCAGCACTGATGGGGCACTGATAGGTGGCACTGATAGGCAGAACTGATGGATACACATAGGTGGCACTGATGGGCCCTGAAAGGCTACACTGATGGGCACTGAAAGGTGGCATGGATGGGCTCTGATAGGCAGCACAGGTGGGCACTGATACATGTCATGGAGGGGCACTGATAGGTGGCATGGATGGGCGTGGATGGGCACTGATAGGTGGCACTGATTAATGAATGATACTGATGGGCATCACTGATTGTCAGGCATTAATGTCTGTTGCTGATTAGCATCCATTGTAGGCACTAATTGGGATCTCTGGTGGCCATGGTTCCATACCTAGTGGTGAATATTAACGGCTTTTCCTGTTTACATTGTGATCAGCCGTGATTGGACTCGGCTGATCACGTGGTAAAAAGTCTCCGTCAGACTGACACACTGCAATAACGATTGCCGTGATGCGTGTCCCCTTGTTATCCTGAAAGACAGGATATGACATCTAGTCAGGATAACACAACCACTTTACCGACGTAATTTTGCTATATGGCAGGCAGCAAGTGGTTAAAATTTAATGGAACATTTATGTCATAATGGGGGTAATAATTATACTATGAACCAGATTACACGTCTAATTCAAAGGTGCCAAGTATTGAAAAACATTATTTTCCGTAGGTCTTCTGTATTTCACTTGCTTTGCGTGGGAAGTGTTTACATTTCAGATGCTATTTGAATTATATTTTAATTAAGATTGTTTTTTGGGTTAATTGGGGTTAATTGCCAACATTTTTTAGCATGATTGTGTCAGTAAAGGTTCCCTCTGCTGGTAATATCGATCATTTAGCGTGCATTACTGAGATCCACCAGCAGGTGTCTCCTGGCAGTTTGGAGCTGTAGGAGAACTTTTCCCTGCTGGAATTATGTCATCTTTGGGCCGCAGTACTGGCGTCTACCAGAGGAGGGATCCTGGCAGTGTGGAGCAGGTATTACCTTCTGCAATCATGCATCACATGACGTTGATAGCAGCTATAGTATAAATACCTGGCAAGTGCACACACACCTTGCTCTGGTATTGTCCTTGTGCCCTGACCTGCAGCCTGTTTATCTGTTAGCCTGATCCTGAACCCTGATTCCTGTATCCTATATCCCAAACCAGTTTGTATCTGTTCCTGTATCCCTGGATCCTTGCCCTGCAGTCTGATCCCTTCCATCTTGGTTCCCTGTCTGTTTACTCCTGCCCCCCCATCTGCTGATCTCCTGTTTATGACCCTGGCCTGGCTTGACTATGATTCTGGTGCTCCCATTTGCTATATATGCTGGTTGGTTTATTATCACTATTTGGTTGTTCAGTTTGTTCACTCTGTTTGTATTGGTGGTGTGTTCACATTTATATGCATTTACTTTAATAATAAATAAATAAATAAATAACTTTCACCTATTTATGTCTGGTTCACTCTGTCACAGTCACACAGTTCTGGTCACATCTAGTTTATGACAGATTACTTATTAAATAAGGGTATTAGCCAGTGCATTCCAATGGGAACTACATTTAAAAGAGTGAATAAAAGTCCTGGGCAGCTTAGCTCCAATGTAAAAATGCATATAAAAGCAAAATAGAAGGCCTTCAAAACATGCAAGGCTGAGGGGTCATCATCAGCATTTTGAACTTTACAAAGTATGCAATAAGAAATGTAAGGGTGAAATCAGGGCGGCTAAGATAGAACACGAAAGGCACATAGTGGAAGAAAGTAAAAAAAAAACAAAGAAATTATTTAAGTATATAAATAGTAAAAGAGAGAGGTCAGATCATAGTGGCCCCATAAAGAATGATGAAGCAAATCCAATTAATAAAGATGGCAAAGGTATTGAATTTATTTTTCACCTCAGTCTTCACAAGGAAAACAGGGGGCTTCAGTAACCAAAACTGCAAGGTTTATCCTCATGACACATCACAGGAAGCACCCTCATGGCTAACAGAGGATAGAATTAGGAATAGACTTGAAAAACGTAACATTAATAAGTCACCGGGGCCAGATGGCTTGAACCCGAGGGTTCTTAAGTAATTGCTAGACCATTGTTCCTATTTTTTATGAACAGTCTACTGACTGGATTGGTACCAGCTGATTTGAAAAAAGTCAATGAGGGTAGCTATAAATGGGGAGTACTTGAAATGGTCTAGGTTGGAAAGTGGGGTCCTCCATGGTTCTGTCCTAGGCCAATCCTATTTAATTTATTCATAAACAACCTGGAGGATGGGATAAACAGCTCAATCTCTGTATTTGCAGGTAATACTAAGCTAAGCAGGGCAATAATTTCTCCGCAGGATGTGGAAATCTTGCAAGAAGATCTGAACAAATTAATGGGGTGGGCATCTACATGGCAAATGAGGTTTAATGTAGAAAAATGTAAAATTATGCATTTGGGTGGCAAAAACATGAATGCAATCTACTCACTAGGGGGTGAACCTCTGGGGGGATCTAGGATGGAAAAAGACCTGGGTTCCTAGTAGATGACTGGCTCAGCAATGGCATGCAATGCCAGGCTGCTGCAAGCAAAACCAACAGAATATTGGCATTAATTTAAAAGGGGATTAACTTCAGAGATAAAATGATAATTCTCACATTCTACAAGACTTTAGTGCGGCCGCACCAGGAGTATGTCATTCAGTGTTGGGCACCAGTCCTTAGGAAGGATGTGCTGGAACTGGGGAGAGTCCAGCAAAGGGCAACATAGCTAATAAGAGGACTGGAGGACTTTAGTTATGAGAAAAGATTACGAGCATTGAACTTATTCTCTATGTAGAGGAAACGCCTAAGAAGAGATATGATTTCAATTTATAAATACCATACTGTTGACCCCACAATAGGGTTAAAAATTTTCAGCGAAAGGGAAATTAAAAAGACGCGTGGCCATTCACTAGAATTAGCAGTGGTTTAACCTTAAACTGCATAGAGGGTTCTTTACTGTAAAAATTTGGAATTCTCTTCCACAAGCAGTGGTTTCAGCAGGGAGCATAGATAATTTCAAAAAATTATTCCATAGGCACCTAAATTACCTCAACATACAGGGATATATAATGTAATACTGAAAGAAAAACACACACACACAGGCTGGACTTGATGGACTGTTTCTTTTCAACCTCACCAACTATGTAACTATAAACTTGTTATAGTTACATAATTAGTTATATTTAGGTAAAAGTATTTTGCTCCTATTTTTTTTTTTTATTGATCAAAATTTGAATGAACTATTCAAAACATTGCTCCTGTGAAATTACAAGCAACTCTGGAAATATTAAAAGTGATTTGTGGTCAAACATGAACATTTTAAATTGAAAATCACTTGTGGCACAGAGCCTACGCTATGTTCTACCTGGATCGAATTTTCATTTTGACATTCTTTGAATACATGTGGCTGGGACATTGTTTTTGGGTACGGTAACTTGTATGTGGTATTTTTGGGCATGGCAACTGTTCAGCCAAAGTACTTTAAGCGCCCCAAAGCAAAATTAACACAACTTTTGTATTGTCCCCAAAACTGTAATTTATTACAATTGAAATATATAAAATTCAACCAAATATGACCCTAAGGTAATTCTTACTTTTTCTTCAAAAACATAACCGTTGACCTGAAGGTACTCCAAAATCGAACCCTTACCTTACCCTGAACATACCCCTAAACATAACCATAATAATAGTAAAAAATTAGCAAATTGCCTTAAATGAAACATTTGTAATGTAAATAATAGATACTCATCTTCTCAAAAGCTAATGCTCTTAGCCTCCAGTTCTGTGGTCTTAACTTGAGTTGATTCTCTGCTGACTTCCATCATCCATCATACTAGTTTTGCTGGCATGGTCCTTTAAAGTGGTATTTAACTCTGATTTTAAATTTGTAACTACAAGTAACATTAAGTCTTAAATGTAGTTACAATCAATATCTTCAAAAAATTCTTAAGAGATATTCACAATTTCAACAGCTGGGCATCACTGACACATACACACTGCACTCTGCATTGAGGACACACTGAGTGTGTCCTCAATGCAGAGTGCTGTACAGTGATCGTGACTTCAGTGTGCTTGCACAGGAGTGACCTCATCGTGGCCCGGCCATTCAAAAACCAGGGAGCATGAACCCTGAAGAAAGACTGCATATGGATGGAAGCCCTGGCAGTGGTGACGACACAGTGCTGGAGTGCTTTGTATGCAGTGCATACTAGCATATTGTGTAATTAACCTGCAGGGGGCTGGGATTTTTTTTGCTTGTTTGTTTCCTGACTTTACTACTACTTTAATAAGATAGTAGATTTTATTTTATTTTATGTTTACATGTTAATATTTCACTATTTTATAATATTTAACATTAGGTGCCTCTGTGAAGCTCAGTTTGTGAAGCATGCTGGGCCTTCTAATACTCAGCAGCATATCTTATCTTTCATTTTTAGCACCATAAATGCCTCTAGAAAAACTGAAAACTGAGATCTCATTTTCTGCTGGCTGAATTGGTAAATTTAAAATATTTCATATCTATCTGATTAAAAGGAAATTATCTTTTAATGTTAAACATACTCTATCAATAATAAGGAAAATATCAACAACAATCACCATGGGGTATATTTATAAAGTAGCAAATATGACATTTCCCAATTTTTCAGTGCAAATGTATCTTCCTGATTTATTCACTTTAATAAATACTCCCAAATGCATACAGGCCTTACATCCTCTCTTACGAAACATGTATAAAGGCTACATTTATCTAGGACAGTAAAACAAATTTGAACATGGGAAATTCACATCATGCTAACATACACACAGTCTGTAAAATTGCTTTTAAATGCAAAGTGCGCAAAGCATTACAAAACAATAGCACCTTAAAAACATAAGAGGGTGCATTAGAGGGCATTCAACAAAATAACATTTTAAATCTGCTCAGTTTGATCCTTTGCGGAGCTTTTCATGGAGAGCTTTCATGGCCTTGAAAGTTAATCCGCATTTTGCAAACCCTCACGCCAGCACACATATTAAAGCAGTGTATTTAACTCACATAGGTTTTTTTCATAGACATGCTGGGTATTTTGGAAAATACAAGTAGTAAAGTATCTTTGTGTTTAATATTGTAAGATTAAAATTAAAATAAGAAGCCATTTTACTGAAGGATTACAATTTCAAAATCTTACGTAAACAGCATTCCAAATATGTTTTATTATAATTCTAGGCAGCAACATGCAATTTCTGGGACCCCCCCCCCCAAAAAAAAATGGGAGCATTTATCAAAATTGCAGGCAGAATATACAGTGGTGTGAAAAAGTGTTTGCCCCCTTCCTCATTTCCTGTTCCTTTGCATGTTTGTCACACTTAAGTGTTTCGGAACATCAAACCAATTTAAACAATAGTCAAGGACAACACAAGTAAACACAAAATGCAATTTGTAAATGAAGGTGTTTATTATTAAAGGTGAAAAAAAATCCAAACCATCATGGCCCTGTGTGAAAAAGTGATTGCCCCCTAAACCTAATAACTGGTTGGGCCACCCTTAGCAGCAACAACTGCAACCAAGCGTTTGCGATAACGTGCAATGAGGCTTTTACAGCGTCCTGGAGGAATTTTGGCCCACTCATCTTTGCAGAATTGTCCTAATTCAGTTACATTAGAGGGTTTTCGAGCATGAACGGCCTTTTTAAGGTCATACCACAACATCTCAATAGGATTCAGGTCAGGACTTTGGCTAGGCCACTCCAAAGTCTTCATTTTGTTTTTCTTCAGCCATTCGGTGGTGGACTTGCTGGTGTGTTTAGGATCATTGTCCTGCTGCAGAACCCAAGTTTGTTTCAGCTTGAGTACACGAACAGATGGTCGGACATTCTCCTTCAGGATCTCTTGGTAGACAGCAGAATTCATAGTTCCTTTTATCACGGCAAGTCTTCCAGGTCCTGAAGCAGCAAAACAGCCCCAGACCATCACACTACCACCACCATATTTTACTGTTGGTATAATGTTCTTTTTATGAAATGCAGTGTTCCTTCTACGCCAGATATACTTGGACACACACCTTCCAAAGAGTTCCACTTTTGTCTCATCGGTTCACAGAATGTTGTCCCAAAAGTCTTGGGGATCATCAAGATGTGTTGTGGAGAAATTGAGACGAGCTTTGATGTTCTTTTTGCTCAGCAGTGGTTTTCTCCTTGGAACTCTGCCATGCAGGCCATTTTTGCCCAGTCTTTTCCTGATGGTGGAGGCATGAACGCTGACCTTAACTGAGGCAAGTGAGGCCTGCAGTTCCTTGGACGTTGTTGTGGGGTCTTTTGTGACCTCTTGGATGAGTCGTCGCTGCGCTCTTGGGGTAATTTTGGGTGGCCGGCCACTCCTGGGAAGGTTCACCACTGTTCCATGTCTTCGCCATTTGTGGATAATGGCTCTCGCTGTGGTTCGCTGGATTCCCAAAGCTTTGGAAATGGCTTTATAACCCTTTCCAGACTGATAGATCTCAATTACTTTCTTTCTCAATTGTTCCTGAATTTCTTTGGGTCTCGGCATGATGTGTAGCTTTTAAGGATCTTCTGGTGGACCTTACTGTGTCAAGAAGCTCCTATTTAAGTGATGCCTTGATTGTGAACAGGTGTGGCAATAATCAGGCCTGGGTGTGGCTAGAGAAATTGAACTCAGGTGTGGACAACCACAGTTATAGTATGTTTTAACAAGGGGGGAAATCACTTTTTCACACAGGGCCATGATGGTTTGGATTTTTTTTCACCTTTAATAATAAACACCTTCATTTACAAATTGTATTTTGTGTTTACTTGTGTTGTCCTTGACTATTGTTTAAATTGGTTTGATGTTCCGAAACACTTAAGTGTGACAAACATGCAAAGGAACAGGAAATGAGGAAGGGGGCAAACACTTTTTCACACCACTGTAGAGGAGCTGTGCATAGAAGCCAATCAACTGACATCTTCCGTTTGTCCAGTTAAGCTTTGAAAATTAAAGATAAACATTGATTGGTTGCCACGCTCATCTATTCCAGTTTTGATAAATTTCCCTCATTTGTTTCAAAAATATTGTTTTGAGGACAGTTATCGTTGCATAGTTTGCAGCTGGTATGTGCTTAGATGTGAATGTAGCTTAAATCTCCCTCCACTTTATAAAGCTTTCCTGTTGATCATTGTCATACATAAGGATGTTAGACATGTTTAAGGATTCAGCTAGATCTTGAAAAGCAGATCAGCAAAATGTTGTAATTGTTGGCAGCTCCAAAATCCAAAACATGGTTTTACCGACTAGAATTTAAATGTGCGTATTAGGTTCTGCAATAGTATAATTAAGCATATGATCTACCTAGTTAGAAATGTACTATTAGGATTTACAAAATATGCCACATGTTCTCTAACAGCTTTTGTTTAATAAAGACTACAAAGTGTCAATGCAAAATTTTAGCCAAGTAGTGTTTCTCAACTTTTTTTCGGTCAAGGCACCCTTTAGATTTATGCACAATCACAGTGAACCTCATTCTAAACTATAAAAACGAAACAGTTTTGCATATCACAGCAGCATCCGCACACATAGGGCCTCCAACATTACTGGTGATCTGTTTTATAAAGCAATATACCTTTGCACACTAGTACTTACTATTATTCTAGAACTTCTCTTCTTTCAATTTCTCTTCCTCATTCAGCTGACGCAACCCTAGTGTTGATAGAGAGGTGCAGTGGAGGGCATGCAAGAGCAACCTCAGGCACCCGACCTCCTCCATATCAACCTATGAACACATCAGTTGTTAAGACACCAGCAGCTGACCTGCATGGTGCCCAAGGTTGTAATGCTGTACAATAAAATCCTGTGGCTTTGTGCAACAAAAATACAGGCTTGATCGATCTGCTGGCTTGTTGACAATTTTTTGGGGACAATTTTTAGGCATTTGCCAAGGAATCTGCGAAGAATCCAGAAGGAAGAAGAAAAGGGCTGTCCCAGATCAAGGTGGGTTTCCTTACCATTCAACTGTTACCCATTGTTGCACTATAAAAGCCAAGACTTACTAACCTTACAACTGAGGTTAATAGATTACATTTAGCACTAGGCATAAACTTGCAGCATTTTCCAAATTTATTTGGGACTTGCTGGGGTTGATATACTACAAAAAGTGCAAAATGTTCACTTTGAATGTTCAGTTAGCTAAGGTGCAGCTAACATTAGATGAAATCCATGAAATTTACTTTTCATAGCCAATCGTGCAGTTGAAATAACAGTATTTGTAATTCCATATGGTTGGATGACTGATATTCAACTTTACTTTATTCTCTAAGCTAAGTGTGTATGTATCTAAACGATATTATATATATATATATATATATATATATATATATATATATATATATACATACACACATAAGCTTACCAGACCTTGCATAATGACACTGCAGTCATTTTCATTATTTCAGACTTTTTATTTTCACTTGTTGATCCTGCCAATAGTATACTTAGTTTTATCTATTGCACTGTGTGTGGAGTTATCACTGTAGACTGCTTTTCTGAGTTGGTCTACAAATAGCTTCATCTACAATAGGAGGGCATTGATTTGTACTTTACAGATGATGAGAGAGCTAATAATATTGTTTGATATTTTTTGATATTGTTTGAAATGTCAGATCAGTCCACTGTATTATGTTTTAGCTCTTGGGTTTAAGTATACTTTCATTTTTCAAGTAAATATGCTCTATTCCTTTAGTAAATCAGCCCCAATTATTCAGGATTAATGATTTGCTGTGGAATTACTAAATCTTGATTTTGGAAAACCTAATCTGGCTCTAATTTAGATCTGTAAGGTATTGCTACAAATTTAGGAAACATTATTTTCTGAATATTATGAAAACAAAGAAACCCAAAGATTTTTTTTAAGGCTAAATAATATTGTTGCCACATGTTTATTACTTTTTTAGTATATAATTGTGCCTAATTTCAGCAGCAGATCTTTACTATTTGTTTGCATCATAAGTTGTTTAATTATGAACAATTAGCTGAAATAATTCTAATAAACAGCACTCAATCTGCTACATGGCTATACTAACACCAAACAACAACTAACACCAATCAACAACAAAGTATTAAACAACTGAGCTAGACTAAACACTACCATTTTCATGGCTCTCACTTGTTTCCAAATCAGATATTTAGGGTTTTGATTTACAGCATTAATATTTATGGCCGAATAGACTCCATTGTTGACATGTGGCATGTTTGTGGCTAACAGCCATTAACAAAAAGTGAAGACAGCTGAGCGTTCTAAAGGTGGGTTCCGCTGTGTCCTTCTACATGGATGTTCTATCAGGCCTGTGTCTTGGGATCAATCCCAATCTGCTCTTAGCAGCAGGAACCTGACAAAAAGTTGGCAGAGATGGCATTCATTGTCTGCCTTCCAAGCATGCAGGCCATCAGATAAAACACATTTTTCCGTTACAGCTGTTTTGTGACACAGGATCAAGAAGCTTACATGGATATAAACTCTGATGAGAACAATATGCTGTAACCTACAGATTCCAGTTCTTGCAAGCATAAAAACACATCTGATCAGTGTTTCATATTTAAAATGTAGAGGGTAAGATTGACTAAGGTGTCTGGGCCACCTTTGTCATGTTTAAGTTGTAACATGAGCGTATCACAGGCATAAGCGTTCAGACTGCAAGTCTGTGCAGCTGCAATGCATAATGACATTTTTTATTCACACTTTGATAGCTGGACTTCACTGACCTCAGCTTGAATCTCCCAGTGGTCCAAACTGAGTTAATTCCTTTCTAGTGTGGACCAGCATTAGCAGTGTGGCTGTTTCCCCAGATGTTCACGGAGCATTATGGGAGTCCATATAGTATTTCCGCACTGACCAGCTTACTTCTATTTCTGTAAATTATGCTAAAACTGGCCATGCACTACATTTTCAAATTAACTGTATTGTTAGTAATGGCGTGGAAGATTTTTCTCCAAAAACATGTGTGGTTAGACAAACCGTGACAAAAGATTTCTTATAAGGATTGCAGCTTGATTCATAAATTCTTCCCTCTTCCACTCAGAAGTAGCACTGCACCAAAATAAATTATATCCCCTACCACTTTTTACATTCTTTGTGTTTTAGTACTCCTGTCTTGTTAGAATTATATTGGCTTCCATTGTGCATCTCACGTTTTAAGAATATTTTTCCTTTGGGTGTCATTGTTTAGCCTAAATATTTTCTAAGTCATTGACTTGGAACAAGTATAAAGATAAGAAATTCCAATATTCTCTGAAAATTATTTAAAGTATGCTTGTTCTGGATCTGTGATTAAATTGCATTTAATTTAAATATTTTTCTGATAGAGGCAAACAATGTGATCAAGTGTTTTTTTCTTGACAAGAACTTTACTCAATGAGGTCCCCATGTTGGTGCTTATGAGACTTATAGCATATTTCCCAAAGTACTCTTCTTCATCAATGTGATATCCAAGTTCCACCTTGTCGCTCTGAGGCTGTACTGCCATCTTCTCCGGATCCTCTTAGCCCTTGTACACACGGTCGAACATTCTGACACCAAATTCCGTTGGATTATGTCTGAAACTTGTATGAGGTCAGTTGAAAATGGCATGTTCTGCAACCAGAGTCATACCCATCTCCAAATGCATTCACAGCAACACCTGCAGGGATACCCAGCAGGGAGGCAACTATTTCATCAGATGGTCCACCAATTTATGAGATCTACCAATCTACAGAAGGCTAGGGCAATATATAACACTTGTGTATGAAACAAAAAGGCTTAGTTATTCACAGAAACTAGATTTTCAAACAACTTCCCAACTCATCCAGTCCCAACTGCATTTATCTGCTGTGCCAAGAATCATCCACTACCCACATTTGCCAGTGTACTGATCTGTACACATTTAAACTCTAAACAGCCCTGGAGCCTGAGTAGCAATATAATGCCAGCAGTGGCTAGTGGGGGGTCACAGGACAGTGCTGACCAAAAAGAGTCTCTTCCTCTGTCCTTGAAGTAAGAGGAAACTGTCTTGGTCAATGGTGTCACGTGACCACGGCTGATGACCACTACCCATTGCCTATATTATGGTGCTACAAAGTCCCTCGGGCTGTGTGTAGAGTTTAAAAGTGTAAGGATCGGTACATTGGCACTGCCAATTATTTTCTTCTGCGGCCTACCCCTTTCCATTCACAGTATTTCCCATTATGTAAGTGAATACAGCTACTGGGTAAAAGTTTAAGTATTGTAATAATGCAAATGGCAAACCAGGAGCTTAATAAAAGCCCTGCTATACTCTGTATATTGATTTTCAAGAACAGAAATACTTTTTTCTTGAAACTTCATTTATATGATAAATATTCAGAGCTCTTTGCTTAAAAAAAATACATTAATCAAAATCAGACATTCTATCATTTTTCTTACAGTTTGAATAAGGTCGACTCTTTGTTCATAATTTTTGTTTGAAGCCTGTGATTCATTAAATGTTTCTCTTGTCGGTTACTAAAATGCTAATTTCTTTCTATCTCAGCACTGAGCAGAGTCTGGCCAGAATATGCTGAATAGTTCTTATTTATGTGGTTTTACTAGACAGGCCCACAACATTACTGTTACCAGCCACTTTCTAGCTTGGAAGAACAAGAAACTGGTAGTAATTATACTACTACATATCCAAATGTTATATTTTTATAGCCTGGACTACCCATATTGACAGACATGAGATGACGTGTCAGATGGACCTGCTGAAAGCCTTGTGAATTTGAGTAATTCATACGCATAAACTCAAGCATTTGATAAGCTATCAACTGTACTATGGGTATTTTTGTCAACAAATAATACAATTATTAGGCAGCTGCAAATGTTTTCTGTTCCAATATTCTTTAATGGATCACTGGTGATTTTAGGGAGAAGAAAGAAAAAGGAGGAGAAACCTCTCTATTACTACTGGTAAAAATGTATTGTTAAGAACAGGCAAGCTAATTGACTTCAGCTTGGTTTTTCTACCTCTTGCATCCTACACTTTATTATTGGTAATGGAGTATTCTTTACCTTTAAAGATCCAGGCACAGGCAGCATGGTAGAAGAAGATGCTGATATTATTGAAGTTTGTCATTTTGAATAGAAACTTGACTAATGACAACTAGGAGGAAGCTTGACTTGTTGTATTTGACCACTGTGTTCATCTTAAACAGGAGAAAGTGATGACATTTAATATGCTATAGCAATGCTTCTCAACCTTTTTCCAGTCAAGACACCTTGACTGGACAATTTCCAAGCACCATTTAAAAATTATGGACAGTCTCGAGACAACCTATTCTAAAATGTAAAAACTATTCTAATAGTTTTACATAATTGAGCAACATCCACAAGTACAAGTAGGACACCCAACATTAGAGGTGGTTTAGTCTTCCAAAAAAAATTGGTTTTCAAACTGGTACTCACTAGTATTCAAATGTTTCCCCATCATTTAGTTAATGTGACCCCATTGCTGATGGAGAGGGGCAGGGGAGGGTCAAACAATAATGCTATGCAGGTAACTAACATCCTCCTTATCGATTAATGACAATATTGGTCATTAGGAGGCCGGCAACCAGAATGTTGTAATGGTGCACAATGAAAACCTGTGACAGTGTAACTTAAAGGGAATGCTGAAGAGAAACTATTGGAAAGATTTCCAGTTGCTGTTTAGCTTCAATGGGAATACTTGTGAACCTCTGCTATGTTTTCTCATTACCTATGAACAGATAACTTTCCTTCACTTCTTCTAGAGCACTTCAGCTTAGTCTGCCAAGTCTGGAATGGACAATAACAGTTATTTCAACGAACATACAAACATGTATGGGGAAGTGCAAAAACTGGTAATAATGGTAAGAATACCTCTGTGGTAACAAAGGGATATCGATAAAGGATGTGTGTGACATACAGGAGAAAATAAGTCCTCCAGCCTATAGTCCATATATAAAACTGTGGTAATATATTTGGTTAGGTAACCATAGAATGTCCGTTCACAAATGTCAGCCACAAAGGGATTAAAAGCAAGATCAAACAGGAGCTATGGAAATTAAAAGGAAGAGAGGCACCTCTAAGTGTAAGTATGGTTTCATTTTAATATAGGTAAAACAATTAGCAACTCACATGATTGAGGATTATAAAAGTATGCAGGCATCCAGATTAAAGCTGTGCACAATGACTGTCCTCCACATTGCTGGCTCCCACTGCTGTCAGTTTGCAACCATGGTCAGTAAATATGCCCTGCAGTTTCGAAAACAACACTTGGAGCTCTCTTGGGTCCCTAATTTAATCATCTATCATGTGAGTTGCTAATTGTCTTACCTATATTAAAATGGAACCATACTCCTACACTTAGAGGCACCTCTCTTTCTTTTACTTTTTATATTTCAACAAACATGTCTTCCCACCTCCTCTCCTCCCCTCCTCCCCCCTTTTTTTCTAAGTATCTTGCTTCTCTTCTTTTCTTTCCCCCTTTTCTCGAATCTCCTAGATGATCTTGATATTTACATGTTGCTTTTTATGTGTTTGCGTATAATATATATCAGCAATTATTGTTTGCTATATTACCTCTGTTTCTACATGTGGCATATACAACTGCATTATATATTGTACATGTATGTAGATTCCCGGTCTTTTGGTAATTACAGACTGCAATAAAACGATCGGATTTTGTTGTTGGAAAATTTTAGATCCAGATCTCAAACGTTGTGTGTCGGAAATTCCGACAGAAAAAAGTCAGATGGAGCCCACAAACGATCGGAATTCCTGACAATACAGTCCGATTGCACATTTTCCATCAGAAAAGTCAGACCCTGTGTACAGGGCATATACTAATAATACTGAATTCTTACCATTTTTACATATCATATATATATATATATATTGCCATATTTACCTGTTGAAGTATGTTACTGACCTGTTCTCTTGAATGTTGTATTGCATCCCCTGTATATGACCTGTACCTACAAGTCTTTATTGCCTTATGTTGTTAAATGCTGTATCCTGAAGACCCGATAAAACTGAAATTATACTTTTAGTGGTTGTGTTTTCCATTCCCTACACTTGTTGTTGTTGCTGCTGTAGTATAGAGATATGATATACCGGTAATCAATAAGCTTTCTGGTTCAAACTATAGATTCTATCTCTAATAGATATTAGTGCAGTCCTGTATGCAAAATACTGCCTGTCAAAAAGCATCTATCCATGAATATCTAATACATCCTTTTTAACCTTCCTAGCGGTAATCCCGAGTCTGTCTCAAATTGGGATTTTAATTACATAAGCGGTAACCCCGAGCCAGACTCGGGATAGCATCGCTCGATGCAGGGGAGGACACAGGGAGAGTTACTCACCTTGTCCCCTGGATCCAGCGATGTCTCCCACGCTGTGTGATCGAGCTGTGCTCCGCTCGATTCACAGTGCCGAATGCCGCCGAGCTCCGTTCCCTGCGACGTTACGACGCACGGGACCGGAGAACGGCGGCAAATTCAAAAAAGTAAAAACACACAAAACACACACAGCACTGTAATCTTACAGATTACAGTGCTGTATTAAAAAATACACACCCCCTTTGTCCCTAGTGGTCTGTGCAATGCCCTGCATGCACTTTTATATTATAAATACTGTTTTTTCTGCCTGGAATTTGGAGATTGTCCATAGCAACCAAAACATGTCTCTTTTTCAGTTTTTTTTGGATTTGATTACATTATTGAATAATTTTTATTATTCTTTATTATATTATAAACTTTATCATACCGGGGATGTCCGCTAGACTCTGGTTTGAAGAGATTTCAGAGCGTTATTCCTAAGAATTACAGGACTACAAAATAAAAGCCACATTTCCATGCAAAATAATTGTACCGCTTTCAGCACCTTATTCCAGACTGAATCATACCGCCAGGGAGGTTAATACACCTTACAGAAACTATAAATAAGTTTATTGCCTTAACCAAAAAAAAAAAAAACGGAAAGGATTAATTATGCTGTGCATTGCATATGTAACAATGAACAATTGTGGAGACAGGTAAAATAAAATTATTGTCTTTGAATGATAACAATAAATCATGTGAAAAATAGTAAAAACTGAAATTTAGCAATGAGAGTTTGTTAAGTGAATAATTTGAATTTATTGTAGGCAGAGCGTGGGATAACATTGAAGCATAATTCTAAAGCCCCATTTCATGGCAAGTTACATCCTAAAGGAAGTTCTAAAAGCTTGACATAACCATTTCTTACCTTATTAGACTTATCTTATTAGGGTAAAATAACTATACTAAACTAGAACTAAAGCTTCTGGTAAAACCAATTAACTTGAATTTATTGCATCTGAATCTTCCACTAAATTAGAATATGTTAGGTAGCTAAAATGCTTAAATAACATATTTTAAGTAAAGCTCTTGCTAAATTATTCTTTTTTCTTTTTTGGATAAGGTTGGGAAGGATGATGTAGCCCACTCGCAGTGCCTGTCTCCTATGGGTTTGTTGGAGATATAGTGTGCAGCTTTACAAAGGCAAATCATAGCTGTAATAATTAACTATAAAGCTATGCCTCACAGACCTGCTTGTCAGACAGGTGCATACTTTTTTGCTGCATACTGCCAGCTTTCCCTAAATGCTACATCATGTAATAAGAATTTAACTATAAGTTATATTATGAGGTACACGAGAGAAACTATGTAATGCTAGCCAGCAATGTGCAGCAGTCCTATATTTGGCCAGTAGTCCAGAACAGAGTACTGGAGGCACTGGCAACTTAGACTTGCATGTGTGGACAGATATTTTTTTTTTAAATGATGAAAAATTCTGTCTACATATGTTTATTAGACATGTGCATTCATTTTCATCCGAATGCATTTTCGTACGAATTTCAGGTATTTTCGTTATCATTTTAACATACGATAACGAAGTGTAAAATCCGAAAAACAAAAGATCCGACATAAACAAGTGGTTTATTTTCATTTTTGTTGTGACAACAGTCCGATATAGATAGGAGATTTGACATGACGCTGACAATAGCGATCTGTGTCCATCAAACCTGTGGTCGAATGTGCCTAACCATAACTCTATTAGTCCAGGATTATTCGACATAGAGAGAAAAGATCACTGCTGGAATTGGGTGGGGGAAGTAAAATAAAAATAATGATGATGATGAATGTTATTGGCTGATTGTAACCAAAGAGGAAGAGCAGTAAAATAGCTAGAACTAAGTACACATGTACAGCCAAATTACTTTCACTTCCGAGTGCTAGCAGAGAGACACACACACTGAATCATTTAAGAAGACAGTCAATCTTAGCTGGTCTGTTTGTCAAATAACCTAAATTATTTAGCAATTAAGCATAAGCACAGCAGCAGAACAATAGTGAAGCAAGCTACAGTTCAACTTAACTTTTTCATAATAATCTGCTGCTATTGTGTTAGTGTTGTGAACTTGATAGTGATACTAGTGTTACTAGTGTTGTGATAACCTCAGAGGCTGCCTGTGTTATGAGGGGGGGGGGATTTATTATTATAGATTCTATATTATAGATTGAGATTCTATATACCCTATCTTGTTCCCTGTCTGATCAGTGATCACTATCACCAGTCCATTTTCTGTCTGAACTATATACATTCAACATGAATGACAAAGATTCAACAAAGCAGCGAACAACATACAAACGTCAAATCTTTGGCTTATGGTGTCTGTCGAAAGTTCTAAGAAGATTCGACGGAGCAGCTAAACTATACGGAGTCATACAGTTTAGCTGCTCCGTTGAATCTTCTTTGAACATTCGACAGACACCATGAGCCTTCAATGACAGATTCAACTTTAATTCATTTCGATTTTCGGACGGATGCAATTTTTAACGAAAACCGAAATAAATAAAACATTTCGGGAGTAACTAAATAAATGTATTTTTCGGACTAAAACGAAATTCCGAAACAACATTTTTCAGTGTGCACATGTCTAATGTTTATAAAGATAACAAGTGTACAGTTGTGCTCATAAACTTACATACCCTGGCAGAATTTATGAGTTCTTGGCCATTTTTCAGAGAATATGAATAATAACACAAAAACGTTTCTTTCACTCATGGTTACTGTTTGGCTGAAGCCATTTACAGGCATACCCCACTTTTAAGTACACAATGGGGTTTATTTCTTAAGCTGGGAAGTACAAAATCAAGCTCACTTCTGCTTAGAAACCAATGATCTTCTAACAACAACAATTGAACAAGCTTCTCTCAGCTTGTTCAATTAAGCTTTGGTAATAAAACCTGGAAGCTCATTGGTTTCTATGCAGAAATGAGCATAATTTTGCACTTTTCAGTTTTAGTAAATAAACCCCATTGTGTACTTAAAAGTGGGGTATGCCTCTAATATCAATCACAAAAGAAACTATCCAAATGACCTTGATCAAAAGTTTACATACCCCAGTTCTTAATACCATGTATTGCCCCCTTTAACATCATTGACAGTCTGGAGTCTTTTGTGGTATTTGTGGATGAGGCTCTTTATCTTCTCAGATGGTAAAGCTGCCCAGACCTCCAGTTCCTGTAAAGTCTTGCATGAACTGCATGTTTGAAATCTCCCCAGAGTGGCTCAATGATATTGAGGTCAGGAGACTGAGATGGCCACTCCAGAAACTTAGGAAGCATAGGGAAGTCCTCGTGCGTCAGAGGAGGGCGGGGCCACCCGGTTACGTACATATCCAACATATTTGGATATCTTTTTATGACAATACCATGCATATAAGCCTTTAAAATTACCACTTTTGATTATTCATGTTCGTGTCCCATAGACTTTAACGGTATTTGCGTGTTTGAACAAATGTTTTGCCTGTTCGCATGTTCTGGTGCGAACCAAATGGGGGGGGGGGGGTGTTCGACTCATCCCTATCTGGTATCGAGTAAGGCAATTTTTAGGCGGAACCACCCAGATCAGCCCTGAAACTATGACAGTTGGAACAAGATCTGACAGGAAATTTCCCAATGGAAACACTTGTGTAAGTGACAGATTTGATTGTCCCTAATTTTGGGAATATTTGGAATACTTTTAACAAATTAATTTATACTGTGTTTATTACACAACACTAATCTTCTGGCATTAGAGGTTAATGAGCATTGTTTCTTTGGATGTAGTCAGGGTTCGTGAATATCGATATTATTCAGGTAATGTAGATCACCAGGCTATATGGACGATCTGTAACGCACTTGCTGTCTGTGGATGGTTGGATGATAGTGGCACAGTTCAATGAATGACGGGAGTAAGTAACTAGGTAGCTTTTAACCAGCAGGGGGCCCTGTTAATATACACAGGGCAAATCATAAAACAGAACAGGCGTATGTTGAAGTGAACATCTCCTTTTAGCCCGTGTCAGTTTTCCCCAGTTGCTGAACATTGATTAATGCACAGCATCCTTGTGCTTTACAGATGATTCAAGGTTATATCTTATTAGCAGACACCAGTGAGTCACATTATGCAACATCAGTTTTGACCAGGAAAAGGGGGTTATGTACCAGCAAGGAAGCTGAGAGTCGTGCTGCCTGTCACTATGATGGATGAGAGGAATATTATTCCACTGAGCGAATGGCCATCTGCTCTGACTTTGGCTCTCTCAACACAGTTCAGTAACTTACTTTCAGCAAAGAGCAAAAAAAAAAAACCCTCACTATTTTTGTATGCTTTCTGAATGAAAAATTCTTCAAAATATAATATCTACAGCTGATTGAACGTAACAGTTTGTGCTGTATATTTTAATTGTATTATGATGCTTTGGAATAGTTAAAATATATATTTTTTTCATTTGGACAGACCCAGGATTTTGGAGTGCACTTCACAGGTTTATGCCCAAAATTTCACAGTCTTTACATTTAGCACATTTTTATTATTTTATTGTTTCTGTCTTAGCAGTGAGTGTCTGTTTGCGTATGTGTGTTTGCATATGTGTATGTGTATGTGTGTAAGCTTTTATTTGTGAAGTTTTTAAAGTTACTCTGTCATCTAAAAGATATAGGGGCTGCCATTGCTGGACCTCTTTTTAACATGCTAGTTGCGTGCCTGGTTAGAAGCCTAATCCAGCTTTAATACATTTGAGCCATATACCCAGAACAATGATGCTGTAAATGAATGTTAGAAGAGTGCCTGAGTTCCTATGCTTGTACCAGGTAAAACACTCAGAAAACATTACAGCCAGGGAACGAATGCCCTGTACACACTGTCAGACATTCTGAAGACAAAATCCGTCTGATTTTTTCCGACGGATTTTGGCCCAAACTTGTCTTGCATACACACGGTCGGACAGAGTTGTCAGCAAATCCAATCGTTCAGAACTCGGTGACGTACAACGCGTACGATGGGACTATAAAGAGGTCAGTAGCCAATAGCTTTTGTCTCGTAATTTATTCTGAGCATGTGTAGTACTTTGTCCGTCGGAATTGTCTACACACTATCGGAATTTAAATGATCGTATTTTGTTGTTGGAAAATTTTAGATCCAGCTCTCAAACATTGTGTGTCGGAAATTCCAAGGGAAAAAATCCCATGGAGCCCACACACGATCTGATCGGATTGGATTTTCTGTCCACATGATCTAATCGCACATTTTCCGTCGGAAAGTCTGACCGTGTGTACAGGGCATAACACTTTCAAAGGAGAGGTCAATCCTGAGAACCCCCATACTTTTGTTATGACATGGATAGTAAGGAACTACTTGAATCAATGCTTCCCATTTATATCCACTGATCCGACGGTCCAAAATATGCAGAATGAACGCAAGGAGCACTTTATATCACCAAATTTACAGTAACCCTAAATGAGGGAGATGAATACTAGAAAAAAAAAACATAATCACATCAATTTTCACTCATACACTCATTATGTTTTCCACCTTGTGAGGATTGGTGGTAAAAAAAATCATAGGTCCTATCCACCCAAGCTTACTTTCAGAAACAGGTCCCTACTTTGATATAGTAAGACACTTGTGCCTTGGTGTGTGTGGCAATAATATGGGGCCACAGCTGTCCAGTATTGTCCCCACTATGGGGCAAGGTCATATTGATGCCTGCTCCTCCTAAATGCTGATATTTTCTATGGCTATACTCATATAGAAATCTTGTTAATATCTATAACCTTGGATGATTGATATGACATGTGACTATATAACAATATCAATAGTACATTACATGCAATTACTAAGTGAACCAAATACAAAATATGAATTAAAGCAATTAATGAATAATAAATAAAGCGACAATGGTTTAAAGTACATATAGTGATATTTTGTGCAAAACAGAATCTTTCTTAGTGCAAAAAGTTCTGTAGTGCTCCTTGTCCCCTTGGTGTCAATGCATCCACCTCTCAGTGGTAGTGTAAAGATTTACATGCACCAGATGAGTTGGACTCCTCTGCCTTATAGCATAAAAAAGAGTCTACCGTGCCTGTAGGCCATTTAATGGGGACCAATCCCAATGTAATATCCTCTGGTGTCTCCTCTATAGTGGATGTCCTCCAATGCTGGCTCCGGGGGTCCAGGGATAAACAGTGTACAGTGGGCAGTGTATAGAAAGAGAAAACTTTTCATAGAATAATATCCTCAGGTTTATTTAAAAACAGCTTACAAAATAATTAAAAACTGTCAGCATGACAGAACTCGCGTCACTTTAAGACCATCGACCCAGGTTGTGTGGGGACATGGGTACTGTTCAGCACACAGCATGCGTTCCACTCTTCTGGGCGGTCATGACGTTTGAGAGAGTCGCCTTGATTTGTTTCATCATAATGTTATCAGAAGCAGGAAGCTCTCTTGCATTCCAGTACCTTTATTAAAGTTGTCACATCATGTTACACTCCTTCCCCTCCATCGCTTTCACTGGATATTGGGTAGAGCACCAGGGAGTACATCCCACTTGATGATTGTGCCTTTTGTTTTGTGTTACCTTAGTCTATATCAATGATTTGGCTCCTGACGGCCTGAGTGAGGACATCTTGTGTCTAAAATAGCTAATTGCACACTTATTAGTTATTTGTGCTCTTACATGTGATCTGTGTGAGTGATCCCCATCAAGTCCCCGTGCGTCAGAGGGGGGTGGGGTCACCTCGGTTATATAAGAACTATCAGAAGAAGAGAAGCCTCCCATTGATGCGGAGTGGCCCAAGAACGAAGCAGGGAATAAGATGACGGGAGGAGGATGCCGGATGAGAACACCAGAGCAATAAGCGTAGGATCGGAGGAAGAAGAAGATGGAGGAAGAAACTAAAGGAAGAAGGAAGGCAGAAGACCCAAAGAAGATGTAAAGAAGAAGACTTTAAATGAAGGAATTGTCAAAAACTGTCTCTTGTCATTTAAAAAAAAAAAAGTGAAATGGTAAGGGTACCTTGGTACCCCATTACCATTTCATACGGGAGGTGGGATCTGGGGGTCCCCTTGTTAAAGGGGGCTTACGGATTCCAATAAGCCCCCACCCACAGACCCCCAAAACCACCAGGCAAGGGTTGTGGGGATGAGGCCCTTCTCCCCATCAACATGGGGACAAGGTGCTTTGAGGGGCACCCTCCCAATGTTGAGGGCATGTGGTCTGGTACGGTGGAGGAGGGGGGGCACTCTCTCGTCCCCTCTCTTTTCCTGCAGCCTGCCAGGTTGTGTGCTCGGATAAGGGCCTGGTATGTATTTTTGCGGGGACCCCACGCCATTTTTTTTAAATGGTGTGGGGTTCCCCTTAAAATCCATACCAGACCTGAAGGGTCTGACATGGATTTTGAGGGGGGCCGCCATTTTTTAAAAAAATGTTGGCATGGGGTTCCCCTTAATATACCATACCAGACCTGAAGGGCCATACCAGACCTGAAGGGACTGGTATGGAATTTAGGGGGACCCCCAACACATTTTTAAAAACAATTTTGGTTCGGGGTTCCCCTTTGGGGAAATCCCCATGCCGTTTTTATCAATGAACTTTTATGTGTATTGCGGACAGACAATTCATTATAGCCACGAGTAGTTTTAAATGACTTTTTCTTCCTTTAGAAATTTCATTTTGCTGTCAGACTGTTCTAAACATGGGAAACATGCGCCCTTTTACGGGCATACTATAGACACCACCCAGGTACGAAATTTAAAGGAATATTATACTTTTATTGTTTAAGCATTATTAAAATCACTGCTCACGAAAAAAACCTCAGTTTTTAAAACTTTTTTTTTGCATTGATACATGTTCCCTGGGGCAGGACTTTTTATGACAATACCATGCATGTAAGCCTTTAAAATTAGCACATTTGATTTCTCCCATAGACTTTTAAAGGGTGTTCCGTGGCTTTCAAATTTGCTGCAAACACCCAAGTTTGACTCGAACATAAAGCTCATCCCTGCACAACATTAATGAGTTAAATGAACTCTTTTTAAAAATGTTTGGACTACAGGGCAAGACCAAAAACAGTGTAAGAAATCACCAGTATTCCAACAGCCTCTAAGAGGCTGTTTTTTTTTGTTAAAATAACTGCCTTAAGCTTAAAGTGAAACTTGTGGGCACTTTTTCCCCTCCTAAACTTACTTCTATGAATCACACGGTAGGTAAGGGAATGTTTTCCCAATGTCTCCCCAACATGGTCATGAAATGTGACAGGGGATCTAATTTATCTCTGCTTTACCCCCAAAAAGTTTCACTTTAAGGTCCACTTTAAGGGCATATGGACTTGAACTAACTTAGCAGCAGACCTGTCTTTCTTGTAAGGTTACCACCCTGCATATATCATTTTCCACTCATCTTTCATTTGATGCTGATGCCTGCTTTTCACGTTTATTAGAAACTTTAAAAAGTAAATATATGCTATATTGATATCAGTCTGTTTCTTTTAGCATTAAATGGGTGCTTTAATGGCTCATGTCAATGGGCTTGTGTTTGCTTTCAGCTGGTTTTGCGTTCCCATACAATTCTATGGTAATGCAAACCTTCTTGAAGCAGGTCAAATGCACATAGAAGGGGGTTAAATGCATTTTAAATGTACTTCATTCAATTAATTTTGAATCAAGAGCTTCTTAATCTGATGTCCAACTGATGTGATCAACATAAACCTATAGTCTAGATAATGGGAACGTAGCCCTTCTGATACAGCAGTTCTACAAATACCTGTGCAGGGGTTGGTAATGTGTCTGACGCTTTTAGTACTTTCCAGATTAATTTTCAGCCATGCTATTCTATCTACTCGGTCACTGTAATCATTACTTAAAGTGTATGTATAGCCATTTTTTTTTAAATTTGCAAACAGCAGGGATGGGTTAATAACCCTATCAGTTTATTTTTGCTGTCTGTATCCCGTTGGGGAGATTGGGAAGTAAAATAAAGTTAGATGATTTACCTTTTTAAATTTTTCAAAGCAACTGGTGTCCCTATTGGAAGATTTCCACTCACAATTTTAGATTTCCATGTATTTTGTGTTTCTATGACAATGGTCACCTTTACAAAATTTGTATAAAACTTTCTCCGGGGACAGGGCTAGCAATAAAAATGTGACAGAAGATTTAATCCTTCCCTTTTCTATGCAAAGCTAAATAAAAAAAATAAAAAAAAGTTTTGGATATCGATACACTTTAATTTCTATAAGTTTTGGTAAAATGTATTAAAATAATGCAAGAAACAATGGACAAATAAAGTCAACACCTGATATGTATAAAAGGTATATTGAAGTGCTTGCTTCATTGCTGGGATAAGGCTGATACTTCAGTACTTGGAAAAGATCTCCAAAGATCATTGTGCATGCCTCAAATATTTAAAAGTGCTGGGGAATATTAGAACACTCTCTTGCAAGTGACTGGGTGTCACTTGACCTCTGGAAGGTTTACCCCCCTTCACGACTAGGCCATTTTTGTGTGATGCCGCACTGCTTTATTTTAACTGACAATTGTGCTGTCGTGCAACTCTGTACCTAGATAAAATGCATGTCCTTTTTTCCCCACAAATAGAGCTTTCTTTTGGGATATTTTGCTCTATAAACAAAAAAAGACCATTAATTTTGAAAAATAAGCAACAACCTTTTTTTCCCACAAACAGAGCTTTCTTTTGGTGGCATCTGATCACCTCTGCGTTTTTTATTTTTTGTGCAATAAACAAAAAAGAAAATTTGGAAAAAAAAGCAATATTTTTTAATTTCTGCTACAATAACAAAATATAAGAAACCTAATTTAATCATCAATATAGGCCAATATGTATTCTGATACATATTTTTGGTAAAAAATCACAATAAGCATATATTGATTTGTTTGCCCAAAAATGATAGCATCTACAAACTATGGGATATATATATATATGTGTGTGTGTGTTGCAGTGGACAAATGTGACACTAACTGACACTTTCTACACTTTTTGGGGACCTAAAAAAACAAATAGAGTGATCAGTGCTAACAAATATGCATTGTCATGGTACTAATGACACTGGATGGAAAGGGGGTTAACATCAGGGGCGATCAAAGGGTTAAATGTGCCCCAGGGGTACTTTTTAACTGTGTGTGGGTACTTTACAGGAACATAGGATCAATGCCTTCCCTACTGACAGAACGGCAGTCTGCCATAGGCAAATTGTCATTCTGGCTCTCTGCCTAATTATATCACATCAAGTCCACGGGACATGCAGATCAGCCCCCGCTGTGTATACTCATGTGCATGCATGCACCAGACCCAGAAGTGCAGGATCATATACTAGGTACAGAGCTGCCTTGCTGCCGTATATGTAAGAGCCCTTTCACACCGAGCTGCGGGGGGCATCGGCGGTAAAGCGGCTCTATTTTTAGTGTCGCTTTACTGTTGTTTTAGCGGCGCTATTTGGCCGAAAAGGGGTTAAATCCGCCCTCAAAACGCCGCCGGAGTGGCATTTTGCCGACGATATCGGTATTGATTGCAATGGGGAGCAGCTGTGGAGCAGCGCTTGAGCAGCGGTTGAGTTCACTGTTCCTTCACCGCTCCAAATGAAGCTGTTGGCAGGACTTTTTGTGATGCCCTGCCAGCGCACCGCTCCAGTGTGAAAGCCTGAGTGAAAAGAGACACTTTTTTCAGTCGCTATACAGACGCTACTGAAAAATGCTGGCAGTGTAAAAAGGGTCTTAGTTATATGGTCAGCAAGCGGTTAATACTCATAGTGTGTACCATGACTATTAAGTTGCTCAAACTTGATCCCTCATTTAGTCGACCTGTATACCTCTCTGTTTGTGAAAGAGTTAAGTTATGAAAATGCAAGTACAGAGAATTAAATCTGGATATACACTGTCCTTGATTAAACTGGTCACCTGTAGAGTATCACAGATGTAACAAAGATAGTTTGGTTTTCAAGAAAAAGAAGTTGCTTTGAACTGAATCCAAACAGATGTTTCAAGCTGAAAGGAAGGTAGACCTCACAATTTAATAACCCACATCATGCTCACAGTTTTTTCTTTTTTACATAATGTTTTAATTGAGCAGCAACGATTTAACAAGGGGCACATCAGGACCCAAACAGTAACAGCATTTGGGGCTTGCAAAGTTCAAGTCCTGCTTCTCCTGGAGATTTTCAATTAGATTCTAATTATAATATGGCTCATTTGGAGCTGTGTGAGCGCTGACCTGCCAGCTCTGCTGGACCATGGCCTGTCTGTCTTAATTAAAGAGCATTAGTTGAGGATTGAGTCCCCTTTGAGGATTCTAACAAGAGCATTGATGGCTAGCCTGTCTGGCAGCTGCTGTCCTCAATGAACCCCATACATAATTCAGCCAGGTGATCATCATGTTCTGCCACCTTTCTGCACATCCTTAATAACTTGCATACTTCTCAACTCTTTAGTATAGTTTTAGTTAGCTGAGTTGGTTATTCTAAGCTCAGCAACACATGTCAATTCCAACAATGAGGATTGTAGTGTATTCCAAAGTGTTAATATAGTTTTTAGTGGTCACTGTTCACTGAAAACCACAGTATATTAAAGTGGTTGTAAACCCCTACAATCCACTTTTTGCTACAGGAAAGCCTATAACAAGGCTTACTTGTAGCTACCCCGGATATCTCCTAAACCTGTATGGTTTAGGAGATATCCCCTGTCTCTGTCATACGCGCTGTTTGCTTCAGTGAGTGTGCCGTTACTGGCGGCTCCCACACGCATGCGCAGGAGTGACATCATTGCGGCTCCGTGAGGTACGTGATCCCATGATACCAGAAAGTAACTCTGGGGAGAAATGTCGCCGGCCACTACAACCACTTTAGCCACTTCAGCCCCGGAAGGATTTGCCACCTTCCTGACCAAGCCATTTTTTGTGATACGAGACTGCGTCGCTTTAACTGACAATTGCGGGGTTGTACAATGCTATACCCAAACAAAATATATGCCCTTTTTCCCCAAAAATAGAGCTTTCTTTTGATGGTATTTGGTCACCTCTTTGTTTTTTGCGCTATAAGCAAAAAAAGACCCCCAATTTTGAAAAACACACAATATTTTGTACTTTTTGCTATAATAAATACCCCAAAAAATAAAATTTCCTCATCAGTTTAGGCCAATATATATTCTTCTACATATTTTTGGTAAAACAAATCTCAATAAGCGTATATCAATTGGTCTGCGCAAAAGTTATAGCGTCTACAAAATAGGGGATAGATTTATGTCATTCTTCTTCTTCTTATTTTTTTTACTAGTAATGGCAGTGATCTCCAATTTTTATCAGGACTGCGACATTGCGACGGACATATCGAACACTTTTGACACTTTTTTGGGACCATTGACATTTATGCAGCGATCAGAGCTAAAAATAGTCACTGATTACTGTATAAATGTCACTGGCAGGGAAGGGGTTAACACTAGGGGGCATTCAAGGGGTTAACTGTGTTCCCTAGTTGTGATCTAACTGTAGGGGGATTGGACTGACTAGGGGAGGAGACTGATCGGTGTTAGTAGTCTCCTATCCCCTGAGAGAACTGGAACTTTTTGTGTTTACACACACAGATCCCGGTTCTCGCTCTGTCACGAGTGATCGCAGGTGCACCTGCCTGCTGTGACATCTTAAAGGGGTGACATACAGCTACAGAGATTTTCACGGCCGTACTAACCTGCTGCAGTTACACTGCGGCAGCTGGTTGGCTAACGGTTAAAGGAAAATTCAAATTTCTATTTATTTTCCATAACCCATCTTTTAAAATTCCAGAAATCAGCTTATTGCAAGATTCTGCTAATCTGCAAAATGTATTTCATTATTCCTTATATGAGGATCAATGTATTCAAGTAGAAATATGACCTTCCATTATAAGTGCATCTGCATATACCAGTTTTCCTTTACTCCCCCTGCAAATTCTCACAAATACCTGTTGAGCCCAGGGCCGGTGCTATCACTAGATATACTAGGTAGCTGCCTAGGGCACACTGCTGCCTAGGGCGCCCAGTCACTGGTGTTCCTACTCTCTTCTCTCTGCAGCAAACAACTAAGCATCAGCAGGCAGCGGCCACTCTGTTCGCACATAGTGTCAGAGGAGCAGCAGTGGCAGAGGACTGTGTCCCGACTCCTGAATGGATGGAAGAAAGCAAGCATATATTGATGGGCGCTGGTAGACTGCATTGATGGGCACTTGTAGGCCGCATTGATAGGCGCCGGTGGGCTGCATTTGATGGGCGCTTCATTAAAAATGTGGGGTATGCATGGGCAGGGCAAATGGGGTGAAGTCTGGGATGGAGCCAGGGGGGAGAGGGTGGCAAAATGAGGTTTCGTCTAAGGTTTCAAAAATCCTTGCACCAGCCCTGGTTGAGCGAAACCTGTCTGTGAAGTCTACTCACTGCAGCTTGCTGTGATGGTGTGGCAACAATGCTGAATCCTGAGCATAGTTTCCACTCTCATATAGTTTCCCCCTGCTTGCATTATAGTGGCAAAAAAGTTACACTTTTGACACATTTTTGGGGACCAGTAGTCCCTAGGGGGTGCTTTCTAACCATGTGGGGGTGCTTTTACTATAATAAGACAGAGATCCATGTTCCTGCTTAGCAGAAACACAAGATATCTGTCTTCTCCTATCACAGAACGGCAGACTACCTTATTTACATTCTGTCTACCCCAGGAAGGATCAGTTGGTACTGGCGGACATCGGGTCTGCCGGACCCGCTGATTGGCTCCCGCTGTCTCCAGTCACAGTGGTAGTGGTTCGCCGGCAGCTCTTGTACACGCCCCAGACCGGGAAGAGAAAAATCACGTACAAGTACATGATTTTGTGCTAAAAGACCACCCTTCTGCTATATATGTATGTGGGGCGGTCCTTAATCGGTTAAATACTATACCTGTAATAATAAAGGAAGATTTTATTTTTTACTTGATGAAGCTTTGTATCACATAGAAAAGGGGTCTTGGACTTCTTGGTTTAAACTGTAATCAGGAGTCTTGAGTTGCATTTTAAAGCTAAAGTCCATGAAAATAATTTAATATAACTGTATAAGTAAAGGTAACCTAAGAGTTACATAACTTTACATACTTTGCTACAAAACTGTAACAAAAATATGAGGGGTGATGCACTCTCCTACCTGCACATCCGATCCACTGGGGCTTAAAACATCATTTTAATTTCAAATGTTAAAACATATCTTTCATTTTATTGGTAACTCACTCAATCATGTGACTACTTTACTAACAGGAAGATCTGCATGTACCATTCAGGAATATATCCCAAATGTCAACACCTCCAGTAGGATGTTTCTGGGGGAGAACCTTACAAATGTGGTGCATATATAGAACTCAAAATAATTAAAGAGACCACTATCACTGTCTTTTTTTGTGGGCTCACTTCTAATGGACAATTTTTGTCTCCATCAGAATCCCTTGTGACAGTGTGACAACAAGCACAGAGAGCTGTCGCCCTATAACCGGCACTTTCGTGGAAGAATAACCAGGTACAGCAAAACCTTGGATTGTGAGCATAACTTGTTCAGGAAGCATGCTTGTAATCCAAAGCACTCTTATATCAAAGCAAAATTTCCCATAAGAAATAATGGAAACTCAAATGATTCGTTCCACAACCATTTATTCATAAGTCCTTCAGTTTATAGTCCATATAAAAAGATTATAGCAATGCAATAGGTCCATCCACAAATGGAAGCCTCCACAAGGGGATTAGAATCAAAATCCAGCAGGAGCTACAGAGTATAAAAGAGAAGACAGACACCTCTATGTGTAGCAATATGGTTACATTTAATGACGGTACAACATTTAGTAACTCACATGGTTGATGATTAAAAATGGCACATCTAAGTATGCAGGCATCTGGGGTAAAGTTGTCCACATAGATATCTTACCACTGTCAGACTGGGACTGGGAAGACTACCCTGCAGTAGAGCGATCTGAAAGTGAGGCTTGAACCGGTCGTGGAGAGCAGCATGGAAAGGATAACATAAATGTCAGTGCGAAGGATGGTCTATGTGGACAGCTTTACCCCGGATGCCTGCATACTTAGACGTGCCTGCTTTAATCATCAACCATGTGAGTTGCTAAATGTTGTACATTCATTAAATGTAACCATATTGCTACACTTAGAGGCTCCTCTCTTCTCTTTTATACTCTGTTGTGACATGACGCTACTTGTATATCAAGACATTGCTTGTATATCAAGTCAAAATTTATTTAAAAATGTTGTTTGTCTTGCAAAATGCTCTCAAACCAAGTTACTCTCAAACCTAACTTTTAATGTATTGGTTTAGTTGCTTGTTTACTGGGCATTTTCAGCCTCTTCCTGCCCAGGCCAATTTTCCTCTTTAACCACTTAAGGACCGCCGCATGGCAATGTACGTCGGCACCATGGCACCGACAGGCACAAGCACGTACATGTACGTGCTTGCCTCCCAGCGGGTGGGGGGTCCGATCGGACCCCCTCCCGCTGGATGCGGCGGTCCATTTCGCTTCAGGAGCGATCCGGGATGAGGGGATGGCCGTTGGTTTCTGGCCATCCCCTCTCGATCGCTCCTGGCGAATGAGAAGCTTCCCCCGCTGTGTATTGTAAACACAAGCAGGGAGGAAGTGATGTCATTCTCCTCGGGGCGGTCTTTTTGACCGGACTGCAAGGAGAACACATAGTAAGTGCACCAAATACTACACTGACACGTAGGTACGCATAGGCACACAAATCACCCCCCGATCGCCCCCCGATCCCCCCCGCCCCCCCTCCCAGTCACAGTGTCACTGATTGCAGTGATCATTTATTTACTGATCACTGCTTTTAGTGTCAGTTGTGACAGAAAAAACTGTCAGGGCAGTTAGTGTTAGGTCCAGGGTAGCCCCCTACCCCCCCAATAAAGGTTTAACCCCCTGATTGCCCCTAGAGTTAACCCTTTCACCCCCTTTTGCCAGTGTCACTAAGCGATCATTTTCTGATCGCTGCATTAGTGTCACTAGTGCCGCTAGGTAGCTAGTTATTTTTTTAGGTTCACCGCCAGGTTTTTATAGCGCTAGGTACCCCCATATACTACCCAATAATGGTTTTAACCCCCTGATTGCCCCTAGTTAACCCTTTCACCCCCTTTTGCCAGTGTCACTAAGCAATCGTTTTTCTCATCGTTGCATTAGTGTCACTGGTGCCGCTAGGTAGCTAGTTATTTTTTTAGGTTCACCGCCAGGTTTTTATAGCGCTAGGTACCCCCATATACTACCCAATAAGGGTTTTAATCCCCTGATTGCCCCTAGTTAACCCTTTCACCAGCGATCACCGTATAAGTGCCACTGGTGACGCTGGTTAGCCAGTTAGTTATTTAGGTTCCCCGTCAGGTTTTTATATAGCGCCAGGACCCCCATATACTACCTAATAAAGATTTTAACCCCCTGATTGCCCCTAGGTAACCCTTTTACCAGTGATCACTGTATAAGTGTTACGGGTGACTCTGGTTAGTTCGTTTGCTTTTTATAGCATCAGGGCACCCACCATTTATTACCCAATAAGGGTTTAACCCCCTGATCACCCGGTGGGTGATATCAATTAGGTTTTAGGGTCAGGGTCTGTGTCACCCCAGGCAGTGCTAGGTTAGTGCCAGTACCGCTAACACCCACGCGCAAAGCATAAACCTCCCGTAGTGGTATAGAATCTGAACAGATCAATATCTGATCTGATCAGATCTATACTAGCATCCCCAGCAGTTTAGGGTTCCAAAAAAATGAATTGTTAGCGGGATCAGCCCTGCTGGCACCTGCGTTTTGCCCCTCCGCCCAGCCCACCCAAGTGCAGTATCAATCGATCACTGTCACTTACAAAACACTAAACACATAACTGCAGTGTTCGCAGAGTCAGGCCTGATCCCTGCGATCGCTAACAGGTTTTTTTGGTAGCATCCTGAAGGCAGTGCTTGTTTTCGGGGTCCTGTACGTGGCTAGGCTCCCAAAAAGTCCCCCACATGTGGTATCCCCGTACTCAGGAGAAGCAGCAGAATTTATTTTGGGGTGTAATTTCACTTATGCCCATAGAATGTGTGAGCAATATATCATTGAAATTTGCACCCTTAGAAATCCTGAAGGCAGTGATTGGTTTTCGGGGTGCCGTACGCGGCTAGACTCCCAAAAAGTCCCACATATGTGGTATTCCCGTACTCAGGAGAAGCAGTAAAATATATGTTGGGGTGCAATTCCACATATAATTATGGCATGTGTGAGCAATATATCATTTAGTGACAACTTTTTGTAAACTTTTTTTTTGTGTGTCATTATTCAATCACTTGGGACAAAAAAAAAAAATATTCAATGGGCTCAACATGCCCCTCAGAAATTTCCTTGGGGTGTCTACTTTCCAAAATGGGTTCATTTGGGGGGGGGTTTGTACTGCCCTGCCATTTTAGCACCTCAAGAAATGAAGTGGCAGTCATTAATTTAAAAGCTGTGTAAATTCCAGAAAATGTACTCTAGTTTGTAGACGCTATAACTTTTGCGCAAACCAATAAATATACGCTTATTGACATTTTTTTTACTAAAGACATGTGGCTGAATAAATTTTGCCCTAAATGTATGACTAAAATTTAGTTTATTCAATTTTTCTTATAACAAAAATTTGAAAATATATTTTTTTCTCTAAATTTTCGGTCTTTTTCCATTTATATCGCAAACATTTTTTATCGCAGAGGCAATCAAATATAAAGAAAGCTCTATTTGTGGGAAGAAAAGACGCACATTTCGTTTGGGTACAACATTGCATGACCGCGCAATTACCAGTTAAAGCAGTGCAGTGCGAAATTGTAAAAAGACCTCTGGTCCTTAGGCTGACAATTGGTCCGGGGTTGAAGTGGTTAAGCGCTGTCACACATGACAATTGCGTGGTCATACTACACTTTACCCAAACCAAATTTTTACAATTTTTTCACACAAATAACGCTTTCTTTTGGTGATATTTATTCATCACTCGGTTTGTTATTTTTTGCTAAACAAATGAAAAAAAAAAAAAAACATTTTGAATAAAATTATTTTTCTAAAGCCCCATACACACTATCAGATTTTCTGTTGATTTTTGTCTTCAGATTTACCAAAACCATGTAGTGCAAGAGCCTGCCTGATTGCATACACATTGAAACTCCTAAGGTTTGACCTCATATTATACGTTTTTGGTAAATCTAAAGGAAAAAAAATCAGCAGAAAATCTGATAGTGTGTATGGGGCTTTAGTTTCTGTTATAAAATGTTGTAAATACATAATTTTTCTCCCTCACTGATGTGCACTGATGGGGCTGTACTGATGGACACTGATATGCTACACTGATGGACACTGATAGGCTGCACTGATGAACACTGAAAAGGCAGCACTAATGGGCACTGATGAGGCGGCACAAATTGGCACTGGTGAAGAGGCACCAATGAGGCTGCACTGATATGCACTGATAGGTAGCACTGATGGGCACTAATAGGTGGAAATGATAGGTGGAAATGATAGATTGCACTAATAGGCAGCACTGATGGGCACTGACAATGACAATTTACCATGTACTTGTATGAAAAGAAAAAAGATCTGTTTTTCTTGTATTACCTCCTTTGTGTGAAATATCTGGTGTTCCTGCCAGTCTCTCTGCTTTCCTAATAAAATCTGGCCACACTAAGCAAGTCAATTCTCTAGCTGTGCTGGGAACTCAACCTGCTCTCCTCCAATGTTCAGACTTGACCTGACCCCCTCCACCCCCCGGACGGACAACCTTTCACTGGGAAGCTCAGTGTGCTGAGCCTTCTCCTCCCCCCCCCCCCCAGCTCTTATGCAGCTGAGAACAGAGCGAATGTGGTTACTTGCTATATCAAAAATGGAAAATAAGGTATTTATATATACAGTATAGTTTAATCTATACACAAATGTTTTGACTTTCACTTCCTTTTTAAACTGAATAGGTTGTTTTAAAAGGTGATCGTTTTAGAATCACTTTACCTATTTAGAATTCTTATGCTGCAAGTATTAGTAAATAGTTAGGGAGGTATATTTTATTTACTTGTTTTAAATTATTTTTTTTCCATTTTTCAGTTCTCTGGTTTTTGACCTAGGCCAATATGATGCTATACATCCCAGGAGTCTTCATGAGCATTTTTTTCATTTCATCTGGAGGAGGGGAGGAAGGGGATTCCTAAGCTAATTACACACTCTTGTCTGTATGCCTGAGCGAAGATAAGATGGATTCCGTGACGTAAATGCTACATGAATCATCTACCCTAAAAGAGGAAGTAAACCCTCTCTACAAAAAAAAAAAAAAAACATCCTGTAGAACAAAGGCATAATGAGCTAGTATGCATAGCATACTAGCTCATTATGAATTACTTACCTTCGATCGAAGCCCCTGAAGTGACCCTCGTTCACCTCCTCTGTTGCCGCCTGATACCCAGAGGGACTTCTGGGTATCGCTGCTTCGGCGCTGTGACTGGCCAGAGAAGCAATGACGTCACCCCAGCGCATGCACGGGGAGCCGTCAGTGACGGCATGATCGCCTTCATTAATGGCACGCTCAGCATGCCTGCGCCATTGACACTGATGCCCCTTTTTAGGAAAATATCTCCTTAACCGTGTAGGTTAAGGAGATATTTCTTGCATCTACAGGTAAGCCTTAATCTAGATCTAGGCTTACCTGTAGGTTAAAGTGGTATGTAAGGCTTTACAACCACTTTAATCAAGATGGTCACAGCTAGAAATGCTGGGGGATGTTTTTCAAAGTACGTTCTCAATAATGTAAAGCAGGGGGACATGGAAGGATGGATGAGTTTGCTTTGAATATTAAAAATGAATTAAATAGTGTTTTCATTTTGTGGTGCGCAGATACAGTTAAGTTCTACGTTAAGCCTTGTTTTGAATTGTATTGTTGCTGTATTGCCACCCTTTATATTGTAAAGCGCTGTGCAAACTGTTGTCGCTATATACGGTAAATCCTGTACTGTATAATAATAATATAATAAGTCTATGGGATGTTAGTAAGAAAGTTGGGACAGCCCAACATTACATTTTTTATTTTTTTATTTAAAGAATGCTGAATATACAGGTATAAACAGTAGACAACAAGACAATCATCTGTAACTTTCAATAGATATTCAAGCAAACTTATACAAGTCTATCTTTACATTTATGATATAAATCTACCATCCATCTAAACATTCTGGTAACATTAGAAGCTGTGATTAAAGCCATCCTCTGTCTGGGAGGGCATATCTAGGCATCTGGAACATACCACCTATCAACCTGCGCTGCATATGTGCTATTACTGTGGGTGGAAACCCCCCAGAGGGAAAGGCTAGCTTGTCTCAATTGGTCTGATTGCGAGATGGCTTGATTTAAGTAACCAGATCTAGTCGTCTTCTCCTTACTTAGGCTGTGGCGCTCATTCCTCCGGTATGGGAGTGGCGCTAATCTGGGGTACTGCATTCCAGAGTATTTTCACTTTTAGGGGAAAGAAAGATGAGTGACACCCATGGTGTCTCATGAGGAAAGAGAATAGCAGAAAGAAAGGGGAGAAAGGATGGGGGAGTAAGCGGGGGAGGGGGTGAAGATGAAGCACCGTTGGGGCTGCCGACCCAAGGCCCCGTCTGCCAAAAGACTGCCTGTCTAAGTGTAGGATTACATTACATTACATCAGAAGAGGTACAGTAAATGAAGATGTCTGGTCTAGGAAGAAGCAGTGGCACATTTAATGTATTGAAGGTCCTAGGAATAGGGCTAAGTTGATTTTCTTTTTAAAAAAAATTGAACTTTTCTTTACATTAAAGCTGTACAGTACATTTAAAATTATTGGAAGTTATCTTTAAGATTAACATTATAAATGTTACATAAAATTTCAGTAATTTGTTTTGCCTCTAATTTAGGCGGAGGATCTCTAGATATCTATTGAGGAAAGCAGAAAAAGGAGCCATTTCAAGTAACTAATAATAAAAAAAACTATTCACGGGATTGACTAAATACTGCTTCATGGGAAACAAAAGCTTTAAACTTTTAAATAACTTGGGCCATACATACAGTAGATCAATATTTCATCTATGCATGTTTTCTGTATGAGAACTTATGAGAAAATTGTTATGGTAAAAATAAGCAGCGCCGTCTAAATAACTCCTAGAGCTTTGTGAGTTGACCCTATGGTGAGCTCAAAGCCATGCAGCCTCTACCGTACTGGAAATGTTATCTGATTTTCAGCCCTATAATGTATTATTTAGTGACAGTTAAGAGATAATTGCTATTCTAGAGAAGTGGGGAATCACATGGCTTATAGATCTTGGAGCAAAAAACACTGGTAGGAAAAAACAATTTACCATTTTTACAAAAAAAGCCCCTAACGGAAAATAGCGATTTTTTTTTAAAACAGAAGTGAACATGTAACAAAACAGAAAACAGGCCAAATCGATAAATGGGTAAATACTGTAGTGAATTTATATCACATTTATCACTGCAGATATACTCAGAAGTAGACATGTGCACACTGAAATATTTTGTTTCAGAATTTTGTTTTCGTCCGAAAAATACATTTATTTAGTTACTCCCAAAATTCGTTTTTATTTATTTCATTTTTCGTTAAAAGTTTGTCCAAAAATCCAAATGAATTAAGGTCGAATCTGTCATTGAAGGCTTATGGTGTCTGTCGAATGTTCAAAGAAGATTCGACGGAACAGCTAAACTGTACGACTCCGTATAGTTTAGCTGCTCCGTCGAATCTTCTTAGAACTTTCAACAGACACCATAAGCCAAAGATTCGACATTTGTATGTTTTTCGCTGCTCTGTCGAATCTTTGTGATTCATGTTAAATGTATATAATTCAAACGGAAAATGGACTGGTGATAGTGATCACTGATCAGACAGGTAACAAGAAAGGGTATATAGAATCTATATAGAATCTCAATCTATAATATAGAATCTATAATAATCCCCTCCCACAACACGGGCAGCCTCTGAGGCTATCACAACACTAGAAACACTAGTATCACTATCAAATTCACAACACTAACACAATAGTAGCAGATTATTATGAAAAAGTTAAGTTGAACTGTAGCTTGCTTCACTATTGTTCTGCTGCTGTTCTTATGCTTAATTGCTAAAAAATTTAGGTTCTCTGACAAACGGACCAGCTAAGCTTGACTGTCTTCTGAAATGATTCAGTGTGTGTGTCTCTCTCTGCTAGCACTCGTAAGTGAAAGTAAGTTGGCTGTACATGTGTACTTAGTTCTAGCTATTTTACTGCTCCTCCTTTTTTTGGTTACAATCAGCCAATAACATTCATCATCATCATTATTTTTATTTTACTTCTCCCAACCAATTCCAGCAGTGATCTTTTCTCTCTGTGGAATTTTTTCTCTCTCTGTCAAATCTTTTCTCTCTATGTAGAATAATCTTGGACTAATAGAGTTAAGGTTAGGCACATTCGACCACAGGTTAGATGGACACAGATTGTTATTGTCAGTGTCATGTCGAATCTCCTATTTATATCGAACTGTCGTCACAAAGAAAACAAAAATAAAGCATTTGTTTATGTCAGATCTTTCGTTTTTCGGATTCTGCACTTTCATTATCATTTGTTAAAACGATAACGAGACTTCCGGTTCCGGCGCCGCATGGAGTAGCTGTGCCTCTCACAGCTCCCGCAAACCGCCCTCCACATCGGCCTAAAAATCGGCGTTTTCCGCCCCAAACAGCCCCATCAGCCTTCTCCACGTCCCCGGCCACGGGATGGACCGGTTTCTTGAAAAAACCGGGCCGCGATCGTACGCGGCCGCCGCCGCGCGGCCGGCCCAGACGCAAATCGAGGCCCCGGCTTCGGCCTACACGGATCCGGCCTGTGCGGCCCAGCCTGAGGAGACGTCGCCTGCTATGGAGGTAGGGGGACAGCCTACTCATCCATCCAGTATCAGTGACTCTATACCACCACAGATCCAGGCCCCCCCTCCTCCATCTAGCCCTGAATCATCTCCCTTCATCCAGCAGCCACAATTACCTCCACTGCCACGAGACCATCAAACAGAACTCCTGGCACAGGCTGTGGCTGCTCTCCTCTCCCCTATGATCGCTGCATCAGTGGAGAAAGCTGTCAGCTCAGGCATGCAGAAAGTCCAAGCCCAGCTGGGGGAACATGCATCCAGACTGAATGAAGCAGAGCATCGCATATCCACCATTGAGGACGAGCTTTACCAGACGCAATCCCTGGAACATGCACAGGACAGAACGAACAAATTTATTCTGGAAAAACTCGATGACCTCGAGAACAGGTCCAGGAGGAACAACCTGCGTTTCGTAGGTTTCCCTGAATCGCTCCATCAATCTGCCCTAATGGAAGTATGCGCTCGTCGCATCCCTGAAGCTCTGGGTCTGGGAGGCCCGTGTATCGTGGAGCGCGCTCACCGCATGGGGGCTTTCAACTCGGAACGCAAGTTACCGCGCCCGATCATAGCCAAATATCTCAACTACTCAGACAAAGCCGCCATACTGCAACAATACCGGCAAGCAAGATCCCTACAGATAGAAGGAGTCCGCATCCTGATCTTCGCCGATTATTCGGTAGATGTTTCTAAACGACGCAAAGCTTTCCAGCATGTTTGTGCAGAACTTCACCAACGGCAATTCAAATTCACATTGGCATTCCCGGCTACCCTACGGATCAAAACACCCTCTGGTGAACAACTGTCCTTTCAAGACCCGGAGGAAGCATCTGCCTACTTGAAATCGTCGCGCTCAGGATCCCTCCTCAGCCCCACGCCTAAGGCCCCACCACTCAACCGGGCCCTGGATCAAAGGAGCCCGCGCAAGGACTCTCCCAAACGCTTCAGGGCCTCGGGTCCAACTCATCATGGCCTCACAACACGCTGAGGGACACGCACTGGCCCCGCTGTTTCCACACGCAAGTGTTCCTTTCTTTATGGCTCTGTTTGGCCTTCCTCCGTACCTAGTTAAGGTGTTCTGAACTTTGGACTCTCCCTCCTGGACAGTCCACACCTCACAGGTAATATCTGTTACTACTTGTTCAGACCTGTTGTTCTGTCTGCATACATCTTGAACTGACTCTTTGCAGACGAACCTTTTTGTTTAGTTCTATTTTAGTTGTATTTTTACCCTTCCTCAGTGGTTCATGCCTATAGAGGTATTCTGCTTAACATGACAACTTATGTACACTAATCTGTGACGTATATATTTTCACTTTTGTACACATTCGTACCCTCTTCCCCCTGGGTTCTTTGTGCAGACCTGCGTCCATATGCGGCTCTCCCACATGCCTTGCCGCTGCCTTGTACCCCATCTCTAAGGGGCGGAAGCCTCTGACATGATGCAGGGCTGGTTATGGGAACTGGTCTTCGCAGTGATCCCCATGCGGAAAAAAGAGAAGTTAGTTAGCGATTATGTTTACTTCTGCTTATCTTATCTTTGGCTACTGCGACAGTTTTATCCTTCCCCCTCCTCTCCTTTTCCTCTACCCGATAGGTTCTCTATTAGTGCACGCATACTCATCACCCCCTTTTTTAGGGCTTTGCTCCCATGCTCCAGTATGAATAACTACTGCTCACTACACTTAACCACACACATCCGAATGATTTCACTACTAACACATCATATCCCCATCCTAATCCCATCATGCTGCGAATAATTTCGTGGAATGTGAAGGGCCTTCGTTCCCCTGCTAAGAGAATGAAGGTTCTTCGCCATCTCAAACGGCTCAAAGCAGATATAGCTTTGCTTCAGGAGACACATCTTTCCTCAACCGATTTTGTTCGGATGAAGAAACTCTGGGTGGGGGCGGTGGCGGGCTCAGAAGCTCTCGGCCGTAAAGCGGGAGTCCTTATCCTTATTCATAAAAATCTCCCTTGTACCATACTGTCAACGGATACGGATACTCAGGGCAGATTGCTCTCTATTCGTATCCGCATTGGGACAAAAGAAATAGTGATATCCAACATATACGCCCCAAACAGTCCTACGAAGCAATTCTTCACCACACTGACCACCTGGCTCCTGCGCTACCCCTCCTTACCTCAAGTCGTGGGGGGAGACTTTAATTCCGTACTACACCCACTAGCTGATAAATCTTCGAAACAACGACTTGACTCGTCCTCGACACCGACCAACACTACATTGTTAGCGGACACAATGGAATCCCTTCGTCTACTTGACCTATGGCGCATACACCACCCGACTGATAGGGATTTCTCCTTCTACTCCCACCCACACAACTTATTCACTAGAATTGACTACATATTTAGCTCACATGACCTACTCCCCTTCATCCCAGACGCGGAGATACATGATATTGCTATCTCTGACCATGCTCCTATATCTATATCTCTAGAGACTCCTGATATTCATCCGAATCCCAAAATTTGGCGATTCCCAGCCTTCCTCCAGCACAACGCGGACTTCCACACCTACATCACCAAAGAATGGCGTTTATACGCACAAACTAATGCGGACCATGCGGACAACCCCAATCTGCTATGGGACGCAGGGAAAGCTTTCCTCCGAGGACGCATTATCTCTTATGCATCCTCCTTCAAAAAGAATGCACATCTTAACTATACTACGGCCAGTTCCAAACTCCATCAGGCTCAGCGTACACTCTATACCCATGACACACCTGAAAACCGGGAAGCTTGGCGAATAGCCAAACAATCCTTTGAAACTTGGGCCGACACACTAGAATCGATTAAGAGAGCTCACTTTGATGCCACTCTCCACAAATTCGGGAACAAAGCCGGTAAACTGCTAGCCAGACTATGTAAAGGAACCTACCGCCCAACTATCATACCTGCTATCCGGGAACCCGACGGTTCTATAACAACGTCGCAACAGGGCATAAATTCTGCCATGCTGCGTTACTATACGGCCTTATATGCGGCAGACCCTATCGACGAGCAAACGGCACACGAATTTATAGGCAAAGTAACCCTGACTCAAATATCCCCCTCACAACTAGACTCCCTAAATGCCCCCATATCTCTCGCGGAAATAACCAACACGATTCGGACTCTAGCCTCTTCCAAAGCCCCTGGTCCAGACGGACTAACGGGCGAATTTTATAAATCACTCAATTCACTCCTAGCACCCACACTTGAAAGGGTGTATCAACACATATGGACAGGGGGCCCCTATCTACCCACAGGCAACCAGGCGATAATAAAACTTCTAGAAAAAAAGGGGAAGGAACCTACAGAACCAGGCTCTTATAGGCCCATATCGCTCCTAAATCTTGATGTCAAGATTTTATCCAAAATCATAGCCACAAGGCTAGCTAACATCATCCCTTTTCTGATCCATCCTGCCCAGTCAGGCTTTGTGAAAGGCAGAACGGCGACGATCAACATCAGAAAGGTGATGATGGCACTAGAGCACGCTAGATGCAACCCGAACGGGGACTTTGCCATCATTACTCTTGATGCCGAAAAAGCTTTCGACAATGTTAGTTTTGAATGGCTGTCTCTGGTTCTGAACAAAATGGGTTTCACCGGCCCTTTCTTACATCTAATAAAATCTATGTATACCTCTCCGGCCGCTAGATTGGTTGCAGCTGGCCTGCTCTCAAATGAATTTCGCCTCCATAAGGGTACGAGACAAGGCTGCCCCTTATCCCCTCTCCTCTTTAATTTGGCCCTGGAACCACTATCTAGGTTTTTGTCCACAGTAGCCCCAATCCATGGCATTCCGATAGGCGAGCTACAACTGAAGACGTCTCTCTTTGCAGATGACGTCCTCATATTCTCCGCAAATCCTTCCGCAGATATGCCCACGATAAAGAACACATTTGATCTATTCCGAAAATGCTCCGGTTTACGCATAAACTATTCCAAGAGCGAGATACTGCCCCTCGGTTCCCTCCCACCTCCGGCCTGGTCTCACAATTCCATCTTCTCGATAGCTAAATCACACATCACTTATCTGGGTATTAAAATAGGGAAGCTTCCCTCCTCACTTTACCATCTAAATTATCCTCCCCTTTTTAGCAAGCTCACTCAGGAACTTGAAAACTGGATGGATCTGCCCCTCTCGCTCCTGGGAAGATGTCACCTGATAAAAATGGTCAGTTTCGCACGCCTGCTATACCCTCTTCAAACGATACCTTTACTCATCAGACACAAAGATATTCAAATTTTAAACTCTGCAATATCAAAATTTCTTTGGCGAAACAAAAGACCGCGCATTGCCTTCTCGAAACTTCATCTTCCCAGGACCGAAGGCGGTATTAGTCTTCCGAACGTTAGACTGTATAATTTAGCATGTCTCTTGAGGGTGAGTCTAGATTGGATTACCCAAAAATCCCAATGTTCAAACTTTCACTTGGAAACGGCAATGGTCCATCCCTATTCCCTTACTGCCCTTCTTCACTGCAAGTGGAAATCTCTAGCAACTCCGCATCAACACAACCTCCTGCTAAGGGACACTGCCATTGCCTGGAGGGAGGTAAGGAAAAGTCTCCGTCTCTCTCCTTTCATCTCTAAATTTCTTCCAATTCAAGGGAACCCAAACTTCACTCCAGGTTTGGAACGACAACCTTACGATGAATGGCGCCAAAAGGGTCTTGCTACATTTTTCTCCATGTGTGAGCCGGATTCTGGCAGGGTGCTGCCATTCAGCTCCCTAGCAGCAAAATTTTCTCTTCCGGATGCCTCAAACTTCCATTATCGCCAATGTGTCAGCTTTCTTCAAAAAACCTGCAGGACCGAATCCGTCAGATTCACTACATCATTCATGGAAACTCTCATCCGGAATGACACCTGCAAAATTTCTGACATATACAAACCATTACTTTTGAAAATTACTCCATCCCTAGCCTCGTCATCAGTGCAGAATTGGGCGAAGGACTTTCCAGAGGAGGACATAGTAGACAAAATCCTGCAAGGCCTCAATTCTGTGTACAATCTGATCCCTAATGAATTATGGAGGGAAACCCAGCTAAAAATCGCCCACCGCGCCCATATTCCTTTTCTACCCACTCCCAACCATTCTTCGGCCTCTCCCTCCCCCTCACTGTGCCCAATGTGCCAACAACCCAAACCTTCTCTCGTACACCGGTTCTGGACTTGTAACTTTATTGCTACTTTCTGGGATCAAGTTCTGGCTTATATCTTCAGGATTACGCTGTTGAAACTCCCCAAGAATCCGCTCCTCCTCATCTTTGGGCATTGGGACTACACTCTACTTCCCTGGTCTACCGCCCCCAGCCCACCGGGAAAGGACTGGTCCTTGATCTGCCTCCTATTAGCCAGAAGGGCCATACTGGCCAACTGGACCTCCGCATCCACGCCCTCCATTTCACAGGTCGAAAGGGATCTCTTACAACTCCTTTTTCGGGACAAAATCAATGCCAACCTGGACCACCAGAATGCCTCCAAACGCTTTCATGACAGATGGGACCTTTTCATTTCGATACACCTCTCTCTACACGACCGCACGCTCCTTGATAAAGACGCATTTGTGTACAAAGATCCTCATCAAACATGAACTCTTCCACTATTGGATGTCTTCCTTCCATGGAGTATTGGACCTAAGCCCACTATCCCCCCCTCCCCCCTCTTCCTTCCCCCCCCCCCCCCTTCTCCCAGCCCCTCTCTTTTGTCATATTTGGTTAGTTCCATGAGGTTAAATTTTAGAGCCTCCGGGCTAGTTAGATCCATCCAGTTATAGTCTCCTCATGTCTGTCTAATCCTATGAGGGAGTGGATTAGCGTCTGCTCTCGTTCAGGTTTTTAAGTCTCTTGTTTTTCCTTTCTTTTCTTTTCTTTTACACGCCTTCAAGATGATGAGAGTCTCGTCTTGTGTTATAGTCTACTTTGTACACTGTACTTATACAAACAAGAAAACACTTGTATCTGCTATGATTTTATGTACTGTTCTATCACTTTTTCAATAAAAATTTATTCAAAAAAAAAAAAAAAAAAAAAAAAAACGATAACAAAAATACCTGAAATTCGGACAAAAATGCATTCGGATGAAAACGAATGCACATGTTTACTCAGAAGTGGAGTTATACTTTTAAGTAGAAATTCTAATTTGAAAATATATTTTCTATTAGTGAGATTATGCAAAAGATGAAATTTTTTAAAATATTTTTTTGTAAACAAAATGCCTTTTTTCAGGACTATCTTTTTCGAAGAATCAGACTTAAAAATGTTACTAAACCCACAACAGTACAATCAGCCTGTATATGCAGTAAAGCATGCTTGTTATAATGACTGCATAACCTAAGAGAGTAATCCTCTGCATTGTGTATAAAGGCTGTGTGATCCTGTCTCTCTGATCCCCCCCTTCTTCCACTGAATCCAAATCATCTCCTGATAGATCAGAGCATTTTTTTTTTCTTGGGAGGGTGCATGTGATCAGAATAGGGCCAATGAGCACTGTCCAGACAGAGGATCAGGGTTAATGCAGCCTGATAGGACAATCAGGTGAAAATGAAAACTCCCCATACAAGCATTAACCAGACACTGATAGAAGTCACAAGGCTACTATTTTCCTGCTGATAAGAAAAGGTATTTAGCAGTTTATATTTACTAAAATAATTGCATTTCCATGTTCTATGTACTGTGGCAGACCAGATATAGTGAATGCAGGGTCCTGGGTTTAGTAACACTTTAACTATGGAACTCTTTTTAGGACATTTCATCCTATACATATACTGTATATCTATCGTACATAATGTTTCTGCTTTATGCCTGCAAGCACAGCCACCCTCACACTGCTGCAAACCTTGTATTTCGACAAATAAATTCTAACTGAAAATTTCACAATTTGCATCAGACTGATAAAAAAAAAAAAAATGTGTCAGAAAGATCCTGTTTAATACATCAATTCTATCAGATAGGCTGTCCAATAGCCAGCCAAGATGCTTACACAGCAGGCTGACAATTTTGCGACTAATTGCGAGGCAGGGGCTTAGTGTTGTCTGCCAACAATAGAAAGTGCTGTTACTGGCAGAATCTTCAGGTAAGACACTTTTCAACATAGTGGCAAAAAAATATCTTAAACTAAATTGTATCTGAGCACAACAAACTGAAATCTGTATTTAATTATTTTTTTAATTCAAAGCAAACTCACCCATCCATCCATGTCTCCATGCTTTATTTTGTTAAGAAATAACTTTGAAAAAAAAAAACCCCAACATTAGTTGCGACCATCTTGAGTAAGGGCAGCTGATTCATGTGGCATTTTATTTAATGGAATTCATCTGCCCTTATCTCAAGCATACAGGCAGGAGGGTGTGCTTAATTGAGAAAGCCCCTCCTCCCTTCCTCTAGATGAAAGAAAATTGTCATGGTTATGCAATAGAGTTCGTCTGCTTACCTGTCTGCATGTGTTCATTTCTAGAGACCAGCCGAGCTTCACCTGACTGCTTTTATATCCTTCCTCTGGCATGGCTCCACCCTAGCTCCTATCAGACAACTCTATATTAACCTTTGCACTGCTAGCCTATCCTGCTGATCAACCTTTGTGTGTTAGCTTCCTGTTTCCTGCCGTGTGCTCTGCTACTGTTTTCCGTTACCGACTTTGGCGTGTTTTGACTATCCCTGTTTGCCTTTGACCCTGACCTTTTGGCGTGTACCCGACTATTCTTGTCTGCTTGCGGCCCCGACCTTGGCTTGTCTCTCATCATCCCTATCCTCTTGTTGCCTACTGTGGGTGTGAGCTGGGGGACCCTGGGGGTCGTGACCTGGAGCCAGTTTCAGCCAAGTCCATCCTCACCACTCGAGGCTCTGGTGAACACCTGCTGGCTCTTAGACTCCGCGCCCCAGGGAATCTCACGCTCTAACCCCAGTGGGATTTGTCCCCCGTCTGCAGCAGTCAGCCGTAGGGTCCACAACCTTGCGGTGCACCCCTAACCCTACGGGGTGCATCTGTCACCTGGGCTCTAGGTGGCCTGACAAAAAGACTCTTGGGATGTATGACATAATTTTGGCCTAGACCAGGACGAAACTGAAGAAATAAAAAAAAAGTTTAAAACAAGTAAATATAGTGTATTTACCTATCTATTTATTAAGGCTAGTAGAATAAGGATTACAAATAATTTTGACTGAAAAAGTTTAGTTCTGCTTTAATATGTTTAGATTTTGCCTTCCTCTAGTTTTAGTTTCTCTATTCTCACATCATCAATATGCTATCGATAAAACCTTCCCATTTTTAAAAAAAAATTATTGCAGGCCCAAAGATCACATGGTCTCTGTTCTTCTTTATGCAGTGCAGAAAAATGATGGCTGGTGGGAGGAGCTGGAAGATACTGTACATCACAGAATCATGCCTCCTTATTCCGCAAGAGCCTTCAGCCCTGATGCTGAGAAGTGGGCTAGCTCTTGGGAGAAGTTATCTAAATATAAAAATGCCTTGATTGGTGTATGCCAGTCTGCAGGAGTGGGCATTTTTAGGTAGACTGTATTTACATGCAGACCACACTTGCAGTTCCACACCTCCAAGATTGAAAGAACTGAAATCCAATAAACTAAATAGATAGGCCAGGGAGAGATTTGTGAATTTAAAGCCATTTCAGAGTGGCTCCCATCACTCACGTGACCGACCACCTCTCTCCTCTCCCCATCTGACAGCTCCAGCGGGAGGGGCAAAAACACCTGCTGAAGTCAGCCAGGAGGAAAGGAGGAGAGAGGCAGCCGGTCATGTAAGTTCCAGAAGGCACTCTGAAATAAGGTAGAAATCGGCTTTTTTTTTTTTTTTTTTAATAAAATTTTATTGAAAAAGGCATAGAACAATTTGTACAAAATACAAAGACGAAAATTTTTCTCATTGAAATAGAAAGATCGAGTGAAAACAGTCATTCAACCTAGGGTTTGGTAGTAACTAAGCATTGTGTACATAGCTTAAGGGAAGACTTACCATTCTCCCCAAAGAAGGGAGAAGGGGAAGCTTCAACTGGATGGATCTGGAGGTCAGGAGGTAACCTGGTATGTTTTATAAAAGCGAACTACAGGGTAAAATAACGTATATAAAGAATATGAAATAAAATAAATATGAAATGATATCGGCTTTTTTAAAATAAAGGACATACTGTGGGGCACATATTGTTACCTAACAGAGCGGATTATAGTAACATTAAACTGTTATGAAAGCAGTTGGAGGGGAGGATCGGGGAGCAGACAGAGCTGACAAGCAGGGAGAGGAGGGGGGGAAAGCACAGAGGAAAGGACACAGGAGAACTGCGGATGATGGAGGTATGTAAACTGACCACATTGTCAGGGATCAGCAGCCATGATAAACCGTGGTCAGTTTACAGGGGGAGGGCAGAACCAGGCAGGATCAGCCAGGTATTGTAGGTGATACAGGGGGCCAAATTACACAGCACCTATATAACATGTTTTAAGGAGCAGGATCCATTTTTTTTTTGGGTAACTAACACTTTAAGTCTGGAGAGGAATAGGTGGGATGATGCTGGATATCTTCAAGCAAGGAAATAAGTCAAGCTCTATTTGACTGGCTGAAGCTTCTAATGCACATTGTGAGGAGCTTGCAGTGTGCAATAAAATCAAAGTAAGCAATTTCAGTACAGGAAAAGAGACTGCACAGCTGTGCAAGACTAAAGAGAAGACTGGAGTCCAGCTATAATACAACAGTATACAGTGATGCATGAAGGCAAATATTCATATATATATAGATTTAAAGTTTGCTTATACAGTACTTACAAGTACCATTTATAATAACCAATTACTGAAATGTAAACACAATACAAGCATATAACAACACAACATGCTCATTTCTTAAGTTAGAATTTACAGTTCCTAAATTCACATAAAAATCTATTCTTCTCTTTTTTAATTACCTACAAAACACATATTTCATGACATTTAATGGCCAGCCAGGGACTTTATTTAGCAGAAGAAGATGGTTTCTGGGTATTTTATATTCAGAAATGCATGCATGAAAAATTGATGAAAAGTAACAAAGGTTGCGTTAATCAACAACCAAGTTACGCACCTCTATAAAATATTCTGAAAGCGGGCAGCCGTGAATATGGATAGCTCACAATTTATCATATATTAAGCAGGCTTGCAGATAGAATATCCTCCTCTGCTGTTGTGCATTCTAATCTGTGTTCTGCTATCTGATAATGACATGATGTCAGCAGAGTAGACTTTTCCACAGTGGGTCGATAAGCAGTAAACATGTTTGCCAACTTGTACGTGCTGAATATTGAGCAAGTCACCATAAGTTTAATTACAGCCTCATTGCCAACTGTGCAAGTTCTTTAAGAGAGAGATACCACCTGGATATAAATTACTTCTAAACCTACTAATATCAGATTGAGTAAACAATGTTTTTTTGTTATTTATTTTAGTACAAATCACTTCCCAGCAGCTGATCACAGAACTAAATGAAGAGAATGGTTTGAAGGGGTCACTGTGAGATAGAAATGCATTGATAGCTATAGTTTACTCTGCTCCCATTTACAGGACATGTTGCCCTGTTCCATCCTCTGTAATCTAAATTAAAGCTAAGCTTTGCCGAACTTTGGGGAAACTGTGGCCGGCACTCTGATTTCAAGGGTTAAATGCTCACTAAACTTTAACACGATTATGCCAAAGAACAGTTGCTGGAGGAGCAGCGAATCAGGTAAGTAAAGTTGCTTTTAGTGCCCCCAGATCTCAATCAGCCCCACTGAAAAGGAGGATTTTTTTTTCTCCCTGGAGATGGGCTTTAAATGAAAAATCCAACATTAAAGCAGAACTAAACCCATCAATTTAACTGTTTCCCAAATCTGTTACATTTACGGCATGCCATGAATGATAGCTGTCACAGTTGCTTGGACTATTAATCAAAGTGTCAAGCCAACAACTGGCTGGTGTTCATAACTGATTACATGTGGAGCACCATGGCAACTGTGAATCAAACACAGGATAAGATGGCCGCTTCCCTGGCTGTAAATTTTGCATTGAGAACGGAAGCCAAACATATTGGCTCTAACAGGTGGAGTAAGTGGAAACTCTAGTGCCGATATCCTAACAGTAGAGTTAACTTGTTATTAAACCTTAATCCAGTAAAATTATAAATAATGATTTTGGCTATACCGTCACTTTAGAAAGGAGGCATAGTTTTAACCCCTTTGCGCCTACTCCTCCTGACCCTTTAAGAAGTTTCAGATGCTGGGAGGCAGGGCATGATTTATGACCATGTGACCACTGTGATTGGTTGTCACGGCGATCACATAATCAGAAATCTCCTGATCGCAAGAAGAGATCGGGAGCTTTCCATTAGCCACTGGTAACTGCATTGAAAGCCTGCAAGAGTGCCTGCGCTCACGGTACAGTTATGTCGGCAAATTGGCATGCAAATATGCGGATGCTCGACACCAAGGCCCACTCGCCAAGAGACTGCATATTTGCATACTCTCAGCACCTAGGGGTTATAGACGCCAGGAAATTTGCAACCTTGCTTGTCACAGATGTGCTTTTTAATGGTAGCTCTATAGATCAATGTTTCTCAACTCCAGTCCTCAAGTACCCCCAACAGGTCATGTTTTCAGGATTTCCCTCAGATGAAATGGCTGTGGTAATTACTAAGGCATTGAAACTGATCAAACCACCTGTTCAAAATAATGGAAAGCCTGAAAACATGACCTGTTAGGGGTATTTGAGGACTCGAGTTGAGAAACATTGCTGTAGACATCACAATTTACTCCATACTAACAGTATGATCTTCAGTGAATGGAGCTCAATCAATATTTCAGTAGGCTTGGTTATGGGTCCTCCAGAAAAAAAGGGTCAGGTCACAATTTTTTCTATGTCATTGCTACATATACTCTACATTGAAATATTACATTTTTAACTGTCCAACGCAAAATCACCATTAATTCATTTATCAATAGGAGGAAGGAGGGAGATTCACTGCAAGTGTGAATTGCAGGCAATTAGTGTTGCTTGTACATATCTGCAGAAGCCTCCCAAATCAACTTGAGCAAAAATCCACCCTGAACCTTCACCTTTCATCCCTTTCAGGCACATTCTAAATAATAGCAAAAGTTACCAGCATACCAGAAGTAATAGATCTCAAGATTTTAGTTGGCATAACAAGATAGACTGTGCAGCAAAAATATGTGCAACCACTGAGATTTCGAAGACACTATGGTCCCCTTTCTCAAGGTGACACCTTTTATATGGACCTAGTCAATAGAGACCCATGGTGTCTCCCAAATCTTCAAGTAATGGCTGAATCTTAGGCCTTTTTCCTGGGTAGTGTTGGAAGTTGCTGTTAGATTCCACCTCTCATATTTCTAGTGGCCTATCATTATGATAATTAGCCTACTGCAAAAGAATGTGCAGGAGGTGAGTATATGCAGGCAAACTTTGACATAAACAGAAAGTTCAAGACTTTGGCTGTCAGAGTGGCATGAGGTTTGGCCATGGCAGGAAGATTTCATGTGTGCAGGTACCTTAATTTCATACCTTCAGCAGTTAGACTAGAACAAAATCCAGCCATGTGATAGGAGGTGGGGTTGTAAAACAAAGAAATAAAAAACTGTGTTGAACACATCCTATCAATATGTCCCAGGATCTGTTGAGCAGATAGACACATGACATTTTCGAAGAACATAGAGCAGAGAAGGCTATGATTGTAGAATCAGATCTTGTCCATGCAAACCATAAACTTTAAATATAGTACAAGATAAAGCACTAGATAAAAGGACTGGTTACACAAATATATAGAAGATTGTAAAGGTCATTACTGGCCATTATGATTGCTTAAAAACCTTTTATTTAGTTTCTCTATAAAGAAAACCTCTTTTGAGAGACCCAGCAGGAGATCAGAGTTAGACATACAGTATTGCTTCAAGAAAGTAGAGAAGGGATAGAGATAGCAGCAGGTATTTCCTCTGTCACTGGTGCATTGAAATGAAAATCAAGCCACATACTCAACTATGTTTGCACAAAGTTATAAGCTGCTGACCTTACTAACCCGGCCAGTCAGCCTGTCATCAGCTTGCATATATGTGACATTCATATGCCAGGGTTTAAAACAAAACAAAACACCCACATGGTCTGGATCTTATTCTTTTTATCCTTGTTTTATAGATAGTTTTGGGAAGAAAAATGTATGTGTTGCCAGTAGCAATAGATATATACTATTTTATCTCTATGGGTTTCATTTAATCAGGGTACCATATTTTTTGCACTTTACAGCAGAGGCACCATCCATTTCATAATTAAAGTACAGTAATTACCAGCAGATTATATTCTGTCACTATTGTTTATTAGCACTACTGTACATCCAAAAATTTGAATAATCGTATGAATATTTGCTAATATAATTAAAAAAACCTGTAAATATATACAGTATATACAGTGGTGTGAAAAAGTGTTTGCCCCCTTCCTCATTTCCTGTTCCTTTGCATGTTTGTCACACTTAAGTGTTTCGGAACATCAAACCAATTTAAACAATAGTCAAGGACAACACAAGTAAACACAAAATGCAATTTATAAATGAAGGTGTTTATTATTAAAGGTGAAAAAAAATCCAAACCATCATGGCCCTGTGTGAAAAAGTGATTGCCCCCTAAACCTAATAACTGGTTGGGCCACCCTTAGCAGCAACAACTGCAACCAAGCGTTTGCGATAACGTGCAATGAGGCTTTTACAGCGTCCTGGAGGAATTTTGGCCCACTCATCTTTGCAGAATTGTCCTAATTCAGTTACATTAGAGGGTTTTCGAGCATGAACGGCCTTTTTAAGGTCATACCACAACATCTCAATAGGATTCAGGTCAGGACTTTGGCTAGGCCACTCCAAAGTCTTCATTTTGTTTTTCTTCAGCCATTCGGTGGTGGACTTGCTGGTGTGTTTAGGATCATTGTCCTGCTGCAGAACCCAAGTTCGTTTCAGCTTGAGTACACGAACAGATGGTCGGACATTCTCCTTCAGGATCTCTTGGTAGACAGCAGAATTCATAGTTCCTTTTATCACGGCAAGTCTTCCAGGTCCTGAAGCAGCAAAACAGCCCCAGACCATCACACTACCACCACCATATTTTACTGTTGGTATAATGTTCTTTTTATGAAATGCAGTGTTCCTTCTACGCCAGATATACTTGGACACACACCTTCCAAAGAGTTCCACTTTTGTCTCATCGGTCCACAGAATGTTGTCCCAAAAGTCTTGGGGATCATCAAGATGTGTTGTGGAGAAATTGAGACGAGCTTTGATGTTCTTTTTGCTCAGCAGTGGTTTTCTCCTTGGAACTCTGCCATGCAGGCCATTTTTGCCCAGTCTTTTCCTGATGGTGGAGGCATGAACGCTGACCTTAACTGAGGCAAGTGAGGCCTGCAGTTCCTTGGACGTTGTTGTGGGGTCTTTTGTGACCTCTTGGATGAGTCGTCGCTGTGCTCTTGGGGTAATTTTGGGCGGCCGGCCACTCCTGGGAAGGTTCACCACTGTTCCATGTCTTTGCCATTTGTGGATAATGGCTCTCACTGTGGTTTGCTGGATTCCCAAAGCTTTGGAAATGGCTTTATAACCCTTTCCAGACTGATAGATCTCAATTACTTTCTTTCTCAATTGTTCCTGAATTTCTTTGGGTCTCGGCATGATGTGTAGCTTTTAAGGATCTTCTGGTGGACCTTACTGTGTCAAGCAGCTCCTATTTAAGTGATGCCTTGATTGTGAACAGGTGTGGCAATAATCAGGCCTGGGTGTGGCTAGAGAAATTGAACTCAGGTGTGGACAACCACAGTTATAGTATGTTTTAACAAGGGGGGCAATCACTTTTTCACACAGGGCCATGATGGTTTGGATTTTTTTTCACCTTTAATAATAAACACCTTCATTTACAAATTGCATTTTGTGTTTACTTGTGTTGTCCTTGACTATTGTTTAAATTGGTTTGATGTTCCGAAACACTTAAGTGTGACAAACATGCAAAGGAACAGGAAATGAGGAAGGGGGCAAACACTTTTTCACACCACTGTATATATATCTATATATATCTATATATAGATATACAAATATATATATAAAATAAAATATAACAATGTAAATGAATAGCTAATGTGGATAAATGTCCTCGTTATGGGAGACCACTTTAAATGTACAAGCCAATCAGCCTACATCTATAGTTTTGGAGAAAGGAGAGAGAGGAAAACCATACAAATGCAAGAAAATATGATTTTTTATAACAGCTTACCTGTAAAATCCTTTTCTTTAAAATACATCAAGGGACACAGAGCCATAATAGTTACTATGTGGGTTATAGGCCACCTTCAGGTGATGGACACTAGCACACCCTAAGACAGGAAGTCCACTCCCTATAACTCTTCCCACTACTGCTACTTTCCCAATACCACAAAGAAGGGAGGGACCTCTGTGTCCCGTGATATACTTCAAAGAAAAGGATTTTACAGGTAAGCTGTTATACAAATCCTATTTTCTTATTGTACATCATGGGACACAGAGCCATAGTGATTACTATGTGGGGTGTCCCATAGCAATGCCAACTGAAGGGAGGGAAACAACAAAAGTAGGGCATCATGAGACCAGAGGACTTATACTGCTGCCTGCAGCACTCTGGGTGATATCCTCATGCCCTTTTACATCTACATGATAGAATCTGGTAAACATATGGACTGAAGATCAAGTTGCGGCCTTGCAGATTTGAGCCATGGAGGCTTGGTAATGCACTGCCCAGGAAGTACTAACAGCCCTGGTGGAGTGCACTTTAATATGAAAAGGTGGAACTTTCCTCTTTAAATCATAAGCTTGAACACTTGTTAAATCCATTTAGAAATAGTAGATTTCAATGCTGCCTGTCCTCTTTTAGGACCTTCAGACACACAAACAAAACATCCATTTTGAGCAGTTGCTGTCAAATAGATTTTGACTGCTCTCACCACATCAAGAGAATATAGTGACTTTTCTTCCGCAGAGCGGGTTTCTGGGAAAAATTAAGGCAGAACAATATCCTGGTTTAAATGAAGACCTGACACTACCTTCGGTAGAAAATTAGGATGAGGACGCAATACAACCTTATCCTTGTGAATAATTAAATATGGCTCTTTTACAAGAAAGAGCAGCCAAATCCGAAACCCTTCTTGCAGAAGATATGGCTACCAAAAAACTAGTTTCCTTGTCAAAAAGACCAAGGGAATATGTCGTATTGGCTCAAAAGGCTGTTTCTGTAATGCTGACAGGACTAAATTCAAGTCCCAATCTCTGCATACCAAGATCTCCTGGGCCACACTGGGGGCCACAAGAATCACCAATTTACCTTCCTGCTTGATCCTGCAAAGAAGTCGTGGATACAGGCAGAATAGGAGGGAATGCATAAATCAGTGAGAACCGATTCCACGGAAAAGCAAGGCATCTGTTCCGCATGCTAGCACATCCTTTGTTCTTGACACAAAGTTGTCTATTTCTTTGTTGAACCTGGACGCAAACAGATCTACATCTAGGTTGAGAATCCAACCTAGGTATTCCAGATAGTTAAATGTGGTGACCATACTTTGGTCTAAATGGGCTACCGACTGGTCTATCAAGAACAGATTGTCTAGGTAAACTATAATCATTATACCTTGAGCTTTTAATCTGGCTAGAGGAGGGGCCAGAACCTTTGTAAACATTGAAGGTGCGGTAGCTAGACTGAAAAGCAGAGCTACACACTGAAAATTATGATTTTTTTACCTTGAAAAGTAGATTACTGGTGAACGAGGAAATAGGCACATGGAGGTATGCATCTTTGATGTCGATTGACGCCAGAAGTTCTCCTCCTTGTATGATGGAAGCAACTGATTGGATTGACTCAATGTGAAAAAAGAGCAGTTATATTCAGGAATCAAATTCAATTTTGGGGATCCAGAATGTCCATTCAGTTTTGGCACCGTGAAAAAAGGGTTTGCACCGAACCCCAGCCCCTGCTCTTACATGGGGGACCATCATGATCACTTTTTGCCAAAAGATGGTCCAATGCTTGAAAGAAAGTCTTCTTTTTCTCTGGATCCTTAGGAACATTTGAGCTGAGAAAATGAGGAGACAGGATCTCTTGGAACTCCAGTTTGTACCCTGGAGCTATTGAAGAAGTCCCCTATCTGTCTCAACACTCTTCCTGCCAGATCCTTGAGAACTGCAGAAGTATTCCCCCTACTCGAGCAAGCGGGGATGCCTCCTCATAAGGAGGCTTTAGTATTTTGTAGGTTTCCTCCCCCAAGACCTCTTTTGTAATTGGGGTTGACCCTGAGGATTACCTTGGCGATGTAGGCCATCATGACTGCCAGGTGGCTGATGCCCCTGGCACAGGAGAAGGAGCTTGTTAAAATGAAGTACATGTACTCCTTTTTTTAAATGGCAAAGGGGTACTTTCCACTAGAATTTCTTTGGATGTATTACCCAAATCATCCCCAAACAGCCATTTCACTGCAAAAAGGAAGACTAGCCAGGAGCTTCTTGCATGGTGCTTAGCGAAGGGAGCAAGGCCTGAAGGATAGAATCTCTCATAGCAACTATTGCAAAAACAAAGCTGCTAGTAGCTTGTCAGATCCTGGGCCTGCTCAACAGGATAACCTTGAGCACCTGTTTAAACTGGTCTCGCAATGATTAACCAATTACTGTCAGCGCAGTGTGAGACACTCAATCTGCCAGAGAAAAAAGTGTTTTTTTTTTAATAGGAATTCCAACTTTTTATCCGTTGTATCCCTAAGCATTTGAGCATTGTCTGCCAGACAAGTCAAAATTTTATTCACAGAGGATGTAGCAGCGTTAATTTCTGGTATAACCCACTTTTAGTGATTTTTTTCCTCCATAGGATAAAGTTTGAAAAAACTTTTTAGGAGGAAAGAATGCTTATCTGGGTGAACCACTCAGATACAAAAAGCTTTTCAAGCAATGAATGGACAGGAAAGGCATGCACAGCTTGAGGTGGCTTTAGCGAACCCAAACACTCAGTTAAGGGTACATAAATGTGGAGTGGACCATTCAGCAAGAAATTGCACCATCAATCTTACAGATTGTGAAAGCTAATTCCCCCGTATTTGACACCTCAGAAGAGCAGTCATCAGCATCACCGCAGTTCCCTGAGGGAATTCATCTTCTCCCTCCCCTAGTTCCTCAGTTTGAGGGTCCTGGGTAATGGAAGAGAACCTGTTGCCTTTTATCCCACACTGGGATGCGATAAAGCCACTAACCTTTTTTATTCCCAATCCTATCATGGCTGAGGAAAAAAGACATTTTTAGTAACTTAAAATGGAAGTAAACCCTTCCAAACAACTTTGACCTACAGGTAAGCCTAGATTAAGGCTTACCTGTAGGTCCAAGTAATATCTCCTAAACCTATATGGTTTAGGAGATATTTGCCCGAAAATGGGCACCGCTGTCTACGGCGCATGCGCCGTAGACAGCGGCGCGCAGGCGCACTAAATGCGGCAAGTCCAAGAATGGATTTGCCTAATTTGTCGACTCCCGTGCGCATGCGCGGGAGTGACGTCATCGCGGCTCCGCCGAATGGCAGCGTCGGAGCTCCGAGACGCGACTCCCGTGCGCATGCGCGGGAGTGACGTCATCGCGGCTTCTCCGCTGTCATTCGTCGGAGCTGCGAGAGACGCCACAACCAAGATGGATGCGGCGGACTACAGGTGACAGCGGCGACTTCGCTGGCTCCTGTGTCAGGTAAGTGACACATAATGAGCTACTATGCGATGCATAGTAGTCCATTATGCTTTACCTTTGCAGGGAAAAAAAGAGGAAGTAAACCCATCAGGGTTTACTTCCTCTTTAAACAGGGGCTGCAGTGTTGACCAGACCAGCCATCCCCTCTCAGGGGAGGATGCCATTGTAGAGATGAGTAGGCTTTCCAGAGATTGGGGAGACCCTTTTAGCCATTTTATGGGGGTGTTTCCACCCTTCTGACCTTAGCCCGATGCACAAAAAGCAGAGTTACTATTAGAAAAAAATCGCATCCACAGCTTGGGCAATAGTCCAGCCACTGCTGTTGCTATTAATGCTCAGGCTGATGTTTTTAGTAAATGTGTCCGGGAATGCTTGTGTCACCAACCTCTTATATGCCCCTTTTTGCTATTGTGTCTCTCCGACATCTGCAGCCAGAAAAAAATTGAGCTTTTAAACATACTCCCTCGCTGGACATTGGAGGATGCTAATGCAGTGCTAATTCCCGCCCCTTCCAGCACATCATTTCCCCTCCCTCTCTTTTCACAAAGAGGGTTTTCCCATGCGAGTGCGGGCCTCCAATCCAATGAGATTGGCACATGTGTGAGGGGGGATGGTGAGGAGAAGACTTGTAACAAACCATCATGCAGGAGTGGTGAAAAAAGCAGAGCGGCATCACCGATCGTTTTTGGCTTTCCCCTTGCAGGAAGCCTGCTGCTTCTGTGACAAGTGTGATGTTTGAAGAAAGCATGACAAGGTACATTCTCTATACAGCCCCCAGTGGTGACTCTTAGGCATGACAACATTTACTTTTTTAAAGGAGACATTTCATAAGAAAATTAAAAAATTTCTTAGAAACCACCACTTACCTTTCCGGCTGCAGGGTTTTCCGTGGTAAAAACCAACAGACCCAATCTTCAGCTCTCATGGTGGGTTCCATTACAAAACCTTCAAGAACTGGGGGGACCCTCAGGGACCTGTAAAACACCCCGCCAGAAAAAAAAAAACTTTATGTCTGAAAAAAACAAAGCTCTGGACCCCGGGGGCCAGCTCTCTAAAAAGAGAAGTGTTACAGGCAAAAACCTTGTTTCTTCCACCATGAGGTCCAGGTACCATTCGATTTGACCTGAAAAGACACTTTGATTGGATCTGGCTGCATAGTTTGCCCCAGCAAGAATTGCTCCAGTGGAGCTCAGCACAGCACATCTTTACTCATGACCAACACCTTAGACACTGGCGAAAAAAAACTGAGGTGCTTCCAGTAGTCAGAGGGGTTATATAGAGAGTGGACTTCCTGTCTTAGGGTGTGCCAGTGTCCATCACCTGAAGGTGGCCTATAATCCACATAGTAACTACTATGGCTCTGTGTCCCCTGATGTAAGATAAGAAAGACATACAAACTAAATAGTATTCCTGGTTAGAGCTAAACCTAAGACATCTGTGCTACATGACTATAATGATAATGACCACCAGGTTACTATGTTGGAAGCCAAATAATAAATTATGACGTCTGGTCTCTGCAAAACAAGGCAAATTATGTGTTACAACAGGGTAAGAACAGAAATAGGGGTAAAATGTCTCATTATCCTGGAAATCTCTTTCAAATTGCAATTCATTTTCCGAGGATGACCCTACACAAAAGTAAACCAATGGCTTGTATATAATGTTTGGAACAGAAAAGATTTTCGGCTCTTTTTTTATACTTTCATGTTAATTAGTTATTGCAACAGATACACATTATTCGGATTTAAACATGACTTCCTTAGTAGTGTGTTAGGTGCTGAGTTTCAAGCATACATTATGATTTTCCTTTTTTCTAGTAATGAGCGTATGGTAAAGCACTACAATCTTGAAGTAATTGAACCTGCGCTGTATGACTAATACATCAATACGGATTCAGAAAGTTAAGCCTGATAAGATATGCATGCCTACATTGCATTGCTAATCTGGCACTTCTGTGGTAATCCTATTCCCAGTGTACTTATATTAAACCTATCTTGCTCCGGGGAAAATTATGACTTTCTTGCCTTGTTTCTGAAAAGTGTTTTTGGTGAAATATGATCTATCAAAATTCTGGAAGTCATTTAGAGGGCAGAAGAAGGAACATTAATGACCTTATTTCTTAAACTGACCATATACCATGCAATTTTCTCTAGTGATGCCACCAATTTGAACATTGCAAACGGTAATTGTATAGTGCTGCACTTGAAAGACAAGCCATCTACTTCAATTAAAATCCACAGTATCAGGTGTAAAAAAAAAGCTTCAAAGCATTCTTAAAGTTTCTGTATCTGTACAGTCTGTTTTGCTAAATAGCTTTTGAACAGAAAACAGTTGTAGCTAGTTCTAACTGCTCAGGTATATACATATATATATATATATATATATATGTTTAGAAATGTGTCTATGGGAATGTTTGACAATTCTTCCAGAATCTCATTTGTGAGGTCTGGCATTGACGTGGACAAGAAGGCCTGGCTCGCAGTCTCCACACAAATTAATTCCAAAAGTGTTCTATTGGGTTGAGGTCAGGACTCTGTGTAGGCCAGTCAAGTTACTCCACCCCAAACTCGCTCATCCATGTCTTTATGGATCTTGCTTTGTGTACTGGTCCAAATCATTTGGTGGAGGGGGGATTATGGTGTGAGGTTATTTTTCAGGGGTTGGCCTTGGCCCCTTAGTTCCATTGAAGGGAAGCATACCAAGACATTTTGGACAATTTCACGCTCCCAACTTTGTGGGAACAGTTTCGGGGTGGCCCCTTCCTGTTCCAACATGACTGCGCACCAGTGCACAAACACCCTCCTAAACCTTGTGGACAACCTTCAGAGAAGAGTTGAAGCTTTTATAGATGCAATAGGTGGGCCAACTCAATATTGAACCCTACGGACTAAGACAGGGATACAAATAAAGTTCATGTGTGTGTATACAGTATCTCACAAAGTGAGTACACCCCTCACATTTTTGTACCGTAAATATTTTAGTGTGTCTTTTTGCAACACTGAAGAAATGACACTTTTCTACAAAGTAGTGAGAGTACAGCTTGTATAACAGTGTAAATTTGCTGTCCCCTCATAACTCAACACACAGGCATTAATGTCTAAATTGCTGGCAACAAAAGTGAGAACACCCCTAAGTGTTCTAAAAGGAGTCATTAAAACAGAAAAAAAAATTGATGTGATGTTTCCTCTAGAATTCCAAACAGATTTAATACTGTAGTCTTGCAGCCTAGGTTGCTAGAAAAGGGCAGCAAGTACTGTATTTGCTCCCCCCTTCCTGAGTTAGACTAGGCCACATGACCTTCAACATGGGAGGGGTCCTTGCAAGGATGGGGGGGGGGGGGGGCAAAGCAAAACACCTTGACTCAATGTTGACAGACCTCTTTCCCAAATCTTGTCTCTGAAAAGAGGATGTAGGGGTTATTGTCACTTACAAAAGACTTTCAAAGGAATCTAGAGGACCCGTAATAAGGGGCTGCCATATACCCACCTCTCTCTGCAGTTGAGTGCAGGGGTACATTAAACCACACACTTTGAAAAAGTCCTCTGATACCAGTATAGTGAAAATACAATAATAAAAATAGCTTGAAGGCAAATCTCCATCAATCATGATGTCCAGTAATGTAAATCCACAACAATCACCCGTCACACTCCCATCACTAAAAGCAGTAATGTAAACACAGCTCTGAGGATCCTTGGTGACATCATTGATCAAATTTGGACAAATCTTTAACTGTGATCCCAAGCTGTTGGTTTACATGACAGCAGCTCAGGATTTGGACAGGCAAACTAACCATCTTGGGTCAAATAGTTTTCTAGGCCCATGAACATCAAACAGAATGGGTTCACCCTCAATCCAAGTCCGACGTGAACCTGAATCTTATTCCTACCCCTGACTAAGACTCCATAGGAATGAAAGTATATGCATGAACTGAGTGTGTATGCATGAGCTCCGATAGTAAGATTTTCACAAATGGTTGTGTGATCTAGTCAGGGATTTCCCACTGGACTAGGGACAATTGGACACTAGCCAAATGTTGGGCGGCGTCCACGAGTTCAATGGAAACTGGCCAACATTCAGCCTTTGTATATGTAGCTGTTCGGCAGGCTTCTGTCAATGACCCAAAAAGGTATGCCTATCGACTCTGTTGGCTAGGTATCCCCCTGTCAGAACACAATAGCACAGCAGAGGAGATTGCTGTACTGACTTTGGAATGTTAGTATAGTGGCTCCGACCTGAGCTGTGTTGAACGATTAAAAAAAAAATATTACTGTTGCTGGTGGTGGGGATGACTACCATATAATTGTAACTTTACCAAAAGCCTTTAATTACTCTTCCTGGGAGGTTGCTGACAAGAGCTGGGAAAAATCAGCCTGGAAACAGTGTGAAAGGGAAAGAAGGGAGTAGTACAGCAGTTAACGCAAGCTGCTGAGATGGTCTGTTGAAATTAGTAGAAATGTTAAATAAACAGTAAAGTATAAGAGGATGATAAGTAATGACACTGAACAGAAAGAACCAATTTGTGTCTAGGGAGAATGTTGCGATAAAAATATGACTAATATTTGGATGTTTTTAAGGAAGTCCAGTCAATTAAAGGGAAAAGCATAGAAACCAGATGTCAGACTAAGGAGCCTTGAGAAGATTCAAGATTACAGCTACGAGTAGCAGTGTGTAGTCTGGCCACTGGTGGGATAGTGGAACTTTCAGCAGCTGTCATGTCAAGATTTTAGACATGTGATCCAAATACTGAATATCTACACTGTGATGATAAATAAAACATCTTACACACAGTGTAATGTTTCATCCCGTACAATGCTGACATTTGATGCTGACATGAAGAGTGAAAAATGGAAGTAGGAATATCTTACAAGATGGTGTAATGGGGGTTGATTTACTAAAGGCAAATCCACTTTTCACTACAAGTACACTGCAAGTTCATTTGGACGTGCACTTGGAAGGGCAGTCGCTGTAGATCTGAAGGGAAGCTCTGCTGATTTTAGCATCTAATCATGTACAAGCAAAAATGCTGTTTTTTATTTTCCTTGCATGTCCCCCTCAGATCTACAGCAACTGCACTTCCAAATGCACTTGCAGTGCACTTGTAGTGCAAAGTGGATTTTCCTTTAGTAAATAAACCCTGTGGTGTCCAAAAAAAAGGATATATGGAAGAGCTCAGCTACGGGGAAAGATTAGAGGAACTGAATTTATTCTTGAGAAGAGGAGATTAAGGGTGGATATGATCACCATGTACAAATATATACATCTATATAGTGAACTTGTTGTTGAGTTATTCACTTTGCAGTCAACACAGAGGACAAGGAGGCACTTTTTACATCTAGAGGAAAAGAGATTTAATCTCCAAATACGGAAAGGTTTCTTAAAGTGGTTGTAAACCCTTACAAACCACTTTGACCTACAGGTAAGCTTAGATTAAGGCTTACCTGTAGGTCCAAGAAATATCTCCCAAACCTATACGGTTTAGGAGATATTTGCCCGAAGACGGGCACTGCTGTCTACAGCGCATGCACCGTAGACAGCGGTGCGCAGGCGCAATGAGCGCGGCATCCTCGATAACGAAGATGCCGCGCGTCTCGGCTCCCGTGCGCATGCGCGGGAGTGACGTCATCGTGGCTTTGCCGAATGACAGCGGCGGAGCTGCGAGAACCACCAAGAAGATGGATGAGGCGGACTACAGGGCACAGCGGTGACTTCGCTGGCTCCTGTGTCAGGTAAGTGACACATAATGGACTACTATGCGATGCATAGTAGTCCATTATGCTTTGCCTTTGCAGGGAATGAAAGAGGAAGTAAACTCATTAGGGTTTACTTCCTCTTTAACAGTAAGAGCTGTGAAAATGTGGAACAGACTCCTTCCAGGGGTGGTTCTGGCCAGCTCAGTAGATTGCTTTAAGAAAATGTACATAATATAACTGGGTACTAACATTTATAGGTAAAGTTGATCCGGGGAAAGTCTGATTGACTCTCTGGGATCAGGAAGGAATTTTTCCCCTGCTGTAGCAAATTGGATCATACTTTTCTGGGGGGGCACCTTCCTCTGGATCAACTGTGGGTATAGGATTGGGTATATGGGGCTGTATGATATTTTTAGCTTTCATATGATTTTATTTTATTTTTTTAACCTTTAACTTTTATGTTGTAACTATGTAACTCTGTAACTATGGTACACTTTACTAAGATAGTCCAACCAATTACTGTAAAAAAATGGATCAACTCTGGTTGTTCAGGGATAATGCACTGATAAAACAAAAGAAACATAGAAGAGTGCTGGCAAAAAATAAGGCAAACAAGTGTTTATTAAAGTTTTTAATTTTTTTAAATTTTTTAATCTCTTTCTTTGTGTATTTATCTATGTTTGTCTCATGCATGTTTAAATTCCCTTCTGTTGGCTGTCTCATTACCTCTAATGTATTCATAGTCCTATTTTTTTGTGTTATTCATTCCTAAAGAGACCCTGCTGCTTTATTTTATGTAGAAGGCACGGCACATCATTTGTAGGAATTCTATACATATTCATATTATAATATCGGCATTGAAATAGCAAAAGAAACTATAGATTTATTTTTTATATTTTTGACAAATCAATATAAGCTTGAATGCAAAATCAAAGAACTACATATTGAATGGTACCTTCCTACCTGCAGGCAGGGACCATGTGCTCCTGTACTGACTCTGCCCCGCAAAACTTCTTTTCTCAGCATCTCTGTAGTTCAGAAGGCAGCCTCTAAGAAATGTGTGACGCAAACAGTGCACATTCACAGTGCATAGTGAATATGTGTGTGTCACTTCATTTAAAGAAGTAAATATGTTGGATTCTTCAAGTTTACAAACTTCAAGAACATTCAGATTAAAAATAGTAGGCTAGAAATAGTTGCAATTCAATCTGGAAATGAATATATTAGTTTAAGTCTTGAAGATATATATATTTTAACCACCTTAGCCCCGGGAAGGATTTACCCCCTTAATGAACAGGCCATTTTTTGTGATACAGCACTGATACACTGCAATACAGAACTGTGTTGCTTTAACTGACAATTGCACGGTCGTGCGACATTGCACCTAAACAAAATCAATGTCCTTTTTTTCCCACAAATAGAACTTTCTTTTGGTGGTATTTGATCATCTCTGCGGTTTTTATTTTTTTGCGCTATAAACATAAAAAAGCAACAAAAAAAACAATATTTTTTACTTTCTGCTATAATACATATCCCCAAAAAATACATAAAAAAAAAGAAAACAAATCTATTCATCAGTTTAGGTCAATATATATTCTTCTACATATTTTTAGTAAAAAAAATTGCAATACGTGAATATTGATTGGTTTGCGCAAAAGTTATCACGTCTATAAACTATGGAAAAGATTTATAAACTGCGATTTTTAGCAGGACTGTGACATTTCGGCGAACAAATCTGACCCTAAGTGAAACTTTTCGGGCACCAGTGAGATTTTTACATTGAGCAGTGCTAACATAATGCACATATCAATGTATAAATGACACTGGCAGGAAAGGGGTTAATACTATGGGGCTATCAAGGGGGTTAACTGTGTTCTCCATGATGACTCCTGTGAGAACGGGGATCCGCCTTATTTACATAGGCAGATCCCCGTTCTGCCTCTGTGTGTAGCGATTGTTTACATCATGTTTACAGGACCCGCGGCCGCACTCCCGCAGTACGCAGCGGGCACAAGCGCACCCACAATGTAACATGCACGGAACCCCATACAGGAGGTTTGTAATATTGAGCCAACTTGCCACAGTATATATACAGTGGTTGGTCGACAAGCGGTTAAATTAAGTTAAAGAGGAACTGAAGTCTTCTCACATACCGTATTTATCGGCGTATAACACGCGCCAGTGTATAACACACACCCCAAGTTTAGGAGGGAATTTTAAGGAAAAAACTTTTACAAGTCGTTGGTGAGACATTTACTGAACGCTGCCAAAATTCTGATCCCTCGTCATTGGAAATCAAAAACTGCTCCAACCATATCTAAGTGGCTCAACTCGGTGACAGCTGTGCACCACATGGAGCAAACGGTTGCCATTGCGAATGACTCCATAGAAAAATTTAACTCCACCTAGTCTCCATGGGTGGTATTTCGTTACTCGAACCAATACAAAGCATTGGACACAGGTTGAGATTGGGTAGTATTTTTTGGACCTACGGGTTACATTCCATGTTTACTGCACCCAGAAGGGTTAATCACTTCCTTACTGTATAAGATGTTTCTCATATACTAGTCTGTATGATATATGTACGGTTTAATTGATACACTTTAACTGGGACCTTCCTGTTCCTGCAGGTCCCCTACTCATTTCCTCCTCCCTCCCTCCCCCTTCCCTTTTTTTTCCCTTCCCCTCCCCTTCCCTTTCCTTTCACTTTAACATTTGTGTTGGGCAGATTTCACCTGTCACACGGATTCAATAAAGGCCCAACCTGGTTGTGACAAATAATTTGCCGTAAGAAGCTGCTGCACCTTGTACTTGATATTAGTCACTGTGGCTTACATTTTGTTACGCTATTTTACCTACTCTGTTATTTCTACACAGATGAGTTCTTATGTCATGGCTGAGTTAATTGTTGATTTCTGTCATCTGTATTCTGTGATTTCTTAATAAAACATTATTGAACTAAAAAAAAAAAAAATAACTTTTAGGAGGGAAGTTTAAAGAAAAAAAACGTATATTTATATGTCCATCAATGCAGCCTTATCAGTGTCCATCTGCAGTCTTGTCCATCATTGCAGAATGATCATGGTTCATTTGCAGCCTTGCCCAGTGCCATTTGCAGCCTTGCCCAGGGCCGTTTGCTGCCTTACCCAGTGCCATTTGCAGCCCTGCCCAGTGTCATTTGCAGCATGTAAACGTTTAAATTTGCCGCCGCTGAGATAGACCGAGCCTGAGTACTCGTATGTACTCAGCTCCTCTCGGCTCATCTCACAGTCCCGCCCCTTGGCCCAGCTCCTATGATGGACATAACACAGGTCCAATGGCGGGACTGGGTGGGACTTCTGAGCAGAGCCGAGCCGAGCCGAGTACACAGTACACTCAGCTTGGTCTTTTTTGGCAGCGCTCGCTCCTCATCCCCTCAGAGACAGCAGGGAGGCGGGATGGCGTGACTGCGAGTGGAGCTTAGCACTCGGCTCAGTCTTTTTCGGTGGCGCTCAGTTTTTTTTCCTTCACAGACTGTGGGGATCGGCCTATAACACGCATTTTTCCTTGATTTTAAGGGGAAAAAAATGCATGTTATATGCCGATAAATAGGGTAATTTGTTACCTCCTCCCATGCTTACCTTCCTCCCTTGTTACATTGTCCCATGCTCACCTTCAGGACTTCTCCAAAGCCTCTTCCATCCTCTGGAACTCCCTACCCTGGTAAATCAGATCAGCCCTTACCCTGTCCAACTTTAGGAAATCCCTGAAAACTCATTTATTCAGGGAAGCCTATCCCACACCCACCTAACTGTCCCCGAGCCACCCCCATCAAATCATTCTCTGGAGCTATTACCTTTTGTACCACCACCCCCTCCCTTTAGAATGTAAGCTGTATGAGCAGGACCCTCCTGTACCTTGTGTATTGAACTGTACCGTAATTGTGCTGTCCCCCCTATACATTGTAAATCATTGTAAAAATAGATGGAAAGATGAAAAAAATGACTGAAGGTCCACTTTAACCACTCCCAAACAAAATTGACGTCCTTTTTTTCCCACAAATAGAGCTTTCATTTGGTGGTATTTGATCACCCCTGCGGTTTTTATTTTTTGCGCTATAAACAAAAATAGAGCGACAATTTTGAAAAAAACGCATTATTTTTTACTTTTTGTTATAATAAATATCCCCCAAAAATATATAAAAAAACATTTTTTTCCCTCAGTTTAGGCCGATACGTATTCATCTACATATTTTTGGTAAAAAAATCGCAATAAGCGACTATTGATTGGTTTGCGCAAAAGTTATAGTGTTTACAAAATAGGGATAGTTTTATAGCATTTTTATTAATAATTTTTTTTAATTTTTTTTTTTACTAGTAATGGCGGCGATCAGCGATTTTTATTGTGACTGCGACATTGTGGGGGACCCATCGGACATTTTTGACACATTTTTGGGACCATTGTCATTTATACAGTAATCACTGCTTAACCAGTGGGTGGCAGTGTAGGGGTTAAGTGTTCCTAGGGGTGTGTTACTAACTGTGGGGGGGGGGTTGGGCTTTCATTTAGTGAACACTGATCTCTGCTCCAATCACATGGAGCAGAGATCAGCGTCACTAGTTGCTAGGCAGAATGGAGAAATGCTGTTTACTCGGCATTTCCTCCATTTGGCCACTCCCTGAGACGATCGCGGGGATGCCCGCAGCGATCGAGTCCGCGGGTCCCGCGACCGGACTCACGGGGGTCCCGACCAGCGCGGGAGAGCACCGCCGGCGGCGCACTCCCGATGGCAGGGCGGCATTGAATATTGGACGTACCTGTACGCCAATATGCCTGCCCGTGCCATTCTGTCGACGTACATCGCCGTGCGCTGGTCGGAAGTGGTTAATAAACTCTTAATAAAGCTCAATAATGCTGCAATATTGTGCTCCCATTAAGAATAAGGTTTTTTTCTGTCCACTTGCCAAAAGTGGCTTTCCTCCCCAATCACTGCCCTGACATCACCAGTATGGAGCCTGTTGCTTGAACATCCACCAGTCCTTGCCAAGATTGCTTTGCAGATGATCTTACTCAACGCACACAGGGGGTTATTTACTAAAGGTAAATCCACTTTGCTTTTCGTAAATAACCCCCATAGACTGAATATCACTACATTGCTGATGTCCTCCCGATTCCTTTTCCTTCCTTGCCTTTACATCTTTACTTCCAGGCTGCATTGCCTGAAACACGTTTGTTTTACAGTATTAAGCAGTCTGCAGAGATTAAGTTACAGTGTCTTCTCTCTCACTCCGATTTGTGATGTGCAACGAAGTGCGGAAAAATGATTCAACTGCCCAGACATTGAAATTTCAAATTTTTACGCAAAAATAAATGCATTTCTGTTTTTTGGGGGTTTTTTTGTTGTTGTTTTTTAATAGTATTTAACCACTTTCAGACTGGACCATTTTGCTGGTCAAAGACCAGACCACTTTTTGCTATTCGGCACAGTGCGCTTTAACTGACAATTGCGCGGTCGTGCGACGTGGCTCCCAAACAAAATTTACATCCTTTTTTTCCCACAAATAGAGCTTTCTTTTGGGGGTATTTGATCACCTCTGCAGTTTTTATTTTTTTGTGCTATAAACAAAAATAGAGCAACAATTTTGAAAAAACACATTATTTTTTACTTTTTGCTATAATAAATATCCCCCAAAAATATATAAAAACATTTTTTTCCTCAGTTTAGGCCAATATGTATTCTTCTACATATTTTTTATTTAAAAAAAAATCACAATAAGCGTCTAAAATTTATAGCATTTACAAAATAGGGGATACTTTTATGGCATTTTTATTAATTTTTTTTTTTACTAGCAATGGCGGCGATCAGCGATTTTTATTGTGACTGCGACATTATAGCGGACACATCGGATATTTTTGACACATTTTTGGGACCATTGCCATTTATACAGCAATGAGTGCTATACAAATGCACTGATTCCTATGGAAATGACACTGGCAGTGAAGGGGTTAACCAGGGGGTGGCAGTGTAGGGGTTAAGTGTGTCCTAGGGGTGTGTTACTAACTGTGGGGGGCTGGGCTGTATGTTAGGGAACACTGATCTCTGCTCCAATCACATGAAGCAGAGATCAGTGTCACTTGTTGCTAAGCAGAACGGGAGATGGTGTTTACAATGGCATCTCCCCATTCAGCCTCCCTGTGAGACCGGACTCACGGGGCTCCCAACCGGCACGTGTGCATGTGATGGCAGGGAGGCAAATACAAATGGACATACCTGTACACCAATTTGCCTGCCCGTGCCATGCTGCTGACGTACATCGTCGTGCGCCAGTCAGGAAGTGATTAAAACCTAAAAATGATATTCAGTCATGCAGTTCATGCCATTATAACTTCCAATCCTGCTTAGCCGGGGGTCTGGGATAGAGAGCCCTCTAGTGCTCCCATGGTGGTCTTTCTAACTATGTAGGAAAAAGAAATGTGTTAGAAAGACTTTTATCTACTCATTTTAATTCCATATTTCAGTGATGGTGAAGGGAAAAATAATGAACAGAATTTCAACAATACATTGTACTTCAAGGATAACCTAACCCAAGAACAAAAGTGTAATGTACTGCAGCTTACAGTCCCAAGATATACCTCCCAACATTTTGACTTGAGATGGGAATGAGGGACACCTACTTGCAAACGTATGTAGGCATAGGACACGCCTCCTGCCACACCCTCTTAAAGGAGAATTAACCAAAAAATGTTAATTAAATCCACAAGGATTTTTTTTAGCACTGCTATTCCTTTATATTGACTTTTAAATTTACAAATGCAGCGATTTAGAAATTGGATGAAAGCTTTAGCAATGGGAAACAATTTTGAAAGATAAAAAGTGCATTTTAGATGCAACTATATGGATCAGACCAAAATGAGGGATAAATGAGGGGGAAAGAGGGACAGAGGGACATTGCTCCAAATCAGGGACAGTCCCCCCAAATCAGGAGCTATGCTAAGATGTGATGACTGCATTAATTTTCCCTTTTTTTCAAGACAAAGAACATTTTTTTAGCAAGTAAATAGTCCTTGTCACTATCTGTGAGCCGTATAGAAGAATATCTTAGATCCTAGCTATCTTCTGTAAAATACCATTTGTCCTGCCCCTGATGTTTTGGAGATGAAGACATACAGATGTGTCAATATCAAGGGGGCAGCCTAGGGTGACACCCATTGTTCCCTCCATAGATACAGTGAAGAAGTGACACCCAGGGACAGGAAGTGTGTTATTCACAGCATTATCCGGTGTAAATAAAGCAAAAGAAATTTTGAAAAAAGAGATCTAATGCAGCTACCACACCAAGGACTAGTAAGCTAAAATATAAATCATTTTTGGTTTGGGGTTTAGATACACTTTAATGATGGGTATTAAATCTGGCATCTACTTGATGGCGTTTAAAAGTACCTATTGTTACAAATGCTGATAATTTCAGCTATTTAGTACTGTTTACAGAAGGTGTTTTATTAACCACTTGCTTACTGGGCACTTAAACCCCCCTCAGTCCCAGACCAATTTTCAGCTTTCAGCGCTGATGCACTTTGAATGACAATTGCGCGGGCATACAACACTGTACCCAAATGAAATTTTTATCATTTTTTTCCCACAAATAGAGCTTTCTTTTGGTGGTATTTAGTTACAGCTCGGAGTTTTATTTTTTGCTAAACAAACAAAAAAAGATGCAAAAAAAAAAAAAAAAAATCATGTTTTAATAGTTTGTTATAAAATTTTGCAAACGGGTCATTTTTCTCCTTCATTGAAGTGCGCTGATAAGGCGGCACTGATAGGCTGCATTGGTGGGCACTGATGGGCTGCATTGGTGGGCATTGATAGGCTGCATTGGTGGGCACTGATAGGCTGCACTGGTGGGCACTGATAGGCATAGTTAAGGCGGCACTAATAGGCACAGATAAGGCGGCACCGATGGGCACAGATAAGGCGGCACTGATGGGCAAAGATGGGCACAGATAAGATGGCACGGATGGGTGGCACGGATAAGTGGCACGGATGGGTGGCACGGATGGGCACTGATAGGTACCACAGATAGATGGGACTGATGGGCACTGATAGGTGGCACTGATAGGTGGCTCTGATAGGTGGCACTGCTGGGCACTGATGGGCGGCACTGCTGGGCACTGATGGGCGGCACTGCTGGGCACTGATGGGCGGCACTGGGGTGCAGCACCTTTGAGGCAGATTGGGTGGCACTGTGGGTGGCACTGTGGGTGGCACTGTGGGGTGGCACTGTGGGTGGCACTGTGGGTGGCACTGTGGGTGGCACTGTGGGCACTATGGGCACAGACGGGGGGCACTTACTTTTATTTTTAGTTATACTTCAGGATGGCACTGCGGGAGGCAGGTGGGCACTGGCAGGTGGCATGTGGTGCCTTGCATTGCTGGCCGTGATCGGGACTGATGTCCCGATCACGGCCGCCGGTGATCGGCTTTTTTTTTCTCCTCGCGCTGTCAGCGCGAGGAGGAATAATAGCCGATTACCGGCTCCGTTCTATCACATGATCAGCTGTCATTGGCTGACAGCTGATCACGTGATAAGGGGTCGGGATCAACCCCTTGCACGGATCGGTGATCAGGCGAGTCTCATAGACTCGCCGATCACAGAGCGCGCCGCGCGCGCCCCTCAGGGGGCGCGCAGGCCGCTCGTAACCGGGACGACGTCAATAGACGTCGTCCCGGAAATCTAGGTCCGCGCTAATGCCGTCATTCGGCAATAGCGCGGTACCCAAGTGGTTAAATAGTGTCACTCATTTTCTTTTCGTTTTCTTTCATTTCTAAACACAAATAAAAAAAGTCCAAGCAACTCATCAAAAACATTAGGGGCTACATTAACCGCTTACCGACCACCGGCTGTATATATACGTCGCCGGAATGGTGCGGCTAGGCAAAGTAACATACCCCTACGTTACTTTGAATTTCCCGCTGTGCGCGTGCCTGCCGCAAGCTCCGTGACCATGCCCACAAGACCCGCGGACTCGATGTCCGTTGGGATACCCGCGATCATGTCACGGAGCTGAAGAACAGGGAGATGCCGATGTAAACAGCATCTCCCCGTTCTGCCTAGTGACAGGACACTGATCGTCTGCTCCCTGTCATCAGGAGCAGCGATCAGTGTTGTGTCACTGCTAGCCCATCCCCCAGACAGTTATAATTAGTCCTCAGGACACTATTAACCCCTCCCCTGCCCCAGTGGTTAACCCCTTCACTGCCAGTGACATTTTTACAGTAATCAGTGAAATTTTATAGCATTGATCGCTGTATTAATGCCAATGGTCCCAAAAATGTGTCAAAATTGTCCGATGTGTCCGCAATAATGTCGCAGTCACGATAAAAATCGCTGATTGTTCCATTACTAGTAAAAAAAATTATTAATAAAAATGCCATAAATCTATCCCCTATTTTGTAGATGCTATAACTTTTTTGCGCAAACCAATCAATAAACGCTTATCGCAATTTTTTTTTGTTTACCAAAAATATGTCGAAGAATACGTGTAGGCCTAAATTGAGGAAAAAAATGTTTTTTTATATATTTTTTGGGCATATTTATTATAGATTTATAGTGCAAAAAATAAAAACTGCAGATGTGATCAAATACCACCAAAAGAAAGCTCTATTTGTGGGAAAAAAAGGATGTAATTTTTGTTTGGGTACAACATCGCACAACCGCGCAATTGTCAGAGCTCTGGTTAGGAAGGGGGTAAATCCTTCCGGGGGGCTGAAGTGGTTAAAAAGACACACACACACACACCATGTTGTAGTTTAATGGCACTAAAAATGACTTTACTAAAAAAAATTGACAAAATATAAATATTATTATTATTATTAATAATAATAATAATCAAAATAATAGTAATAAAGCGAATAATGTGCTGTTGCAGGATCTACCTGTAACTTCCTGCAGGATCTACTGTAACTTAATCTCTGCGGATTGCACCATACTGTAAAACAAGCATGCTTCAGGCAGTGCGGCCTGGAAGTAGAATGCCCGTTAAATACTGCCACAGCACATGTGCTGTTGCAGGATCTACCAGGATTTATTGTTATTATTCATTGTATTACTATTATTATTATTATTATTATTATTATTAATTAGTTATTTTTTTTTTTTTTACTGAAGTAATTTTTATTGACATTAAACTACAACATGGTGTGTGTGTGTGTTTGTGTGTGGCAATATACTGTATGTTATGTCAACATTTTAATAACAGTGACCCTTTAAATAGTACTTTTAGGCCCCATTCACACCTCAGCGTTTTGTAGCTTGTAGCTCAAAGCTCCAAAACACTGGAGGAAAAAAAAATAATTATTCTCTATGGAGATGGTTCACATCTTCACTCCAAGTCACCTGATGCCAAACGCCTGAAGCTCAAAAAAGTTCTGTAGCTTTTTTTGCAGCTCAAATTGGGCAGATTTGTGCATTTTTGGCACATTTGTATTCCCATAGAAATTAATGGAAACAATGTAAAACATTTTCTGCTCAAATGCAAAAAAAAGTAGTAATAATATATGAATAAATAAATGTAAAATAAATACACAAATAACTTAAAATCATCATAAATAAATAATAAATACATAGCATAAACTAATAATAAATAAATACATAAATAATCATTAACCTCTGACCCTAAAAAAAAAAATCTTATTAATAAAATAGTAATAATAAAAATAATTCTAAATAAACACCCAAACCTGAAAAAAATAACAATACTAATAATAATAATTTATTTATTTCCTGTTAGGGTTAGGGTGTTTGTTTATTATTGTTTTATTATTCTTTTTTGTAAGGGTTAGGGGTTAAGGTTAGGGGTTAATTATTTATTGATGTATTTATATTTTATTTATTATTATTATTATTATTATTACTTATTATTGATTTATGATTATTTTTATTTATTTGTGCATTAATTTTGCATATATTTATTCATTTATTATTATTATTATTATTATTATTATTATTATTAGTAGTAGTAGTAGTAGTAGTAGTAGTAGTAGTAGTAGTAGTAGTAGTAGTAGTAGTATTAATATCCTAAACCTAAACAAAAATTAAAAAAAATGATAAATAATAAATAAGTAATAATGAGACAATAAATACAATATTAATCCCTTAACCTTAACTCCAACCCTAATAAAAAAAATGAAATAATAATACGTGAATAATAATAATAATAATAAAAGCAGAAATAAAAGCTGATGGAAAAGCTAAAACAGAAATAATAAAAATGGAAAAACACTCAGATGTGAATGCACTCTTAATGATCATAACTTTTTTTTTATTATTACTATTATTTTTAATTCTATTCACATTGCCTCCTGCATTTTTCCTTTTTCAAGCTTTATTCTGAAACAAACTGAGCACAGTGAACTTACTCTTGTGTCAATTGTGACAAGAGGATAATGCATAGGAAATCCTGTTAAATACACAGATAGCTTCTACTATTTGTGGGATTTACCCAATCCATGATCTGTGATACATTAAAAATAATACCACAATCTGAGCCTGTGCTGTTTAAATACAATATACTGCTAATGCATATTTTAAAATCTTTAAACACTGTAAATGGAGGGATTATTGTTGCATTATATCGTAAATCTTAACAGCAGGAGTTTAGAGTGCTTCCTGAAATATCATTCACAGCATCTTAATAACAGAGTAGAATACTACAAATGGAATATGTATATGTACAACTTGTAATTATATAACATTTCAGCATTCTATTGGTTGAGCAGTACTGTGTACACATACTTAATCATAAGTGTTTAGTATAACATCTTTTTGCTGTTGAAGTTTTTTGGCATTTGGGAAATCATTGCCTTAATTTGCTTAAAAATTGTATTTGCATAAGTACAGAGAAGTGAGGGCTAATGAACCAGCAGGAGATCTTCCATGTCTTTTGGTCTATTGAAGAGCATCTAAACACAGACATCTAATCTGTTCAGTAGTACAAAGTATTAATAAACTCATATCTGTCTCCAATTCTTGCAAGTTCTGTTTGAAGTAGAGATACTTCAAAACTTTTTATTTTCCAATAGGGATGGGCAAACGGTTTGGCTCAAGCATCAGTTCGGGCCGAACATTTGCCCATTCGGCCATTCGCCAAACACCTTGCAGGGTGTTTGCCCTGATGAACACCCTTCAATGCACTGAGCGCTGCAAAGTTTTGCCCAATCAGGGCGCAGTGTATGCTGGTTGTTAAGGAGCGGGACCAGGAAGCTGGCCATGATGTCCTTAACAACTGATGAGTCATGAGCTGTCAATGGATTTGCTTGCTGACAGCAGAACAATAAAAAAACAAAAAAGTGATGGTTTAAAATAAAGGATGTGGCCCTCCCCTAGTCCATACCAGGCCCCTGGATTTGGAACCCCAGGCCAAAATGTAAAAAAAAAAACAGTGTGGGGTCCACCCAAAATCCATACCAGACCCTTATCCCGGATAGGTCAGGAAAGGGGGGCGAGTGGGCACCCCCCTCCTGAACTATACCAGGCCACATGCCCTCAATATGGGGGAGGGCTGCTTTGGGGCAGGCCCCAAAGAACCTTGTCCACATGTTAATGGGGACAAGGGTCTCTTCCCGGCACCCCTGGGCTTTGGTTGTTGGGTTCTGTGGGTGGGGGGCTTATTTAAATCTGAAAGAGGGCCCCCAGATTCCGCCCCCCGACGTGAATGAGTATCGGGTACACAGTACCCCTACAAAAAAGTATCAACAAGTAATAAACACAAGAGACGTTTTTTGACAAATTCGTTATTAAAAAATAGAAAAATAGTGTCCCTCAATGTAAATCCATCATCAATCATGCCGTCTACCGGTCCCAAAACCGCCACCAAAAAAATGCTCCATCTCCTGGGAGGCCTCCGGTCGAATGACTCCTCTCTGCTTTCTTATATGGGAGTGAGGGCACCTAGCTACGTCACCCGGTGGCCCTGCCACCACGTGACTCAGCCTGCGCCTAATCCATGTACAAGTTATAGACAGGTATATAAATTTGGTACATTCTGCACCACTTTTATGCCGCGTACACACGATCAAACAATCCGGTGGAAAAGTCCGGCAAACTCAAGTCCGCCAAACAATCCCCCCGTGTGTAGCCTCCGGCATACTTTTTTGACCCGAAAGTATGGCGGACTTAGAATGCCGTGTTGCACACCAATCTTCCCGCCGGACTCGCATTTCGGCGGACAATCCGGCTGTGTGTATGCCAGTCCGCCGTACTTTTGAAATGAGCGGACTTTTCCCGCCCGGAGAAAAGTCCGCTCATTTTGAGCGGGTCTCCAGGTAGGCGGGGCCCGCGAAGGAGACGTCGCTGGCCCCGCCGCCTGGTATGGACTTAAAGGGGAACCCCAACGCCGAAAAAAATCGGCGCGGGGGTCCCCCCCAAGTCCACAACAGACCCTTGTTCGAGCACGCTACCCGGCCGGCCAGGAAAGGGGGGGCGAGCGAGCGCCCCCCCCCCTCCTGAGCCGTACCAGGCTGCGTGCCCTCAAAGCACCTTGTCCCCATGTTGATGAGGACAAGGGCCTCTTCCCGACAACCCTGGCCGTTGGTTGTCGGGGTCTGCGGGCGGGGGGCTTATCGGAATCCGGGAGCCCCCTTTAATAAGGGGGCCCCCGGATACCGGCCCCCCACCCTATGTGAATGAGTATGGGGTACAATGTACCCCTACCCATTCACCTGTAAAATAAAAGTACAAAAAAAACACAACACACGAGATAAAATACTTTATTGCACAGCTCCGGGGGTCTTCCGTCTTCGGGGGTCTTCTCGCCGGACTCCTCCGCTATCTTCTTGTAGCTCTTTTGCGAGTCCGGCTTTCTGCCTCGCCGCCGCCCTCTTCTTCCGACTTCGGGGGTCTTGTCCCTCTCTTCGGTTCTTCTGCCGGGCCACCGCGCCTTCTTATAGCTCTTTTACAGGCGGTGGCCCGGTCTTCTGTCGCCGTCGCCGCCGCCGCCGTTCTTCTTCTTCTTCTTCTCCAGGAGATGTTGACTCAACGATCTCTCCGGCCGCAATGCCAGGGACACGCTGCGCTGCCACTTATATAGGGACAAGGGGCGGTGTCACATGGCTTTATGTCACATGGGTTGGTCACATGGGTTGATGTCACATGGGGACTGTGACATCGTAAGGGGGCGGGGTCACCATGTGACACCAACCCATGTGACATAAAGCCATGTGACACACCGCCCCTTGTCCCTATATAAGTGGCAGTGCAGCGCGTCCCTGGCATTGCGGCCGGAGAGATCGTCGAGTCAACATCTCCTGGAGAAGAAGAAGAAGAAGAAGAACGGAAGGCGGCGGCGACAGAAGAACCGAAGAGGGGGACAAGACCCCCGAAGTCGGAAGAAGAGGGCGGCGGCGAGGCAGAAAGCCGGACTCCTCTGCTAGCAAAAGAGCTACAAGAAGATAGCGGAGGAATCCGGCGAGAAGACCCCCGAAGACGGAAGACCCCTGGAGCTGTGCAATAAAGTATTTTATCTCGTGTGTTGTGTTTTTTTTGTACTTTTATTTTACAGGTGAATGGGTACATTGTACCCCATACTCATTCACATAGGGTGGGGGGCCGGTATCCGGGGGCCCCCTTATTAAAGGGGGCTCCCGGATTCCGATAAGCCCCCCGCCCGCAGACCCCGACAACCAACGGCAAGGGTTGTCGGGAAGAGGCCCTTGTCCTCATCAACATGGGGACAAGGTGCTTTGGGGTGGGGGGGCCGCTCCAACCTGAGCTGTCAGTTATTTTGTTCTGACAGTTGGGTTGAACGGAAAATAAAACTAGTGGTGTGTATCAGGCTTTACCCTCTCTGGTAGACCTCTTAAGCTACAGGAGGTCATAAATAGCCTAAAAAAGAAAATCATCACTCTCCAAATATGGAGCTATTTTTGTTAGGGAACATAACCACCTAGCTGGCTTTCTTTTTCCACTACATCACCATTTTCTCAATGCTCAGTAATAGCATATAAACATAAGAAAGGAAAGATTTAATGCTTTCTGCTTAAATGCCATTTAAACAAATCCAATTGCACTTACAGTGTAGTGATCTCAACATAGGCATATGTAACAAGCAACCAGCATCCTCAACCCAGGTCCCACCTATATTTCTAAGGTTGTTAGACCTATTTGCTAATTGCAGTAGAAATTCAAACATTCAGCTTCCTTTCTGTGAATATCGATGCACTGTAGTCTGCACCTAAAAAAAAACATGGAACCTATCACTGCCCTTCAGCTGCTAGAAGGTGCTGTGCATATAGACGCTATATGAGATGCAGTCCCAATTAAAAAAATACCATGTACTGGAGATTTTGTGACTGCAAAACTTCCATTACTCTCTTTCTTTACATCCTTAAAAAAAGAGTCATAATTAGACATGTGCAATTGTTTCGTTCCAGATTCGTTTTTTTCAATAAATTTCTACAAATTAGTTAATTCAGAAATATCCAAATGAACCAAAGCCCATTTAACAAATTTTTCTGAATATCCATATATTCAGAAATTAGAATATTCAAAAATTCAGAAATTCAAAAATCCGAAAACCCAAATTTTCAGAAATTCACATTCGCAAATCCGAAAATTCAAAAATACAAAAGTAAGAATGAAAATTCGAAAGAACAAAAATCCGAAAACTCAAAAACCCGAGAATTCAAAGATCTGAAATGAATTAAAATTTAATTATAGATATTGGAATGTCCATTCGAATTTGGCTGTAATGCCGCGTACACACGACCGGACTTTTTGACGGACTAGGTCCGACAAACTTTCGGCAGAGTTCCGACTGACTTTCCGAATGAACGGACTTGGCCACACACAATCAAACCAAAGTCCGACTGATTCAAACGTGATGACGTACAACTGGACTAGAATAAGGAAGTTCATAGCTAGTAGCCAATAGCTGCCCTAGCGTCGGTTTTTGTCCATCGGACTAGCATACAGACGAACAGATTTCTCGATAGGAGCTGGGTCCGGTGGAGTTTGAAACATGTTCTATTTCTAAAGTCCGTCAAATTTTTGGACAGCAAAGGTCCGATGGAACCCACACATGATCGAATTGTCCGACGGATTCGCTCTGTCTGACCTTTGCTGTCGAAAAGTCTGGTCGTGTGTACGCGGCATTAGAGAACATAACAATACTAATTTATCCAAAGTTACAAATTATTTGAAACGGATGCCGTATCTAAACGGATGGAAAGTAACAGATTAATAATAATAAATAATCATAATAATAATTATTATTATGAGTATTATTATTATTATTATTAATGAATTTAGTTCCATTTGTTTAGATGCGGAATTCCTTATTTCGGATAATTCATAACGTCCGATAAATTCATATTTGTTACATTGACTAACAGCCAAATTTGAAAGGAAATTCCAATACCTATAACTTAATTTATTTAATTATTAGATAATTCGTTTGTTATTAGTTAAAATTTTTGTTCTTTTGTTTTTTTTCGGATTTTCTTTCTCATTTTTGGATTTCCAAATTTACGGATTTCCAAATCTTGGGATTTTCCAATTTTCCGAAATGACAAATTTATGAATTTTTGAATTTACGAATTTTTGAATTTACGAATTTTTGAATTTACGAATTTACTAATTTTTGAATTTACACATTTTTGAATTTCGATCATAACAAATGATCTGTAAAAAAAACAAATGAAATGAAAATGAACACATTTTTTGGCAGTGCACATGTCTAGTCATAACTTATACCAGCCACTAATTACTCTGGTTGTCCTGTAGAGAAATGTTGGGGGGAGCAACATCAAATCAAAAACTAGTATGTCAAACCAAAAACTTTTGGAGAAAGATTTTTACCGCTATTTGCATCTCTGTTATGCCTCGCAGGCGGGGAGTTTTTTTTTCGTTCATCCGAGAAGTCTTTCCGAAAAAAACGGACAGATCGCTGTACTAACACAAGCAAAGTAAGTACAGCATTCTCCCCAGCTGAGCTGTTGTGTTCTAACAGGGGGCTGACCCCCCCAGCACACAATGATCAGTGCTCACAACCATTGGATGCAAGCCTTAATGGAATGCTGGTTTTCCAGCATGCTCATTTGATAAAAGACATTTATTCGGCCCGTGTGTGCCAGCCTTGACACTTGATTAACAAATGTTAGTGCATTTTGCATGCATAAAAATGCAAAACATGCCAGAAAAATGCATCAATTAAAAAGGTGTGAACCTAGCCTTATGCCGTGTGATTGGAATTTCGGCAAGCAAAAGACCAATGAGAGCTTTTCATCGGAAAATGCAACCGTGTGTATGCTCCATCAGAATTTAGTTGGCTGAATTCCCTTCAGGAAAAATTTGAGAGCAGGTTCTCAATTTTTCGGAAATTCCGATCGTGTGTATGCAAAACACGCAAAAACTCACGCATGCTCAAATTTAACTACGAGATGGAAACTATTGGCTACTGGGTATTGAACTTCCTATTTCTAGTCCCGTCGTACGCATTGTACGTCACCGCATTCTTGACGGTCGGAATTTGGTGTGACCATGTGTATGCAAGACAGCTTGAGCAAAATCCCATCGGAATTCCGTCGGGAAAACCATCAGAGCCTTTTCCGACCAACATTCCGATCGTATGTGCGTGGCATTAGAGATTTCCCCTCGCATTTTGCTCTGCTCATAACAGTTTTACCAGGGAGAAAGTGAGAGAAAATCTGCAGTGGGGACACAGAAATAAATATCTAACCTACTCCTACTCTGCTAAAGAGTTTTTTTTTTTTTTATTCCGTCTGTGTTGCAGTTGGAGAGATCCACATACACAAAGCTTATTGGGGGTTATTTACTAAAGGCAAATCCACTTTGCACTGCAAGTGCACTTGGAAGTAAAGTCGCTGTAGATCCGAGGGCGACATGCAAGGAAAATAAAAAACAGCATTTTAGCTTGCACATGATTGGATGATAAAATCAGCAGAGTTTCCATTCATTTCAGATCTACCCCTTAGATTTAGAGCGACTGCACTTCCAAGTGCACTTGCAGTGCAAAGTGGATTTGCCTTTTGTAAATAACCCCCATTGACTCAACACCCACAAAAAGTAAATAAGAACTGGGATCCCTGGGTATTATCTTAAAATCTTAGATTATTTTTGAAACTAAAAACAAGTCTGCCAATAGAGGATCTAAAAAATGTGCTTAGAAAGGAGTTCTTCTTTAAACACGCTTCTTCAAATATTATAGCCTGGTTTTTATTTTAAATCCTCAAATGCAGTGTGGCGGCATAAATCAGTACCCTGAAGGCCAATGGTAGCCTGATAGCAATAAATACTTTATTTGGCAGTGGAATGAGGATCTATATAATATTTTCCAGTTGACATAGCATAAATCAGCGTTAACTACCACTTCTGAAGTAGTGGGTGAGCCATCAATCTTCCAGAGGAAAAATTACTCAAGGTTGGTCTGTTTTTTTCTGCACTAATCTCCACTTAGGAGTTAGTTGGACTTTAATCAGTAGGATATATGGTCACGCAGCCTATATTTATGCCTATGGCAATTAGCATAGCTTAATTTGTGCTGCATTTGCTTTACATTTTTTTTTCTTTTCTACATGTTCTTACTATTGCATAATTCATTTTCACATAATTTCGACAAATAATTGTATCTAGTCTGTATTATATAATATTGTTTATATTCAAAAATGAAACTGACAAATATTATTTATATTCAAAAATGAAAAATGAAAACTACACTAAGTAATACGTAACATGATAATATAATATAAACCCACAATTACTGTATTTATTGGCATATAACACGTACTTTTTCACCCTGAAAATGGGGTGCAGAAAGCATGTGCGTGTTATTTCAGATTTTGCTGCCTTGGATTGGACAGGGAGGGGGGCGGGACGAGCGCCATCAGATTACATACAGTGAGAATCTCCTGTTTACTTGGCGGCCTCTGTAATAGAAAGTCCCGTCTCCTGGGCTGCCCGTCTCCTGAGGCTGCAGCATTTATTGCAATGGTGAGGCTGCTGCATTGATGGCAATGGTGAGGCTGCTGCATTGATGGCAATGGTGAGGCTGCTGCATTGATGGCAATGGTGAGGCTGCAGCATTGATGGCAATGGTGAGGCTGCTGCATTGATGGCAATGGTGAGGCTGCTGCATTGATGGCAATGGTGAGGCTGCAGCATTGATGGCAATGGTGAGGCTGCTGCATTGATGGCAATGGTGAGGCTGCTGCATTGATTGCAATGGTGGGGCTACAACATTGATGGCAATGGTGAGGCCGCTGCATTGATGCCGATGGTGAGACTGCAACATTGATGGCGATGGTGAGGCTTCAGCATTGTGGCAATGGTGAGGCTGCAGCATTGATTGCAATGGTGAGGCTTCAGCATTGATGGCGATGGTGAGGCTGCAGCATTGATGGCAATGGTGATGCTGCTGCATTGATGATTTGCTTTAAAGTTCCTTATTTAAAATTAAAACATTTTTCCTGAAACTTCCCTCTTAAAACAAATGTGCGTGTTATATGGCAGTGCGTGTTGTATGCCGATAAATAGGGTATATGCAGGGATTTTTTTCTCAGAAAATAGGTGCAGGTACTACTCCTTCACCCTAGTCTCTGCCCTCTACCCACCTCTAGGCACCACCCCTTGTCTCTCTGCCCCCTACCCACCTCTGGGCACCATCCCTTGTCTCTCTGCCACCGCCCAGTCCTGCCTCCTTTAGAGAATACAGAACCAAGTATCATTTTGTAATTTGTAAAACAATTTTTTAAAGCGGTTGTAAACCCTGCTTTGTCATTTTTACCTACAGGTAGGCCTATAATAAGGCTCACCTGTAGGTAGGATTAATATCTCCTAAACCTGCATGGTTTAGGAGATATTCACCCTGTATGCAGTTGCTGATGTCGGTTCTGAGAATAAAATCTGTCACTTTCCTTAGTAAAAGCAGCACACATAGTGAACACAAACACTGGTTAGGTACACAGTTTAACCCTTTCATTGACCTAGATGTTGAACCGCTTCCCAGACAGTGTTATTAGTACAGTGCAGATTGTTAGCACTGATCACTGTATCAGGGCTTGATTACACTTGCTTCAAAACATGGCTTCGGACACGGTTTGTTAAAGCTCTCTGAACTCCAGTCAAAGCTCCCATCACTAAATAAAATGGTTAGCTAACAGTCCTGTTTACACCCTGATTTGCATGGTGCTTCCATGAGGCTTTGCTGGGGCTTCGATGAGGCTTTGGTGGAGCTTCAATGAGCCTTTGGTGGGGCTTCGGTGAGGCTTCGTGGGGCTTCAGTGGGGCTTCAAGCAAGCTTTGCCATTTCTATGGAGGCTTTGAAGATGCTTTGAAGCACCACTAAAGCTGCATGGTGTATAATTTTTGAAGCAAAGCTGAAGCAAAGCAAAGCAAAAAGCAAGGTGTAAACAGGATTGTAAGCTAACCATTTTATTTAGTGACAGGAGCTTTAACAAAGCCTGTCCGAAGCCTTGTTTTGAAGCAATTGTAAACTAACCGTTAAAGCGGAGTTCCACCCTAAAGTGGAACCTCCGCTCATCGGATCCCCCCTCCCGGTGCCACAATTGGCACCTTTCGGGGGGAGGGTGTGCAGATACCTGTATAATCCAAGTATCTGCACCCACTTCCGGGAATAGCTAGCCACAGAAACCCCCCCCCCCCCCCCCCGTGGTGTTCTGGGAAACACACAGTTCCTAGAACACAACGGGGACTGGTGAAGACATGCAGCGTGCTTGTGCATGTGCAATAGGGAACCGGGCAGTGAAGCTGCAGCGCTTCACTTCCTGATTCCCTGACAGAGGATAGCGGTGGGGGCAGCCGAGAGACGAGCGATTGCTCATCATCTGCTGCCGACATTGCAGGTATCCTGGACAGGTAAGTGTAAATTTATTAAAAGACAGCAGCTGCAGTATTTGTAGCTACTGACTTTTAATATTTTTTTTTAAGGTGGCCCTCCTCTTTTATGTGTGTTGAAGCCGAAATGTAAGCCGAAGTGTAAATGAGCCCTTAGTGTCACTGGCTCCAACAAAGTGTCAGTTCATTTCAGTTAGTGTCAGACTGTCCGCTGCAGTATTGCAGTCCTGCCATTAGTTGCTGATCACTGCCATTACTAGTATATATATATATATAAAAAAAAATACCATTATATATATCATAGTTTGTAGATGCTATAACTTTTGCATAAACCAATCAAAAAATCTTGTTAAAAATGCTATAAATCCTCTATTTTGTAGACGCTATAATTTTTGCTATAATTTTTGCACAAACCAATCAATATATACTTATTGTGATTTTTTTAAACAAAAATATGAAAAACTAAACTGAGGGAAAAAATAGTTTTTTATATATTTTTGGGGGATATTTATTATAGCAAAAAGTATATTTTTGTTTGTTTCTTTGTTTATAGCGCAAAAAATATAAACCTCAGAGGGGATCAAATACCACCAAAAGAAAGCTCTATTTGTAAGAAAAAAAGGACGTCAATTTGGTTGGGGTACAATGTCACACGACCATGCAATTGTCAGTTAAATCGTCACAGTGACGAATCGAAGTGCTCTGGTCAGGAAGGGGGTAAATTCTTTCGGGGCTGAAGTGGAAATAAAAATAAAAATAACAGTACTTGCATATGTCTACTGGTTGTTTCTTTTTATCCTAACTAGAGCTAGAGTGCTCACTTAATTCTGTACCAGTTAGTTTAAAGAAAAAAGTGGTCTAGAAAGTGCCTGTTTCAATTACCTAAAATCTCTATTGATGAGGTGCATGGTAACTTTCCCATGGATGTCATCAATGAACCATATGTTGGGTAAAGCCAGTAACCTGGCATGCTTAATTACACGTGAAACATCTTTCATGGGGTCAAGAACACAGGCGATTAAACACATCTGGAAGGAAACAGATCCCTTTACAAACAGCCAACCCTTACAGAAGAAATATAAATCTTATCAGTTATCACCAAATTTAGGAAATGTACATCTTTATGCTTGTATTACATTAACAATTTTAACTAGGTAATGTGCTGCAACAGCTACTAAAGAAAGAACACTGAGAACACATGCACACTCAAGTATCAAAAAACATTATTATCAAAAACATGGATACTCATCTATATAAACAAACCCCCCGACCATTATAATTAAAAAAGACAATTGTCTAAGATTTCTCCCAGGAGACTAATAATGCCATAGGGCATGTCTCCAGGAGGGAATACATATGTATTTCAATACTCCATTCCCTGGATTTAGGGTAAACTGGACATCCTTATTGTACAGAACAAATTGACAAATATGTGGACTAATGTGCACACCAAGGCAATTGAACATTCCCCTGTTATGGGGGCTAAAATTCAATAAATGCATGGGTCCGTGTGACAACCCATAGTAGAAAGTCTGGCACACTTTCCCTTTGTAGTTACAAAGAAGATTGTTTAACTAGATGCATCTTGTACGTCAACCGTTGAACTAGAAATAATTGCAACATTGTATTTATGAGGAAAACATTTTTATTTTAATATGCAGTTGTGCTTGTACTGCAATTCTTCACCAGCACAGTCATTTAGGAGGACAAGACTTCATGAAGACTTCTACATAAAATGTATTTTCCACCAATGGCTCAAAACTGGTGGGATGTATTGTCCATTTACTTTTGTGTTTCTCTTACAAGAAACCTCCAAAACAAGGTTTCTGTGTGCATCTCTAATCCTGCCTTCTTATTCTATATTAGGCAAATTTAAAGAAAAAATAATTTAACCAACGAGTAGGATCTTTAACCACTTGCCTACCGCTGTCAGCAAATATACGTTGGCAGAATGGTATGGCTGGGCAAAGTAACGTACCTGTACTACTTTGAATTTCCCGCTGTGCACACGCCCGCCGCCACCGTGCACGCGCATGCCTGCCACGAGCTCCATGACCATGCCCGCGGGACCTGTGGACTCAATCGATACCCACGATCATGTCACAGAGCTAAAGAACGGGGAGATTCTGATGTAAACAGCATCTCCCCGTTCTGCTTAGTGACAGGACACTGATCGTCTACTCCCTGTCATCTGGAGCAGTGATCAGTGTCATGTCACTGCTAGCCCATACCCCAGACAGTTAGAAACACTCCCCTAGGACACACTTAACTCCTCCTTGCCCCCTAGTGGTTAACCCCTTCACTGCCAGTGACATTTTTACAGTAATCAATGCAATTTTATAGCATTGATCACTGTATTAATGCCAATTAATGCCAATGGTCCCAAAAATGTGTCAAAATTGTCCGATGTGTCCACAATAATGCCGCAGTCGTGATAAAAATCGCTGATCGCTGCCATTACTAGTAAAAAAAAAAATATTAATAAAAATGCCATAAAACGATTCCCTATTTTGTAGACACTTTTGCCAATAAACGCTTATTGTGATTTTTTTTTACCAAAAATATGTAGAAGAATACATATTGGCCTAAACTGAGGAAAAAAACTTGTCTTATATATTTTTGGGGGATATTTATTATAGCAAAAAGTAAAAAAGAATGCGTTTTTTTTTCAAATTTTTTTTGTTTATAGCGCAAAAAATAAAAGCCACAGAGGTGATCAAATACCACTAAAAGAAATCTCTATTTGTGGGAAAAAAAGGATGTCAATTTTGTTTGGGAGCCACGTCGCAGGACCGCGCAATTGTCAGTTAAAGTGATACAGTGCCGAATCGCAAAAAGTGCTCTGTTCAGGAAGGGGGTCAATTCTTCCGGGGCTGAAGTGGTTAAAAAAATGTCCATATAAGAGTTACAGCAACCTCAACCCTATGGTCCCCAAGTGATTTAAGACACTTGTAGATGACTCGATTCCTTAGCATTTAATCAAAAACCAATAAGCCAGTTTTTCATTGGTTGATCCTTCGATAATATGTAGTGTTGTGAAAATTGTTTAGCTACACACAGAATTTCCAGCAATTAAAAAAGAAAGAGAGCTCGTCCTTGTAAACATCGCCATGTAAATGGAAACTTTAACCTCACCCCTTTGTTGTTCACATTCTATTATAACACATGTGATTGTTCATTTATTAAACATTTACACAGCAATATGACTTTCCATTTAGAGATGGCACTGAATGTGAAACATAACATCACATTTCTTGACCCAAAAAACACAGGAGATATGGCAATGGACATGGAGGGGTTAAGCAGCAGACACATAATAGATCTAATTTAATCCAATTAAGTAAAAAGCACAGTTTTTGATTCAATTTGATTCTATTTAAAGTAGTTCTAAAGCCTAAACATTTTTTTTTTACTTTAATGCATTCCTTTAATTAAAGTAATGTTTAGATAGCAGTATGACCCTTCTCTCCTGTATACTTACCTGCGTCCTCACTCAGTCCAGCTCTGTGCCCATCTGTAGTGGCTCTCCCTGCTCTAACAGGCTTTGCTGAGGCAGAAGGAGCCATTGGCTCTTGCTGTTGTCTGTCAAATCCTGCTGTGAGGGAGTGGGGTCGAGCCACACTATCTGTGTCTATGGACACAGGCAGCACTGCTTTGGTTTGAGCCTGTACGTGTGGCACAAAAGGAAGCAGCTCTTCGTGGTGGCACACTGAGAAGAGAAGGAGCCATTAGTGCCAGTGGGGGACCCAAGAAGAGGAAGATCTGGGGTACTCTAAACAATTCCTTTGCAAGGAATGGGTAAGTATAAACCTGTTTGTTATTTTTTTAAGTGGTGGGTGGTAGTTGTTTTTTTTGGGTGGTAGTGGTGTTAATGGAGTGTGATGGTGGGTGGTTGTTTTTATTTTTTAAAGTAGAGTTTACAATCACATTAGGAGTAGTCCTGAAGAGATATTATGTTCCAAGGAGACACATGGCTGAACTGAATTTGGAAGCAGAAACTGGGTTCTTTATTTCAGTTAGTAAACCTTCAGTTGCTAGTTCAGTTATCAGTATTTTTCCCCAAATACTCACTTTATATCTGTTCACCTTCCTATTGTTCTCTTTGTAGCACGTCATGACTTCTGGTCATGCCAACAGAACCACGGTCAACCACTGCCTAATTGGGGGGAGCTGGAAAGTGGCTTCAAAAAAAGGGTTTCAATTCTGCCTCTGTATTGCTGTCCATGGAGCGTCAGCATACCAACATGCAGTCCCAGCAGTACCAGTGTACATGAAGGTGGCTATGCTTTAGCCCCAATGAGACCCTGCAAGGCAGTGGCGCTACTCTAAAGTCTGGAATAACTAATGCCGTGTTCACACGTGGTGGACTATCCGGCGGACTTAGTCTGGCGGACTTCCCGAACGGGCTACTTGCCCACACACGACACTTTTTCAGAGGACTAATATGGCGTACTAAGTCCTGCGTACTATCCGCCGTACTTTTGAAATGAACGGACTCGCCCACACACGCGGAGGAAAGTCCGCTCATTTAGAGCGCATCTCCAGGTAGACGGGGCCCGCAAAGGAGACGTCGCTGGCCCCGCCACCTGGTATGGACATAAAGGGGAAACCCAACGCCGAAAAAAATCGGCGTGGGGGTCCCCCCCAGGTCTACATCAGACCCTTGTCAGAGCACGCTACCCGGCCGGCCAGGAAAGGGGGGGGACGAGCGAGCGCCCCCCCCCCTCCTGAGCCGTACCAGGCTGCATGCCCTCAACACGGGGGGTGCCAAAGCACCTTGTCCCCATGTTGATGAGGACAAGGGCCTCTTCCCGACAACCCTGGCTGTTGGTTGTCGGGGTCTGTGGGCGGGGGGCTTATCGGAATCCGGGAGCCCCCTTTAATAAGGGGGCCCCCGGAAAACGGCCTCCCCACCCTATGTAAATGAGTATGGGGTACAATGTACTCCTACCCATTCACCTGTAAAATAAAGTAAAAAAAACACAACACACAAGATAAAATAGTTTATTGCACAGCTCCGGGGGTCTTCCGTCTTTGGGGGTCTTCTCGCCGGACTCCTCCGCTATCTTCTGCTAGCTCTTTTACTAGCGGAGGAGCCCAGCTTTCTTCCTCGCCGCCGCCCTCTTCTTCCGACTTCGGGGGTCTTGTCCCCCTCTTCGGTTCTTCTGCCGGGCCACCGCGCCTTCTTCTAGCTCTTTTACAGGCGGTGGCCCGGTCTTCTGTCGCCGCTGTCATCGCCACCTTCTGTTCTTCTGTTCTTGTCTTCAGATGTTGCCTCTTCGCATCCTCCGCTCACAATGGCACAGACCCGACGCGCGGCGACTTATATAGGAACATCACCGGATGATGGCCCCGCCTATTATGATGTCACAGTCCCAGCATCCTCTGGGACTGTGACACCATAATGGGCTGGGACATCATCCAGTGATGTCCCTATATAAGTCGCCGCACGTTGCGTCTGAGCCATTGTGAGCGGAGGACGTGACAAGGCAACATCTGAAGAAGAAGAGAAGAACAGAAGGCGGCGACGACAGCGGCGACAGAAGACCGGCTGAAGAGGGGGACAAGACCCCCGAAGTCGGAAGAAGAGGGCAGCGGCGAGGAAGAAAGCTGGGCTCCTCCGCTAGTAAAAGAGCTAGCAGAAGATAGCGGAGGAGTCCGGCGAGAAGTCCCCCGAAGATGGAAGACCCCCGGAGTTGTGCAATAAACTATTTTATCTTGTGTGTTGTGTTTTTTTTTTTACTTTATTTTACAGGTGAATGGGTAGGGGTACATTGTACCCCATACTCATTCACATAGGGTGGGGGGCTGGTATCCGGGGGCCCCCTTATTAAAGGGGGCTCCCGGATTCCGATAAGCCCCCCGCCCACAGACCCCGACAACCAACAGCCAGGGTTGTCGGGAAGAGGCCCTTGTCCTCATCAACATGGGGACAAGGTGCTTTGGGGTGGGGGGGCCGTGCGGCCCCCCTTTCCCAAGGCATCCCCCATGTTAAGGGCACGCGGCCTGGTACAGCTCAGAAGGGGGGGCGCTCGCTCGTTTCCCCCCTTTCCTGGCCGGCCGGGTAGTGTGCTCGGACAAGGGTCTGATGTGGACCTGGGGGGAACCCCACGCCGATTTTTCGGCATTGGGGTTCCCCTTTAAGTCCATACCAGGTGGCGGGGCCAGCGACGCATCCTTCGCGGGCCCACCTACCTGGAGACGTGCTCAAAATGAGCGGACTTTTCTCCGGCGGGAAAAGTCTGTTCATTTCAAAAGTACGGTGGATTGGCATACGCACGGCCGGATTGTCCGCTGAAATGCAAGTCCGGCGGAAAGATTGGAGTGCAAAACTACTTTCTAAGTCCGCCGTACTTTCGGGTCAAAAAAGTCCGCCGGAGGCTACACACGGGGGGATTGTCCGGCGGACTCGAGTTTGCCGGACTTTTCCACCCGATTGTTTGATCGTGTGTGCGCGGCATAAGAAACACATTTCGATGCCAGTTAGTGCTGCAAAAGAGAATCTGGAAAACAAAGCAGGAAGTAACTAGAAATATATAACTGCATATATTCTATACTTGACAAGGAGGGCTCAATTTTCCTATGATCATTAATTCCATCTAGTGGCCACAATGAGGTATTTTCCTGAAATTCCGCAATCAAGAAAATACAGCATTATGGACACTAGATGGAGCTGAAGATCAAAAGTAAAAAAACATTTTTAGAAAAACATGGGACTTATTCTTGATAACTGTGCAAATGCTTGTGACATTGGCACAACCAATTTTCCTCAATAGAACTATTTAAGTCAGTATGGTAAGAGCAAGAAAAGATTTGATTAAAATGGAAATGGAGGTATGATAGTGTGATTTTATTCTTTATATTTGCTTTTTGAGATTGTCCTAATTTGGGTTATAACATCTCTTAATGATCATTGTACTATGATAGTTGGCTGAAAGTTTCAGAAGAATGTAAATTTTCTTGTTGCCCTTAGCATCTCCCTGTCTGTCCCTCTGTTCATCCATATGTCTATCTATCTATCTATCTATCTATCTATCTATCTATCTATCTATCTATCTATCTATCTATCTATCTATCTATCTATCTATCTATCTATCTACCACTCTTATTGAAAAATTGAAAAAAATAGTCAGATTTTGAGCAAAATCTGTTTCTTTCTTTCAGACTAATGCCCAGCTACTGCTTACAGCGCAGTCTATAGAGCCGACTGTTTAAAGGAAACTCATATTTGAAATGTTTATCCAGGTGGTGATTTTTTTGACTTGCTTGGTATGGAGCCATCGCTTACAAATCCTTTCAACAGTAAAACACTGGACTTGCTGAACTATTAAACAGCCCTTAGAAATATGCCACATACGCTGTAAAAACCTTCACCAAACGACAAATACAAAAACAGAATATAAAGTGTTACCAACTTACTCTAAGTAGGTTATAAAAGTAAAATAACAGCTTGTAGCCTCATTTCTACACTTATAAACATTTTTTTTCCACTTTAAGAAAGGAAATATATAATTGAAACGAATAAAACCAATAAAGTGGAAAACAAACAGTGTCTGTATAGTTTGTAAGCTTTCCATTGAAGGCATGATTTTACAACTGTGTGATGCATTTAATAACAGTAATAATAATAATAATAATAATAATAATAATAATAATAATAATAATTAAGCACTGAATATTTTATATATTATCCCCTCTATACCTGAGTATGGCTTGCCAGAGAACCGTGTGGCAGATGTATAAACACATATGGTTAGATTTGGAACCTTACTTTTTATTTTCTGTCCATAGGAAAGCCACATTTCATAAATTGCCCTTCTATATAGTCCTTCTTATCAACATTTAAGAGGAAACTAATGAGACCAAACAGTTGTACAAACACTAAAATGTAAATGGGGTGCTATTGAACTGAGACAATCTTTGCCTGATTTGGCCACTTTGGGGCGAATCTCTGCCTGATTTGACCACTTTGAGTTGAATAAAACAACAGATCGTGTCTTAGTATTTCAATAATCACTTTTAGATATGAAATCTTCTAGTTAAATGTATATGAGATAGTTTAGATTAAATGGTTTAGATTAAATGCTACTAGGGGTATCTGGATGTGCTATTCTTAACCCCAAGTTCCCCCTCTAGTATAAACAGGAACACTCTGGCATTTATATTTATTCATAAAATTTATCAAAATGCACCGTATCTATCAGACTGGCCTCTGATATCTATGGTCATGTTTGCTGAGTTTTAGTTCCTTTGCATGCCCACTTTTCCATTCCAGTGCCTTAGAACAGGTATGACTTTGGAAAAATGCTGGTGTGATCTGGGAGGTTTATGTAAGTACCTTATGCGGTTACACCCTGTTTCAATGCCATATACACCATCAGTCCGGCTGAGGGAGGTGGACAGGACCGGAGCCAATCATTTGTGCCGCATGCAAATGTTTTGGCAAGAAACATGTATCTAGAGAGCAGAGGGATGACCTTATGAGTCTGCTGCTGTTATTTTACTGTCCAATCAGAAGGCTGTGGATGAAAAGCACACATCGTTGTATTGTTCTAACCGGTAGTTGTGGTTGTACTGTGTGACTGGGCTGTGTAAATCTCATCTCATCATATCATCTCTTTTATATTTAACCAATCTGTGTATTTAGATCTTTGCATACAATTCGGCTTTAATAAGAGTAAAAAAGGTCAGTTTGCATTAAGTTTAGCCTTTTGACAATCAATTTGTGAACAGTCAACATGAATAAATGGAAGGTGCCACTGAAAAAAAAAGGTAAAAATTGTATTTGTTTTTTTTTTTTAAATGATTTTGATGACTTCTTGTTTTAAAATTGTGCACATTTTCATTTAGTCATGGTTCCCAACTTTTCTTCTGCAACAACAGCATGTTCTTGTCTTCCCTGTGGAGCTTTGTTTTTTAATTAAAGATAATCTATAGTTTTTTTGTTTTTTTTTCAAAATATATGTTCTGTATTATTTATGTTTGGTTCTAATATATGTATGGTAAGCATGTATGTTTTCCAAATTCACTATATTTGCATATTGATATTTACCATTTGCGCCCAATAGATGGCGTTCAAAGCAAGAACAAAGCTTAGCTGAAGTCACAGCAACTATTGTACTAAACATACACAAAGAGGGAGGGACACCCTCTTTCCCTTGCTGAACTAAGAGCCTGTGCCAAAGGCTTTTATTTGTTTTAAGTGGGTTCTGCATTCTTATATCAGTCTATGGGAATGTAAACCTATTTGAATCAGGTCAAATGCAGGTAAGAAGAAGATCAAATGAAGGTCCAATGCATCTGTCAATGAATCATGAATGACCTCAAACTAATGTCAAAGTTATGCCTGTCAACACAGGCAGTAACACATTGGGGGTTATTTACTAAAGGCAAATCCACTTTGCACTACAAGTGTAAACTACAAGTACAAAGTGCACTTAAAATTGCACTGAAAGTGCACTTGGAAGTAAAGTAGATCCGAAGGGGACATGCAAGGAAAATAAAAAACAGCATTTTAGCTTACACATGATTGGATGATAAAATCAGCAGAGCTTCCCCTCATTTCAGATCTACCCCTCAGATTTACAGCGACTGCACTTCCAAGTTCCATTTCAAGTGAACGTTGCACTTGTAGTTTGCACTTGTAGTGCAAAGTGGATTTTGCTTTCATAAATAACCCCCATTGTCAGAAAGTCACACAGCTATTGCTGGCCTTTTTAATTAGAAAAAAAAAAAAACATGCACTGTGAGCAGAGTGTCATGGATTTTCCCTACAATGCATTTTTTTTAAACTAACATTTATGTAAATATATATCTAGAAATAGATAGCTAAACAAAAAAAACAACCAAAAATCATTGTAGTTGGTTGGAATTGGCCCACAATCGTGTCATGTATATGACTGCTTAGATTAAATTTGCAAAGCCCCCCAAAAAATGAAAAAAACTGATTATGACATGGCTAAAGATATGCTATAATACTAGAAAATGCATTTCCTGGAGAAAATGCGTGGGAATGCTGAATAGCATCAAAACTGCCCCATCAAAAGTGCCCCATCAAAACTGCCCCATCATATTCCTCTATTATAAATCAGTACATGGTGTGTCTGTGCTCTCCCCCGGGCTCTGTAATCTGAGATGCTCCAGCCGCCTCACCCCACTGCCCATCACTGTGTATAAGAAGCTTTGGCAAACATGGAAACAAAACAGACAACAAAAGCCTGGATGCCCTAAATTAATGACATTATTTGAAATGATCACTAAACTTAAACAGCTTTTTCACAAAAACTGTAAAAGATATCAAACTGAAATTATTTAGCCAGGTAGCTGAATATTTTGTGAACATGTTAAAGTGTGTTTGGCATCTGTAGGTGGAAGTATGCCATCAAAAGACAATCAGGAGTGTGAGTCATCAGAGAGGCAAGGCTCTTGTAGACATCGCTGGATCGAGAGAAAGCTCAGGTAAGTATTGGGGGGTCTGGAGGGGGGGCTGCTTAACACAGAGGTTTTTTTTACGTTTACAACCACTTTAATATAATCAGTTCATTTACCCACCACAATTACTGGTGGACTATGGCTCGCTCCTCATCAATGCTGCTGTTAAAAATGTATGACCAGACTCCTTACTGCCACTGGAAGGACTCCTGTGTACTCCAGCTTCCTGGCACCTGTGCCCTTCCACTGCCCTAGTAGTGCTTGTCTCCACTACTAGGGATGCCTGGACAGGAATTGCCCGACGCAGGAGCTTCAGCTACTTGAAAATAGAATTCCTGGACTCTGTAGCCAATTACACACATGTTTTGGCTTTCCCTCATTAGCTTTTGAATTTCAAAAGTTGAAAAATGGAAAGTCAACCTGCCACCTAAGCAATTTGGGTTGGCATCTGAACAGTGCAAACTTTACACTGCACGGCTGGGTGGTCAAAGACGAGGCCCCCTTCTAAATGGGGACTGTTTGCCGCAAATTGGGTTGTATGGTAACAAGACTTTATGTACTCCATGCAACACAGCTTTTATTTCAACCCTGTAAACCTGAAGTCAGCACACACAGGTACCCAAAAGATACACAGAGCTCTATTAGGGCCGGTTCACACAGCGAGGCGCGGCGAGGCGTCTCCGACTTGCCTCGCCGCGACCTGCGGGGATCTCAGCGGCGACTTGCAGAGGACTTCTGTATAGAAGTCAATGCAAGTCGCCCCGAAGTCGCCCAGAAGTAGTACAGGAACCTTTTTTCTGAGTCGGAGTGACTCGAGTCGCTCCTCTCAGAACGGTTCCATAGTACTGAACGGGGGCGACTTGCGGGAGCGAGGCGAGCCGTGTCGCCTCGCATCGCATCGCTGTGTGAACCGGCCCTAAGGCTAATCAAGCCCAAATCTTTCTTGGCTGCACTGCTCACTCCCTGGTGCTCCACTCAGCACCCTATTTTTCTTTTCAAGTGATGAGTCCCCTTTTGGGGTATTATGAAGCTGAGAAGAGTAATAAAAGGCAGGCCTTCATGAAACAATCGGCACTCCACGAGCGGTTTAGAGGCTGTTTGTTTACCACATCTCATCCAATCTTCAATGTACTGGGGCATTTTAAATTAACCAAGGGCTTGTAATATAATCCCACTGCCAGTTTCTGTTGTTTATCCAGAGCAGTGGTTTGCTTTAGGTCTACTAAGTGAGTACAGTTTTCTTTCTTTTCTTAAAACCTTTTGACTGTATTTTATTTTTTTTAAGTTATCAAAGTCTAATTAATGTCACTAGCTGCTGTGAATTGTAGAAGTAATTTATTCGGCTTTAAAACCTGAAAATTTCAGAAGATGTGTAATTTTCACCAACTGCAAAATGACAGTTCATTTATGTAACTCAAAGGAATAGAAAAATGTATTATATGCTTTAATTTGCATGACTTCAACCATTGGGAATGTATCAGATTTGTCACCTACAATTGTAACTTCTGTAACAACCAAGATAAAGTTTAATGTTTGACTTATGTTACACCAAGGAAAACTAAAGTTCTATGTAGGCTTAGTTATAGGCCTTTTCCTAAATTATTTTTGCCTTCATTTCTACAAAGAAAATATAGATAGGCTTCTCTTTCAAACAAGGATTTAGAAATGTATAAAAAGGTTTTTCATCACCTATATTGTTCTGCCATCTGTAGGCCGACATGAACATTGTGCCCTTACAAAGCAGCAGAGAAGTCATGTCAGATCTATGGTATTATAGTTCTGAGATATCGAACAAAACAGCCTGGTTAATATATTTTTCTTCTATTTTGGCAAGGAAGAATACAGCAAATTTGAAAGTTTTAGTTAACCAACAAAATCTACAATATTTAATTTATTAAGGGAATGAACATTACCTATAGTACAAATGGCCCATGGAAAGTATATTTTCAAACATTCAGTTTCCTGATTTATAACTTGATATGTTATAGGTTTTAATCAAAATTTTAAGATACCCTCCATTCAACCTAAAACATTTTGACTTTAACTGGCTTAGAATGGCTCAGAAGAAAATACAAGCTGGTTTGTTCTAAGCACCACTCTTTGAAGCTCTAACCCCCACTATGTTTATGTGTTCACACACAAGCAGCATGCCTAAAATATGTATTGTTAGATATTTCTTACCTTTTTAGCCATTTCTTTGGAGAAGGAGTATACATATGACCAACCTATGGACAGCTTCTATTGCTTAATAATAACAAAGATGTCATACCTGTTCTGTTTTGCATAGATAAGCCCCAATCCTCCTCTTTTTGGATACCCCTCCAATGATCCTGGCCCCTTCCCCCTGCTGAGTGCACCCATAACAAGCCGGTGACTATGGGGCACTTGTGCAGTAACAAACCTTAAGACTTTAGAACTGCTTATCCACTTCAGCCCCGGAATAATTTACCCCCTTCCTGACCAGAGCACTTTTTGTGATTCTGCACTGCGTCGCTTTAACTGACAATTGTGCGGTCCTGCGACATTTTACCCAAACAAAATTTCCTTTTTTTTTTCCCCACAAATAGAGATTTCTATTGTTGGTATTTGATCGCCTCTGCGGTTTTTATTTTTTGTGCTATAAACAAAAAAATAGTGACAATTTTGAAAAAGCGCATTATTTTTTTATTTTTTCTATAATAAATATGCCCCAAAAATATATAAATAATAATATATAATAAATAAATATATATATTCTTCTACATATTTTTGGTAAAAAAAAAAAAAAAACACAATAAGCGTATATTGATTGGTTTGCGCAAAAGTTATAGCGTCTACAAAATAGGGGATAGATTTATAGCATTTTTATTATCATTTGTTTTTTTTACTAGTAATGGCGCGATCTGCAATTTTTATTGTGACTGCAACATTATGGCGGACCCATCAGACAATTTTGGCACATTTTTGGGAACCATTGGCATTAATACAGTGATCAGTGCGATTAAAAATGAATTGATTACTGTAAAAATGTCACTGGCATTGAAGGGGTTAACACTGGGGCAGTGAAGGTGTTAACTGTGTTCCCTGGGAGGTGATTCTAACTGAAGGGGGAGGGAATAACTACAGGAAGTGACAGATTGTGGTTCCTAGCTAATAGGAATACACAATCTGTCACTCCTGTCAGAACAGAACAGGAAAGTGTGTGTTGCTGGCACGCGCACGTGATTTTGCGCAGGGGAGCCAACCTGCCGTGGTAAAACTGTGGCGGCTGGTCCAGAAGCGGTTAAACATACAGTGCCTTCAGTTATTTAACCATTTGTTTTATTTTTTTACCAAAATATTTATTTCCCCAAGGCACCCCATACACAGTGTGAATGTCTTTCCTGCAGGCATGATTCCCCCATCAAGACTGACAGTGCTGACAGGGGAATCCCTCATGTCAAACAATTGTCTGCTCCTGGCAGGGGGGTAGATGGGACAAGACAGTGATTATCGCCAGTGCTGCTGATAAGGCTGTACAGTTGGCCCGCCTGTACTGGGCCAAGGTCCCATCAGTTCAAAAGGGAGGCCCAGGTACCTGTTAAGCAAGGGGGTTCAGATGTACTGTCTTATTGCAAACACCGGTCCTCTTCTACCAGCTTCCTTCCTTTCCTTTTTTTAATTGTTGATACACCGTGGTTGATCCTCCTCATTGCTATCTCTTTGGTGACATCTCTTTGTCTCACCATTGCTTTTTATGTATTGTCCTTCCTCTTCTCTCCCGTAGGCAGCTGCTGCGAGCACACAAGGGTATGTTTTAAGATGGAGAGTTGGAGAAGAGGTCGTTAAATATGTAATTTACCGGTCCCTTCCTTTCCTGAATGAAGAGATCATTACAAATCACTCCTGTGTCCATTCATCAGTGAAGCATAGTAAACTATTCTTCAGTTTTGTAAATGAGCAGGAAGCCTCAGAGTGCTTCCTATTCATTCATCTGTGCAGCTGAGGCTACAGAGAAAGGGACTGATAAATCGGTGTCCTCAGGCACTTTTGGCCGTATGGGGAGGCCCTGTCAGGTAGGCTGTATTGGGCCCCCCCGTGAATTATAACAACAGCCCTGATTATCACTAACGGCTATAGCAGCCACTAGTGATAATTTTAAGAGAATCCAGCAGGCTGGTTGCAGCCAAGTTGATCAATCAACCAACAACTTGGTACATTCAGCCTGCCCATTAACAAATTCAAACCATATATGACCGGCCCACCAGAAAGCTTTGACTTGCAGGTGTTCCCTGATTTAAATAAGATGTTCTCTTTTTAACTACTTGCTGACCAGCCGCCATCATTATATGGCCGCAGGTTGGCTCCCCTGTAAGAATCGCCGTAGCTGTATGGCGGGCACTTTAAGGGGCATATGGGGCATGCCCACCATGCTGCAATGTAGGAGCCGATGTGTGTGGCTGGCTGAAATCTCTCCTCAGAGAGCTAGAATGGCGATCTGTCAATGTAAACAGACAGATTCCCTGATCACTGTATAAATGTCAATGGTTCCAAAAAGTGTCAAAAGTTATCTGATCTGTCCGCTGCAATGTCACAGTCCTGCTAAAAATCACTGATCACCACCATTACTAATAATAAAAAAAGAAATGAATAATAAAAATGCCATAAATATATCCCCTATTTTGTAGATGCTATAACTTTTGCGCAAACCAATCAATATACGCTTAATGAGATTTTTTTTTGGGGGGGGGTATTTATTATGCATAAAAAATATTGTTGCTCTTTTTATGTTTATAGCGCAAAAAATAGAAACCACAGAGGTGATTAAAAGAAAGCTCCATTTGTGGGGAAAAAAGGACATTGATTTTGTTTGCGTACAGTGTCGCATGACCGTGCAGTTGTCAGTTAAAGCAACGCAGTGCAGTATCGTAAAACATGCCTGGTCATTAAGCAAGCAAATCTTTCGTTCCTTAAATGGTTGAGTAAATCATATAATGTTGAATTCAGTTGAAGAATTACCAGTATTGCAGTTTTAAATGCGGCAATAATTTTCAGTGTCCGGACAGTAAGCAGGGTGGGACTCTCCTGTCTCCTTGCAGCTTGCTGAGCTGCATTCACAGGGGCTAATTTTTCACTGTTGGCTATTCAGAAACAGCAGCATGGACATAAAAATCAAACCCGCTTCCTACTATGTTTCATATATCTTTATAGCACTATGACGTAACAGCATGTGTGACCGAATCACATTCATCATTTAAAAAAAAAATATTTGTCTTGGGGTCCGTAGGAAAGCGTAGTAATCAATGTCCATTCTATTAGTACAACTCCTTTAAAAATAACAGAATTCTTGACAACACAAAACAGACAGCCTTACATCATCATCATAACAGCAAAATCAAATAATTTCCAGTAACTGGAAAGTCACTGTGCACATTCAGTCTGGATAAAGGTGTTAAAAGTAACACTGCTATTACAATTTGTGGAGCGAGCAATATGATCCGTTCCTGTAATTTTCTCTGGCTCCATACGTGACAGTCTCTGACATGTTCAGATTCACGACAGGTCCAGCTGTTAAATCAGTGTAAACATTATTTCAGAGTTTTCAAACAGGACAGATCCAGTATCGTGTGAAGTAAAGCATTGGATGTTTTATGGGTACCACCTCTCCCTGTGTGCAACATATGAAGCATAAGTAAGAATCACGGCTGAAATATTATTTTATGCTGATGATGGAAAAAGCCATGTTAGTATGGGGTTTGTCTAAGGTAAGAGGGGCAGACTTAACTGGTATTGGCAGTGATAAAACATGCACTAGGCAGGGTCACCCAGGAGCAGTCCCAGCAGTTTTGTATTGCACCTTTTTCAGCAAGGCAGCAAACAAACACAAATTTCAATGCAGGAGGGCTGCATACAGTAAGCCCACAGCATAAAAACAAAACTAAATATCAGATCATCTGAGCCACCAACTAAACACAGGTCAGTTCCTGGCTAACAGGTTGTCCCTTAATGGGTTCCTCAAAACAAGAAAATAATATTTGTGCCTTTTAGTGTTCAACCAGCACTCAGACTTTTCACCCAGCAGCATGTTCCCACAGCAAAGACAACAGAAGTCCTGAGAATCAGTCAGATCACATATACAGAACTGTGGACAACTGAGACTAATTATATCTGACTTCCAGGCAAGGTGTGGACCTAGGAGTGGTAGCTTTATCATAACAAAGATCTGCAAAGTTAATTTAAATTTAAAGGCGTATCAGACACAGAGTTGTACTGTGGATACACTACATAGTAAACATGCCACATCCTGATATTTGAACTTATGTTATATATATCATAACAAAATGGAAATGTATGAGTCATTTCTGATGTAATTAGTTTTTGTTTTTATAAATAAATATTGTTAAATTATTTAAAGAATTTGTGTCTATGCCTAAAAAGTCCATCACCGTCAACAATAGTTGTCTTGTTTTTTAGAAAGATCTGCAAATCCTCTGAACCCCGGGGACCAGAATATAAAAATATAGAAAAAAAAACATGTTTTCTCCCCAATCAGTGATAAACCCAAGAGCCCTTCACCATGCACAGGTGAGCAAATTAGGAGACACATACACACTAGCCAAAGTTCATAATTCTGATAGATGATAGAATATTAAACAAATATATTCAATTTTGAGATACCTATACCTCTATAGCATTTAGAGTCAGTTGTCACTGCAAAGGATTCCAGCAGAGTAGAGGAAAGTATATAAACAAGTGGCTAATTCAAATTAGGGAGGGTTAAGACTGGGGTTACAAGGAGGGCTAGTGTGAGAATTAATGTAAATGTTTCAGGAAGGGTGGGTGCTAACTTTTTAGGGAGGGTTAATGTTATTGTTAGAGATAGGGTTAGGTAGATTTATAGAGAGGGTTAGGAATGCGGTTACAGGTGGGCTAGTGTGAGAATTAGTGTAAAGGTTATATGGAGTGTTAGTGTTACAGGTAGCGTTTGAGTTACAGGAAGAGTTAGGCCTGAGGTTACAGGGAGGGAAATTGTGAGAAATGGGTAAGCATTAGATTGAAGGTAAAGTTAAATTTTTGGGGTTTCAGGGATGATTCATTTCAGGAAATTACATTTTGGAGTTACAGAAAGAGTTTGTGTGAACGTTTGTGTTAAGGTTACTGGGAGGGTTAGCTACAGGGAGGGAAAAAATAAATATAAATATACACACACACATATATATATATATATATATATATATATATATATATATATATATATATATATATATATACAAATTTGTAAGGATGTATTATCTGTTGGTGGTATCTGTTGGTGGTAAAAAATTATCTGCTTACTTTTTTTTTGCAAATTTTATTAAATTATTTCAATACTAGCCACTTTCCCCCCTTCATACCCAAGCCAATTTTCAGCTTTCATCGCTGTTGCTTTTTAAATAAGAATTGCGCGGTTATGCTACTCTGTACCCAAACAACATTTTTATAATATTGTTCCCACAAATAGAGCTTTCTTTGGATCACCTCTGCTGTTTTTATTTTTTGTTAAACAAATAAAAAAATACAGACATTTTGAAAAAAAAAGTTTCCCTTTGTTTCTGTTATAACATTTTGTAAATAAGTATGTTTTCGCCTTCACTGAGTGCTATAGGCCGGATGGGAAGTGGTTAAGCTGTCATATACATGACAGTATTTTAAGCCAATTTTAACCAACTACTATGATTTTTGATCCATTTTTATTTTTTTAAACTACATATTTCTAAACAGATGTTTACATAATTATTTTATCGATAAAAATCAACAGTATTTTTTTTCTACAAGCTTTGCATACCAATTAAGTCTTTAAAATGTTAAAACTAAACAGATAATGAAATCAAACTTTTGCCAAATTTAAACAGTAAAAAGTAAACTTTCTTTCAGAAAAGAACGGAAAAGGAAATCTGATTTCCTGATTTCTGGCCTAAGCCATGCCCAACTGCTATCTTCTCTCATAATCTAATTGGAGCAATATGGACTACAACCGTAAAGCACTGTATCCTCTCGTATATTTCAAAGCATCGCCTGTCCCTCTAGTGATCAGTGTATGAAATGACATAATATTTGTGTGCCAAACAAAAAGGATTGTGGGATGAGTAGTTCTCCCATCAGATAATTGTTTTGCATGATTATGTGCCTGGACTACACATCCCAGGGATCTTTTCTACCATTAGGAAGATTGCTGGGAGTAGCTATAAAAGAAGCAAAAGCTCGCATAGAGCTCTATTCCTCTTTGGTCTGATGCAAGATGGACTTCTCCGTGCATGGGGAGAGGGGTCGGGGCATACCGAGTGGAGTACCACCTTGCAATCTATTCCTGAGGGGCCTAGTGCTGCTGTTTGCCATCAGATATCATCCACCACCACTCCGGTCACCTGGCAGTCAGTGTATCAAGCTTCTCATTGGGAGATCAAGATGACGAATCCACTGCATGAGTGTCGCTACACGAGTTACTGTCAGAAGACATGGTATCGGTCTTGTCATTGGTGAGAAGGCAGGCACCCAACCTTTACCCATCCTTTGTCACATTTTCACTGGGACACTTTGCACAGACACCTTCTCTTTAGGAATACTCTACTGAATCTATTTGAACACTGTGCTTAGACATCTTTAGCCTTCCTCACTGCAAGAAACCTATTTCTTCCCACTACACCTAATCGGATTACAGTTAACGAGCTTCTACACGCTAGTGAAGATCATCAGATCTGCAACTGGGATATTGATGCTATTGCTGATACAAGGGCCATTATAATATCACTCCTAGACCTTCTCTCTCTCCTTAGGATAGCAATATAGGCTGGCCAGGTTACATCTTCTGCATAGTGTCAGTATAATCTGTTAGTGAAAACATTCCTTTCGGGGGTAGCATTATTTCTTTAAAGAAGTATGTATATCATATTGTCATTTGTTAATATTTTGCCTTGTGTCGTTTGGAGGGATTCCTTTGCTGAGTTTGTGCTGTGGCCTAAAACTCAGCAGATCTATTGATTCCTTTTTATGACAGCATCTACTTTAATTGGTTCAAGTAAATATTTTCAGAACATAAACACACAGAGTTGTTTGGATTCAGACTTCCTTATATCACTGTAGAGTAATAAATCAGAGTGTCAGATGGGTTGGAATGTTCATCAGGTCATGGCCGTGCAAATGAGCAGGTAATTCCAAGCAGTTCCTTAGGGGCTGTGCTACATAATTATAGGCAAGGTGCAGGCAGGTGGGTGGGGCTTGACCCATAAATTAGGCACTGAAATGAAATGAGTTATTATATAGGCTAGCAAATGTAATATTAACATTGAAAATAATAAACAAAAATTTATATATATATCTATATACATTGCCCCTTTAAGTAAACATAGTCGACAATATCAAAATATGCTCACATCTACATACATAACTGTTTGCTGTTACAGCGGCATAGATGATATTTTTGTCACACAGCCAGCAACTTTTGACATTAAGCTAATCGTACTTATTCCCATATTATCTGACAATAAAAGTATTGTTCAATGCTATGTTTATAAAACACATTAATGAATGAAGTAAGTATGAGCTCACCTTGGCCTTGGGCTAGAGAGAGTTTCATTGCCGAAATGTCCTTGTAAATCAATGAAAAAACATACTGGACATCTGCCATAACCGTTTGATTCCTATAAATACTTATATATACTTTTATTTACTGACTAGTCCTTGGAAAATTTAATTAACCTGTAATTTATGTAACGCACAAAAACTATAAGATATATTTTAAAGCAAAGCTTCACTTTATAAAACTTTGCATTGAGGTTGCTCATACTGAGAAGTTACTTTGCAGTTTACATGCTAAGGATATGTCAACATTTATTCAAATTAGTAAAACATTCTGTTTGAAACATAGCCCGCAGCTATCTTACATATAAACAAACTTTCTTCAATTTGTTTAATGTTATTAATGCTTTTAGTCTAGATTTTATGTCTTATTTATTAGCTGAATATTGAAACTTTGCCTTGTAAATGCTGGTTTTCAACTTGTAAACTTGATTAATTTATTAAAGTAAAACTGTTAATGTGGAGTTTATGTTTAGGTTTAATTCATGAAGTACATTTTTTATTTTGTTAATAATCAAAGTTAAAATCCAGGCAGACAGCTAAATGCAGATTTGAATTACTTATATGGGAATTCTTTTACTTGTTAAATTATTTGAAATTCTCTGCAGCCAGTTCTGTAATACAGACACCCCTACCAGAAAGCACAACAGATTTGGAATGTCCACTGTAGCCACAGTGATACAGAAAATAAAGCCCCCACCTCCTGGCTTACTGATATTAAAGGGAAAGACAAGGCTTCTAGTCACTCTGCTGTTTGCTCATGTCAACATGTATACTGCTAGCACATGTGCACTGCTACAAAGCTTGATTGGCTGCTACTGTCTTTTTCAGTCCGAATGCTGCTAGATAGTTTCATGTACTTTAGGTGTACCCAAAAACATTTTTAAAATTAATACTTAATTATATTAATTTGTGCTGTTTGTATGTTTAGACCAGAAGTAGAAAATCTAATTTAAACTTTTTGAAGTAAAACTGTGGTCAAACTATCAAAAAGGATATGAGATAAATGCAGACCAACAATACCATTGACAATTTGTCCCACGATTCTGTCCACGATTCGAAATTGTGGCAAATCGAGGGACGCATGTGCAATGCCATTACTTCTCAATTGCACCCCAGTCGCAACCGATTGTCACCCAATGAAAATTGCAGGATGTATGTGACCCAAAAGAAGTCCTGAAATGACAGGGTGACAATCGCAGCAAAATGGCGTTCCATTGAGAAGTAATGGCATCGCACAAACATTGCACACGGCATCTTTGCCGCGATTTCAAATCGCGGTGATTTCTCCTGCGATTCGGATCACCCAGGCTCCATTCACACCGTTCTGCAGTGATAGCTACAGAAACTCATTTTGTTTTCTTTTTTTTACTTGATCGCTTTTCCATGTACACATAGGCTTTTAGGATAGTTTAGGAGCTGCTGAGGTTAGGAGAGGTTCCACCTCCCTTAGCTTCCCTCTCCTGAACATGGAAGAATTGCTTCAGGATAGTAATGTTTTGACTGCCGCGTTTTGCATTTTCCCACAGCTGGGGTCAAAGTAGTTCAAGTGTACATGAAGCTTTAAAGTATTTTTTTTACTATTTGTAAATACATATTGATTCTGCTGGTAAAACCATTGGCTAGGGATTAAGATAGTGAGAGCAAAGAAGTTTGCGACTTTAAATGAAGCAATATCCTGGTGGGGTCATATGCCTCCATCCCTATCATTATGAAACAAAAAAAGGGGGTGGGACTTTAAATGAAATACACGGTTGTAAATGAGTAGGATAATGAACATATGATAATATTAAGTGATTCACATAAATCTGTATACTCTTTATATTTGTGCATATTAAAGAACAAAATAATATTACGTAATAATAATACAAATTCCAATAAAATTCATATACATATATACATAGATTGCAAGATGGTACCTGTGTGACCTATGACCTCTAGTCCCTATCATTTTTTTTCCCCAACTTTCTTTTATTGAGTAAAAGGAAAGAAAGATTACAAGAACAACTGATAGATGTGCTACATTCACAGAAACACTGATGGCACACGCATGCGTGAAATGCATAGAACAGAGACTTGAGCCGCACACACATAGGAGAGCCTCGCCCTTGCTGGGAATTTGAAACGCACGCTGCATGCCACTTGTCAGGTAGCAGATGGAACCGATTACACAGACCCCAGAGCTTCTAATGTGGTGATGATTTACCAGGATTGTTCATATGTAAGTACAGCACTTTTTTTTTGGTATACCGTATATACTTGAGAATAAGCCAACTTTCTCAGCACATTTTTTATGCTGAAAAAGCCCCCCTCGGCTTATACTCGAGTGAGGGTCTCGAGTGAGATTGTAGCCTCACTGTGCCCTTCTACAGCTGTACCTTTGATAACCAAAACAACAGGTGCCTCCTGCTGTGTCATGCAGTCTTAAATGTTCGGCGGCCGTCCACTGTAACAAAGCCCCACCTCCTCCTCATCCATGATCGACGGAACACTGATACAATGCTGGGAAACTGAATCAGTGTTCCATCTATGATGAATGAGGAGGAGGAGGGGCTTTGTTACAGTGGACGGCCGCGGAACAGTTAAGACTGCATAACACAGTGGGAGACACTCGCTGTTTTGGTTATCAAAGGTACAGCTGGGCACAGTGAGGCTGCAGATGAGCAAAATTAGGCTGCAGATGGGCACAGTGAGGCTGAAAATGGGCACAGCAAGGCTGCAGATGGGCACAGTGAATAAATAAGTAAGTAAGTAAATAAAAGCACTATTACACTATCACCTGCCTTTTTGCGGCTCATTTGGTGGAGCCAATTCTGCAGAGCTTTTGTTTGGGAAAGGAGACAGGAGCTGACTATTGCAGAGGTCACATCTATCGGTGGAGCACTGCTTTTTTTAAATACTGAAGCACCTTAACCCGCAGAATCATGGTGTTGGAGGATATATATTGGACTGATGAATTACAGAGATTATATTTTTTATTAATTCATTTTCATATTTTATTGTTCAAATATATGTATATATTTTATTTTTCTGAGATTTTATATTTATTGAATTTTTTATTTTAAATTTTATTTGGATTACACATTGATATTTATGTGATTTTTGGTAATCATGTATTTTCACTTGATTGGTCAGTTAGTGCCCTTTTGTTACTATTATTCACAGGCACACGACCAGATCTTATAAAAAAAAATAGATGACAAGTATGATATTAAGGACAATAATAGGTTGCAACGATAACAATAACAGTGGTCAACACTTCAGTAGTTCCAACACGGGGAGGTAACCAGTTTTTTAAGTGGGGCGTATGATGTCCAGGTTGTATATGTTGCTTCTATTACTCCTCTCCTCTCATGATTTACAACCATTATGTGTCTTTGTTAGTATGTGGTGCTTGGGGAAGTAGAATCTGGATTGGAGTTGTCTACTTTTACACATATACGTGTGTCCAGCACAACAATTGTATTTAGATCTGGTCCTGTATAAGGAATTAATGGGGGGGTAGTTTTGATTATTAAAATTATAATGTATAATCCTATAAACATAGGAAACTGTTTTGTGTGCAAGTATAATGATTAATATTGAACACTGCATCTATTGGCTCGATGCGTTTCATGGCTTTAAGCCACTCTTCAGGAGCAAGCACATGGTGTGTATGTGCAATAAAATGCATAGATGTCTAAATAATCTGGCATAATCAAAAGAAAAAACTATGCAAATTGGATATAGTAACCCCCCCCCCCATGTATTACTTACAAAAACAGCTGTGTATTGATGGTATGGTACTGAGAGTTGGAAGCACTCTGGGGACATCATTTACAGGAACTGTGGTGACATGTACAGTGACAACAAACCCACATACAACAAAATCCAGAATGGATATGTATCCATATAATATGGTTGAGTCTGCTAGTAGGACCATTGGATAGGGATTCAGATAGGGTGACGATGCATTGCTTCCTGCAGTAAAGTATTGCATTGTTGTCACCCTTGCTAGGTAGCTCTATTAGTAAATATGCGTAGCTCTGCCCATAGCCCTCTAGTATGTTATCTGCAAGAGCTAAGGGACATAAAAATCCTCTCACCAACTCCTGCACTGTATATCAGAATACAGGAGAAATCCAGCCCCCCGCCTTCATTTACCATTGAAAACAGGTAAACTACATTTTCTTAGAACATTTAGGGGTTGATTTACTAAAGGCAAAGAGACTGTGCAGTTTGCAAAGTGCAGTTGCACTCTGCAAGTCAGTGGCGGCTGGTTCTAAAAAGATTTGGGGGCGTAAACAAACCCCTCCAGGTCCGCACTCACCAGGGGATGCCTTGCATTCCACGAGAAACCGGAAAGCGGAAGTAGAATATTGATGCGCTAAAATCAAATATGGGAGGGTTCAGGGCAAAGAGCACTGCCGGGCAGAGGACAACTTAAATCAAGCCAATTAGAGCCTCAGCCTCATATCACAAATACGGACCTTATAGACACCCATTAGACCGGCGCCCTGCACAGTGCATGCACAAATTAATTAATTCTTTTTTAAAAATTGATAATATGATGAACAGTTTTAACATGTTAAAGAAGCTTTCTTCTATGGTAAGCTAACTTTGGGGTTGAGGAGGCAGCGCCCCTGTTCCCATTATGGACCGGCCGCCATTGCTGCAAGTGTAGTTGCTCCAGAGCTTAGTAAATGATCAGTTATGATTGAACACAGTGAGTGAGTGTTTTCACTGTGTTCATAAATGATTAGCCCCCCCACTCTCCATCCTGAAAAATCCCCCAGAGCAGGGGGTGGGGGGGGGGGGGGGAGGAGGGAAGCCAGCAGCACTGCAGGTAGGGATGGGGAACATCACGAGGGGCAGCCCCAGCAATAGGGGGTATCATGCTTCAGAGTGATTAGGGTGTACCTGGAACACCCCATGCACACGCCTATGGGTTACTGCACTTACACTTACAATATATCTACTAACATATCTATAACTCCTTTTAAACTGCAATCTCAACCTTCTAAAAAGCAGCAGTCTGATAAATACAACCTTGAAACCCTTCATCAATTAATAAATAGGTCTTAAAGTATTTATCCTTCCTGACATTTGCAATAAAAAACATAATATCATTTTTGGCACTGATGAATGTAATAGTTACTGCACATGACTATTAAAGAGATGACAGGGGGGTTAATTAACACACAGATTTTTAATGCATTAAAACAATGCCACAGTAACGCAGCTTCTGAAAACGCACGTTGCCACGGCAACATGGGCTGGACACGGATTCCCGCCTTTTAAAAAAAAAACGTTTGATGGCTCTAATGCTGCTATAGATGTTAAACACAAAGAAAGCCGAACGCTCGCAACACTTAAAGCTTGTCAGTTCCAAAATATATATCAAAGGATTTTCTTGTCAAGACAGGTTAAACTTGTAGCAATGATCTCAAGACGAGGAAAAAAAATAAAGCAAGCCATGTGGGAACCAATATCTGTTTAAGGTTTGCCTGGGCACCTGCCTCATCATTTTCATATTTCTTTAACACTTCATAGAGAACGAGACTTGGAGAAATAGCAGACATTCCTCTGAGTATATTTGATGAAGGACTCTGAAATCTGAGAATCCCAGCACAATGGCATCATTGCTTCTGGTTTGTCCCAAACAAAACCTTCATAACGTGAAATTCGCTTTTTTTTTTTTTTTTTTTTTAAAAAGGCCCATAAATTGCTCGGTCTCCACTGAAACGAGCTTTGTGGAAAATACGAGTTAACAGTCATTAAAAATGCATTAACATGAAGGCGCTACACGAAACGAAACAGTGTACCATGAGACAACAAACACTGCTATTAAAGGGAATGAGATTTTCACACAACAAACATTGTATAGGATAATGCAATGCTTAGGCTTGTGTGCTTCTCTTTCCATGCTTGTTAAGTGAAAAGGTGGATCGCCGCGGGGACCTTTAAACAACATTTGCATGAAAATAAAGTCCCTTATAACAAAGTCAGGCTGAACAGAATGCCAGCCCTGTATCTAGGAATTAGATGCATAATACGGGGAAGAAACAATGTACAGTAAAGGCAGTAAAGATGCTGAAAGCAGCATGGTCGTGCTTACGCCTAAGTTCTAGATCGTGCCACCCTTTTCACATATTTATTTGTAAAAAAAAAATTGAAAACCATTTATTATTTTCCTTCCACTTCACAATTATGTGCCACTTTGTGTTGGTCTAAAAATCCCAATAAAATACATTTACGTTTTTGGTTGTAACATGACAAAATGTGGAAAATTTCAAGGGCTATGAATACTTTTTCAAGGCACTGTAAGTGATATTACTGGGTCTCTTTATAGAAAAAAAAAAATATGTAGAGATGTGACAAACCTTCATACAACTGCAACAACAAATTGCCATAATTTGTCTAATATTATTTCTTACAAACATAGGAGCCATCAAGTGGCCATAATGTGGTATTTTTCCTGAAATACTTCATCCAGGAAAATACTACATCATGGCCACCAGATGGCACTGACAATTATAGGCAATAACCATAATAGGCTTGGTTCACACATATGCGGCTGCGGTTTCAGTGCGAGAGTCTGGAGTGGTCCAATTTACCAGTTTAGGTGCACATTTTTACCTACAATAGCACTTGAACCAGACCCAAAAAATTGCACAGGATAAAATTGCACCTGCCCTGCATATGTGTGAACTAGCTAAAAGCCAGTCTGATTCACATGTTTTGTGAATTGGATACAGTTAAAAATGCATCCAATTTGCATATATGTGAATCGAGCCATAGACAAAATACAGCAGTTTTGTGTTGCAGTCGTGTGACCATTTGTCACATTTATACAGCTGTTGTTTTTTTAAATAGACTCATGTAACCATGTGTCCATAAAACTTGATTGTATTTTCAAATGATTGTAAATGCAGAAATAAATACTCCTTTCGAAGACAGGGTATAAAACATTTGAAAAATAGATGGCGAAACATGCTGGGATATGACATCAAGTACTGATCACCTACCATATACGGATATCATGACCATTATTATGACTTGTATCATGCTCTGCTAATTTTATTGAACCCTATTTTTTGTTGTCTATGTAATTTTTATTTTATATCATTTATGTATTCTTCATTGTTTGGGGCACCACTATTATCCCAATTACCCTGTTTCCACCATTTTTTCATTTACCAGGTATGAGGTGCCAGATATCATAGGTTCACAAAATCTACCTCTAAAGCTATTTGGATAAAATAACAAAAATATAATACCTAACTGCTCTCTGCAATGGTTGTGCACACAGCAGCCCCGATCCACCTCTTTTTGGGGCCCCTGCCGAAGCTCCTGGCTCCTCCCTCAACGAGTGTCCCCATGGTAAGCTGCTTACTTTGGGGGCAATCAAGACTGCTCGCTTCCCAAGTCTCGCTCTGTGTGTCCACTTCGACACCACCCCCACTGCCTCGTCACTGTCTATGATTGACAGTAGCAGGAGCTCACTTTTGTATCTGAGCCAATGAGGAGGGAGAGGGCCTTTGCACTCATGCACATCATTGGATTGAAATTGGGTGCAGGCATGTACTTAGGGGGAAGCTGCATGCAGAAGTTTTTTTTTTACCTTACCGCATAGAATATAGCAAGGTAAAAAACCTTCTGCCTTTACAACCACTTTAATGCTTCACTGTACACTGTACACTGTCACAATTTCAAGAGGTTTGCGTGATGATCATCCAATAGTGTATGCACAAATACCAAATATTATGCAGGCAGATAACCTTTATAGCTGTGTAACATTTGTTGGACCATAGTTATTTTGCTAGCAGGTTCAACAATGCTGAATAATTATTTTCTACCTTCTTTTGATAATGGGACAGTACTGTATCACTGCTCCTAGGGCACTTTCACACGGAGGTGTTGGCAGTAAAGCAACGCTATTTTAACCCACTTTTAACCCCTGTTAGCAGCTCAAAAAGGGTTAAAAGCACCCGCAAAGCAAATCAATCCTAAAGCACCCTTGCCCAATGACATCAATCGGCAGTGCCGCCGAAGCTCCGCGTATCCGCTGCAGCACTTTGCCAGAGCTTTGGCGGTGCTACCCATTGATTTCAATGGGCAGGGTGCTTTAGTGTATACACCACTCCTAAGACCCCTTTCACACTGGAGCGTTTTGCAGGCACTATAGTTTTAAAAATAGTGCCTGCAAAATGCCCTAAAACAGCTGCTCCATTCACTCCAGCATGAAAGCCCACTTCAGCGGCATTTTGTGGGCGGATTTAACCCATTTTTGGCTGCATGGGACGGGGTTAAAACCACCCCGCTAGTGGCCGAATAGCACCTCTAAAACTACGCTAAATATCGCCACTGATGCCAGTGGCGGCCCAGTCTGAAAGGGGTCTAAAGGTCATCAAAGATGCTGCTTGCAGGACTTTTTTTAGACCCCTTTCACACTGAGGCACTTTTCAGGTGCTTTCATGCTAAAAAAGTGCCTGAAAGGCTCATGGAAACCTATTTCTATTAAAATCAATGAATGCTTTCACACTGGGGCAGTGTGATGGCAGGGTGGTGAAAAAACGGCCCTCCCCATTGAAATTAATGGAAAGCTCTTCAAAAGTGCCTGAAAATCTCTTCAAAAGTACTCAGTGTTTTACTAGCAGTTTACAAGCCCCTCAGTGTGAAAGGGGCCTTAGTGTTCTGCCATCGCACTGCCCAAGTGCTTTCACACTGAAGTGATAGGAGAGGCTCTTTACAGGTGCTTTGCAGATTCTATTTTTATAGCCAGGGCCGTTTTTAAGGCAGGGCAAAAGGGGCAGCTGCCCTGGGCCCTGTCATTGTTGTGGGGCCCAAAGCAGCTGCCTCATACTTGCCAACTACCCCAGTTTAAATTCCCTCGCCCCTTGAGGTTTTAGTCCTGTGCTGTGCCCCGATATCTCAGTGTGAAGTGTTGTTACTAATGCTATCCAGCTCTGTCCTATTTTTGTGTACAGATGACTCACCTTCAGACCCTGTGTTTACATGTAAATTACCGGCATTCATATGTAAATAGTGGCGGCCGGCAGCATTGATATGTACATCATGCCCCCCTGAGGTCATATCCACAGTAATCTCTTGCAACCAATCAACAAGCAGAACTCACATGTGCTGTGACCTCTAGAAACTAACTAATGAGCTGTACTGTGTTCTGTAACCTCTAGCAACCAGTCAGTGAGCTGTAATGATACCTCTGGCAACCAATTCACAATAGCTGTCTGATCTGATTCAGTAAACTGATTTTGAGTCTAGCTGCTATTTATTGTATGTCTCGGAGTAGGTGGAGACAAAACTGCATGGGGGGGCCCTAAGATAAGTTTTGCCTAGGGTCCACTCAGTATTAAAGATGGCCCTGGCTATAGCGCCTGTAAAGCGTCTCAGTGTGAAAGTAGTCTTAAACACCTTTCACACTGGGGTGGGTGGCGGTGGTAAAGCGGTGCTATTTTTAGCACAGCTTTACCGTGGCCTTAGCGGCACTATTCGGCCGCTAGCGGGGCGGCCTTAACCCCCGCTAGCAGCCGAAAAAGGGTAAAAACTGCCAGAAAAGGGAAGGGGCGCTTTAGGAGGAAGCGCGCATTGGGCTTTCACACTGGAGACACAGGAGAGGCTCTTTAGAACCCCTTTCACACTGGGGCGCTTTGCAGGCACTACAGCACTAAAAATAGCACCTGCAAAGCGCCCTAAAAGAGCCGTTGTTGTCTCTACAATGTGATAGCCCAGAGGGCTTTCACACTGGAGCGGTAAACTGGCAGGATGCTAAAAAAAGTCCTGCTAGCAGCATCTTTGATCAATGGGGCAGCAAGGCTATACCGCCGGCATAGCACTTCAGCAGCACTTTGAGGGGGCTTTAACCCTTTTGCGGCTGGTTTTTAACCCTTTCTCGGGCGCTAGTGGGGAGTAAAAGTGCCCCACTAGCGGCCAAATAGTGCCGCAAAATTAACGGTAAAATTACACTAAAAATAGCGGTGATATACCGCTGATGCACCCACCACCCCACTTGGACTACACTGCCACCATATTAGCATTTGTTACCACTTATTCACATGTCTTTAGTTTGTCGCTCAGCAGTTGGCCACACCACTTTGAGTGACGGTGCTTAGTTTAACCATTGCCATTTACTATTCAAATAATCATTCAAAGCTGTCTGAGGGATTTATGCATAGTAAATGGCAATTAAAAAAAAAATGCTTTTTGGATCACGTTGCATAGCAGTATTTGCCTTCAGCATTAACCGCTTGCTGATCAGCCGCCGTCATTATACTGCAGCAAGGTAACACGATCCTGTGAATCACCACAGGTGTACAGGGAAACAAGTAGTACCATGGAATTACATAATCAATGCAAATGCAGGTTCAAAACACTAGTTGCAGGTAGGTAGGTTTATAATGTTCTTGTAGAAGGTTTGGAACTTTTGCCCTGTTTAATTGCAGTCTTTAACCTCATTAAGTAGATTTCTCTTCACTTCCTGTCCAGGTGATGCATATCAGACAGAACAGGAAGTAAGGGGAAATCTTGCTTAAAATTTACATAGGCAGAACTTACAATTGCACACTTATAACCCTGCTCCATCCTGTACAAAACAAAAAAAACAAGAAAAAAAAGTTTTTGTCTGGAGTTGGGATTCTAAAGGCTGAAGGTTTTTTCATTCTATGCATGTAGGTAAAAAACCTTCTGTGTGCAGCCCAATCCTTACCTGAGCCCCCTCCGATCCAGCAATGTTCATGATAGCCTTGGCTGTATGGGGTCTCTCTCTCCTCATTGGCTGATACAGCAGTGGGAGCTCATTGGCTGCCATTAGTGTCAACCACAGCCAGTGAGCCAATGAAGAGAGATCATGAGTGGCAGGGCGAGGTTGAGCCAGGGCTTTATGTGTCTTATGGACACATAGGTTAGTGGCTCAGGATTGAGCAAACAGCAGTTCCCCCAGGGTAAGCAGCTTTCTGGGGGTACTGCTTGAGGGGGAGGAGCCAGGAGCACCGGCGAGGGACCTGAAAAGGAGATCTGAGGCTGCTCTGTGCAAAACCACTGCACAGAGCAGATAGGTATAACATGTTTGTTATTTTTTTTTTTTTAACACAAATCTTTAATATCACTTTAACCACTTGAGGACCGCCGTATTGCCAATGTACGTCAGCACAATGGCACAGGCAGGCATAATCACGTACATCTACGTGATTGCCTTCCAGCGGGTGGGGGGTCCGATCGGACCCCCTCCCGCTGGATACGGCGGTCCGGTTCGTTCCAGGAGCGCTCCGTGATGAGGGGATGGCCGTTGGTTTTCGGCCACCCCCTCTGGATCGCTCCTGGCCAATGAGAAGCTTCCTCCCCTGTGTATTGTTTACACAGGAAGGAGGAAGTGATGTCATTCTCCTCGGGGCGGTCTTTTTGACCGGACTACGAGGAGAACAGTAAAAGTAAGTGTGCACCAACACTACACTGACATGTAGGTACACACAGGCACACAAACCCCCCCCGATCCCCCCCCCGATCGCCCCCCGATCCCCCCCCGCCCCCCCTCCCCCCCAGTCACAGTGTCACTGATTGCATTGATCATTTCTTTACTGATCAATGCATTCAGTGTCAGTAAAAACTGTCAGGACAGTTAGTGTTAGGTCCAGGGTAGCCCCCTATCACCCCCCAATAAAGATTTAACCCCCTGATTGCCCCTAGAGTTAACCCTTTCACCCCCTTTTGCCAGTGTCACTAAGCGATCATTTTTCTGATCGCTGCATGTGTCGCTAGTGTCGCTAGGTAGCTAGTTATTTTTTTAGGTTCACCGCCAGGTTTTTATATCGCTAGGTACCCCGATATACTACCCAATAATGTTTTTAACCCCCTGATTGCCGCTAGTTAACCCTTTCACCCCCTTTTGCCAGTGTCACCAAGCGATCGTTTTTCTGATCGCTGCATTAGTGTCGCTACAGTCGCTAGGTAGCTAGTTATTTTTTTAGGATCACCGCCAGGTTTTTATAGCGCTAGGTACCCCGATATACTACCCAATAATGTTTTTAACCCCCTGATTGCCGCTAGTTAACCCTTTCACCCCCTTTTGCCAGTGTCACTAAGCGATCATTTTTCTGATCGCTGCATGTGTCGCTAGGTAGCTAGTTATTTTTTTAGGTTCACCGCCAGGTTTTTATATCGCTAGGTACCCCGATATACTACCCAATAATGTTTTTAACCCCCTGATTGCCGCTAGTTAACCCTTTCACCCCCTTTTGCCAGTGTCACTAAGCGATCGTTTTTCTGATCGCTGCATTAGTGTTGCTACAGTCGCTAGGTAGCTAGTTATTTTTTTAGGTTCACCGCCAGGTTTTTATAGCGCTAGGTACCCCGATATACTACCCAATAATGGTTTTAACCCCCTGATTGCCGCTAGTTAACCCTTTCACCCCCTTTTGCCAGTGTCACTAAGCGATAATTTTTCTGAACGCTGCATCAGTGTCGCTAGTGTCGCTAGGTAGCTAGTTATTTTTTTAGGTTCACCGCCAGGTTTTTATAGCGCTAGGTACCCCGATATACTACCCAATAATGGTTTTAACCCCCTGATTGCTGCTAGTTAACCCTTTCACCCCCTTTCACCAGCGATCACAGTATAAGTGTCACTGGTGACGCTGGTTAGCCAGTTAGTTATTTAGGTTCCCCGTCAGGTTTTTATATAGCGCCAGGGACCCCCATATACTACCTAATAAAAATTTGAACCACCTGATTGCCCCTAGTTAACCCTTTCACCACTGATCACCGTATAAGTGTTACGGGTGACTCTGGTTAGTTTGTTTTTTATAGCATTTTATATTCAAATCCGGAAGGCAGTGCTTGGTTTTCGGGGTCCCGTACGTGGCTAGGCTCCCAAAAAGTCCCCCACATGTGGTATCCCCGTACTCGGGAGAAGCAGCAGAATTTATTTTGGGGTGTAATTTGACTTCTGCCCATAGCATGTGTGAGCAATATATCATTTAGTGACAACTTTGTGCAAAAAAAAAAAAGTTTGTAATATTCCCGCAACTTTTGGCAAAATATAAAATATTCCATGGACTCAACATGCCTCTCAGTAAATAGCTTGGGGTGTCTACTTTCCAAAATGGGGTCATTTGGGGGGGTTTTGTGCTATTTTGGCATTTTATGGCCTTCGAAACTGTGATAGGTAGTGAGGAGTTAAATCAAAAATTTGCACCCTTAGAAATCCTGAAGGTGGTGATTGGTTTTCGGGGTGCCGTGCGCGACTAGACTCCCAAAAAGTCCCACACATGTGGTATCCCCGTACTCGGGAGAAGCAGCAGAATGTATTTTGGGGTGCAATTCCACATATAACCATGGCATGTGTGAGCAATATATCATTTAGTGACAACTTTTTGTAAAAAAAATTTTTTTTTTTTTTTTTTGTCATTATTCAATCCCTTAGGACAAAAAAAATAAATATTCAATGGGCTCAACATACCCATCAGCAATTTCCTTGGGGTGTCTACTTTCCAAAATGGGGTCATTTGGGGGGGATTTGTACTGCCCTGCCATTTTAGCACCTCAAGAAATGAGATCGGCAGTCATAAATTAAAAGCTGTGTAAATTCCAGAAAATGTACTCTAGTTTGTAGACGCTATAACTTTTGCGCAAACCAAAAAATATTCGCTTATTGACATTTTTTTTACTAAAGACATGTGGCTGAATAAATTTTGCCCTCAATGTATGACTAAAATTTAGTTTATTCGATTTTTCTTATAACAAAAAGAAGAAAATATCTTTTTTTTTCAAAATTTTCGCTCTTTTTCCATTTATATCGCAAAAAAAAAAAATCGCAGAGGCAATCAAATACCATCAAAAGAAAGCTCTATTTGTGGGAAGAAAAGGACGCAAATTTCGTTTGGGTGCAATATTGCATGACCGCGCAATTACCAGTTAAAGCAGCGCAGTGCGAAATTGCAAAAAGACCTCTGGTCCTTAAGGTATTTATTGGTCCGAGGCTGAAGTGGTTAATTACCTTTTTAGTGTATATATAACTGTAATGTGTTTTTTTTATCAATCCGGAGTTCACTTTCATGAAGAGTTTTATTGTTTGGTTTGTACGACCAGCACACCTTCTCTTTTTAGCTGAGTCGACCTCAGTGTAAAGTGGTGTGAGGCTCCTACTGTTTTGATTAGCTCAGTACTACGTGTAAAAAAGAAATGGAAAAGGACCAAAGAATATAAAAATAGTAGGAGAATGAACAAAGTATAGGAAGGGTTTGTTATAGTCCTTCTGTGCACGCAGCAGATTTCAACAAATTGATACAGTATCAGCCGTTAGATTTGTGATTTGTTTGACAGAGAGAGCGAGTAACTCTGAATTAGTAATCCGGGTAATGACAAGTGCTCTCTGTACAGAAAAACACAAATAAGAATGATAATGATTGAGTCTCCTGACAGTGATTTATTATTCTGGAAATCTCACCAGTTTGTGAATATATTGGCATGGAGACATGTCAGGAGTGTGTGCCATGTTTTTTGCATGACCTAATAAGAAATTCCTAGACTGTATTGTGATCACAGACTGGCTTGTGCTTAAAGAATATATGTAGCTTCCTACTTATTTCCTGTGAATAATATTTTATATGTTTACTAAGCAGTGTCTTATCAAAGCAGTGACAAATCAGAACAAGACATATTGTATCTTTCAAGCAGTGCTTAAACAAATAAAATGTTGCACACCACATATGAAGTCTCTAAGTCAGGGGTCTCAAACTGGTGGTCCTCCAGCTGTTGCCAAACTACAAATCCCATAATTCCTCTGCTTGTGGGAGTCATGCTTGTAATTATCAGCCTTGCAATGCTGCATGGGACTTGTAGTTTCGCAACAGCTGGAGGGCCGCCAGTTTGAGACCCCTGCTCTAAGTAGTAATAAACACTTCAATTTTTTTTTCTATATCCACTCTTGTTAAAAAGGTAAACATGCCACACTATGTTTTAACATTGACTTTTTCCCCACACTTTCTTATTCCAGCACTTTGTGCCGCTTTCCTGGACCTGGAAATGGCATGGCACTGCCTTCTTGGACAATGCAGGCTTGTGCTGCTACCCATCGTGTTGCTGGAGGAGAGAGGAGTGGAGAAGTGACTTATCCCAGTAGACTTTTCGTAGTATTGAATGTAGATGCACACACTTAGCTGCAGTTACAGTGGGGAGCACACAAGCAAAGATGGCTCCATGGAATTTGGCAAGGGGATAGCGACAGAATTGTTTGTTTAAGGTGGATTGCAAAGCAATCACAGAGGTAGTACAAAATTAAAATATTTAAAGTGTTGAGGTTTGCAACACTATGGGATTTTAAAATTTCAGGGTTTAGTAACACGTTAAGATCTATTTGCCTTTTAGCAATCAGCTTTTCTCTATCCTGTTGTCAGTGAAAGTTAAACTATATAAGAGTGACATTGTTTATTGGGAACCAAAGGCACAGTGTTTTTCAGTCAAACATTTACTACATAAGGCCTCATGTACCTTTCTATACTACAGATCAATTAAAGCAACCAGGATAACACAGCAGCTGTGTTCCACCCTAGGCCACTGCTTGGGCATGACAAGAAAGAGACTGGTCCAGGCGACTGTTGCCGGGTGGTCCTGGAACATGTCCCATATTCTGTGCTGGTACAGGGTAATTCTAATAAAGGGAACCCTGGAATGTGGATATCCCACTCTAACACTGTTAGGGCTCATGTACACTACAACTTCTAAACCTGAGTTTAGTACCTTTTGGTGTTTTTTTTTTTTTTTTTTTTTACCAAAGCTCCTAAACTCAGCTCTGCAAAGCTGCTGCAGTTAGGGAAGGTTCAACCTCCCTCAACCTCCCTCTCCTGAATGCAGAAGAATTGCATTCAGGATAGGAACATTTTGGCTGCCGACCACAACAAAACAGGGCTCAACATGATTTTGTGTTTTCCTACCACCAACCTAGTCTGTGTGTACATGAGCCCTTATGGAGAAAGAAAACTCACTCTCTCCCTCACTGGGGTATACACCAGTGAAGAAAGATCTCTAAATACTATATATATATATATATATATATATATATATATATATATATATAGTGAGAGTAGGCTTACCATCCTCCTTTATGATACATCAACAAACCTGAAGACAGGACTTTCTGTTGGCAAAGACTACCAATTTGTATCTGCACCAAGTAGAACATAATCACAATGTGAATGACATATTGCAGTGAATTCCTCCAATCATGTGCACAATTTCTACCAGGATTTACAGTTGCAATGGAATTATTGACACAGGCCTGCTTTTATGAATTAATCTTAAAATTCAGCTTGTCTTATCTATCATTTGTTTGGGGACACACGAACACATTGCAGAATGTTATCTCTTTTTACAATTCTATTCATGTTTTCATCTTGACAGCTACACAATGGGGCATTAGTAGACAGGCTGTATCACAGGAATGCACAAGTACTGATCAGACCACCTGCAAGTCTCATATAATTTCTAGAACAATGAAGAGATCCCGATAGAGAACATGGTCAATTGTGCTTCCACAAACCAATTCTGTTGTAGTGACAATTTCATCATTCTGATTTATGCCCTTTGGATTTCTGTATCACAGCATCAGGGGAGAGGTTCAATATCCTGGTTTGTACTTCCTTCCCACCAGGACTGTATGGGATTAGACACCTTTCTTGTATGTTTTTGTTACCAGCTATGTTATGTGGTTAAGACTGTGAAAAACAAAAACCAAATTCTTCTATTTAAAAAAGAAGATGGAGATGACTAGCAGTAAAGGTCAAAAAATCATATTTGGTAATTGATGGGACTTGTAGAAACTTCTCTAAATATGTCTTATGCCTTCTATGAAGATGTGGACTTTCTAAGTGCCATTTAACAGCTTTTGGTAAGCTGGCATAGTGGTTAGTGAGATTTTCTAGCCTCTGCAGATCACAGTAGCCAACCACCTACCCTTATTTTTTTGTAGTGCTGCAATAGTCACTTAAAAGAGTCAAAAAACACTAACGCTAAATGCTGCCTTGCTGAAGTTAACATCCCGTAAGAATAAAGCATGAAGATATGTGCTTGTATGGTGCATCTTGGGAAAAGGCTTAACTGCTGAACAGTGATCTGGGAAACTTGGACAATTTGCAGCTGGTGGACATTGGAGGAAGTCCTGGCTGCTCATTCTATATGGTACTTGTGCTACCTTGCTGTATTTATAGTCTACGATTACATATTGCAAAATTGTAGGTCTTGGCTTAAAGATCTATAACTGATACAAAGACAGAGCTGTGACACTTCAGGTGGGTATGATTGCTTCCCTCAACCTTGTGGTGTAGGTCCAGTCGTAACCTGGATAAGAACCAATGGCTCAAGAAAGGTTGACTGCACTCCCAGGTATGAAACAGTGATGATTACTTTATTGAAGATAAAAATCCACCAAGATACATCATAAGACATCATGAGACCTCTATACAGGCATAGCAAGATTGAATAAATAAATAAAATAATCATCACTGCTTCATACCTGGGAGTACGGTCAACGTTTCTTGAACCATTAAAGATCTATAGCCTGTAAGGCTATTTCTAGTAAAGTAGTCTGGAGCCATTTTTGCCTATTTTGGGTTTCCTGTGACCTAAGTCTCTCTACTGAGTGTATTGTGCCTTTACAATCTTTCTGAAAAGTTATAAAGTGACTGTCACTCAATTCTTTTCACCCCACAAAAAAGTCAAGAATTCCAGCCTGTGGTTTGAAATGCTATACCACTGACCTGCCTAGAGGTCCTCCTCATCTGACCAGGAGTAATAGGATGCAACACACATTGGGGTTTATTTACTAAAGCCAGAGAATGCAAAATCAAGCTCGTTTCTGCATATAAACCAATAAGTTTCTATCCTCTGCTTGTTCAGTTATACCGTGTACACACGACCAGACTTTCCTGCAGACTAGGTCAGACGATTTTCCCGACTGACTTATCAGCGGAGTTCCGACCAACTTTGCAAACGAACAGAGTTGGCCACACACAATCACACCAAAGTCTGATGGATTTGAACGTGATGATGTACGACCAGACTAGAATAAGGAAGTTCATAGCCAGTAGCCAATAGCTACCCTATCGTCAATTTTCGTCCGTCAGACTAGCATACAGACAAACTGATTTTTCGACTGGACTCTAGTCCGTCGGAAAGATTTGAAACATGTTTTAAATCTAAAGTCCGTCTGATTATTAGACAGCAAAGGTCTAGTGAAGCCCACACACGATCAAATTGTCTGGTGGATTCGTTCAGTTGAACCTTTGCTGTCGAAAAGTCCGGTTGCATGTACATGGTATAAGGCTTTGGCAATAAAACCTGGAAGCTGATTGGTTTCTGTGCAGAAGTGAGCCTGATTTTGCACTCTCCAGCTTTAGTATATAAACCCCATTGTGTGTTAGTGCCCAATGCACCTCCATAAAGAACTTGCATTGAAGTGCACCATGTCGCACAATAAAGCACTACTGGGCATTGATATGTACTGCCTTACAAATAATGCATTAAGTATGATTTTTGATGTGCTATTTTGCATTTAGCAAGCCATTCAAATGCATGGGCTCTCTTAACGCAACACACATTAGGTAACATGTAACTTAACATGTGTGTGTTAAACCATCACAATAGATTGCCCTAGTATGAATGGGCTCTAAGCCCTTGTACACACGGTCGGAGATTCCGACAACCAAATCCGACGGATTCTGTCCATTGGATTTTGTCCAACGGATCTTGTCCGAAACTGTTGCATACACACGGTCGGACGAAGTTGTCGGAAAATCCAATCGTTCAGAACGTGATGACGTTATTTCGTTACGACAGGACTACGTTCAGGCTAGTAGCCAATAGCTTTGGTGTAGGAATTTGATCTGAGCATGCGTGGCACTTTGTCCGATCGGAATTCTCTACACATGATCGGAGTATGTCCGATCGGACCAGTTTGTCGGAAAATATTTCCAGCAAGTTGGAAAATTTGGTCCGACGGATATTCCGACGGAAACAGTCCGATGCATACCACACACAGTCGGATTATCCGACAAAACGGTCCGATAGGACACATTCCGACGGATTCTCCGACCGTGTGTACAAGGGCTTAGACTTGCTTCACATCTATGCATTTTTAGTGCTTTTTGCAGATTTGCACTACAGAACATGTTCCATAGGAAACCATGTTAAATGGACTGTAGTGCAAATCTGCAAAATGCAAAAAGCCCTAAAAATGTATAGGTTTGAATCAAGCCTAACTGCCTTAGGCTGGATTCACGCCTATGCATATTTAGTGCTTTTTGCATTTTGCAGATTTGTACTACAGTCCATCCACCATGGTTTCCTATGGAATACATTCTGTAGTGCAAATCTGAAACATGCAAAAAGCACTAAAAATGCATAGGTGTGAATCCAGGCTAAGTGACAATAGTTATAACAGACAAGAACTTTAAGAAAATAAACAGCAACACAGGCTGGCGTATTTTTTTTTTTTTTAAGGGAAGGCTAGAACCCTTATCAGCTTTGTCAAGCCAGGTAACTACCATTTTCAAAAAGAATGTGACAGCTGCTTGAATGCACGTAGCTAGAAACTTTAATTATTATGATTTAATCTTTTTTTACAATCATAAACGAGTAGCACAATTGCTGTTATATTATTTGTACCAGATGCTAGCAGCACAGTTCACCCTTGCAGTCAGTCCTAAGACCTATTTAACCTTCAGCGTGTTACTAGTCTTGCAGACAAACCTCAGGATTTAGTAACACTGAAGAGATTGGTTTTCCTGCATTTCCAAGGACAGCTAATTATTGTGTTCATCTTTATAATTACTCACACATGTTACACATACCACACATTTTATATACAACTCCATCTGAGCTTTAAATTGTTGGAGTCTTATGGCACATCATTAGTAACTAAGCCGACAACTCAAGGAAAACCTTGTTATTTTTATTCTCCACAATGTAATAAAAAACTTTATTTAGAGTAAATAGGTTGGTCAAATGACATTGACATTTCTAATAATAAAGATAAGTCTTTGCTGGAATAAAAGCCATTTAGGACCTTTGCAATTTTTTCACGTCATAATTTTTTCAGCCTGTCCCCCCCCCCCCCCCCTTTTTTCATCGACTTCCTTTGGATACAAAGATCATACATTAGAGTTTGTTTATAAAAAGCAATGTAGGTGTAAATGGTGGTTTTACCAAACTATAGCTAAACACTAGCTACCATACTTCTAGTTCAAAGCAAAATTTGATATGGTTACTATTCATTTTATTTAGAAGTTTTTATGAATGATCTCTTTTAAAGTGGAACTCCAGACATATCTAAATACATAAATAGACAAAAAGTGCAGCGCTGTGTAATAAACGAATAATGCAAGTGGACTTTAGGGATGTTAGTGACGTTGCGCATACATGCAGTGTCCATGCGCAAATCACTTTTTTTGGAGATTAGCAGAGCTTTTTTATCTTTTATCCTTGCAAGGAACGTTTTTATGTATTGTGAACCTGTTGGTACCTTTTTTTGAATAAATTAGTTAAAGGTATCTCTGCACTATTGGAGTCTTTTTTTCTCTTTATAACTTTTTACGGAAATCCATTGGATGACTACATCCCACTGGTGGAAGGAAACGTCCATTGATGCGCAGTGATCATCTCCTGACAGAAGCGCCTTTGAAACCACTTTCCATAGACATTAGACGGTTACCTGTGAGGACAGTCGTTGGTACTTCAACAGCAAGCCTGCTGTTCTACTAAGCCTTATGTGACCCCCCTGAACAAGGGTGGTCGCTGGCTTTTTGGTAATTGTAATTGCTCATTGCTTATTCCTAGGTGACAGGCTGCACTAGTGGTGAAAAGTTATCATTTGGATTTCATTTGTGAACACTTCTTTGTTGGATTATTTTGTCCATGAATTGTTTTTGCGTGTTTGTTGCTTATGGATTGATCATATTTACACATACTGTATGGACTATTATGATTTTTTTGATTACTTGATTATTTACAACACCCCTTTGTATAATCAAGTTTTTTATTCATAATCACTTGGATTATTAGTTAATTACCCAGCGCTGTACTTTTTTTCTATTTATATTTCTTTGTGCCCTATATCGGGGTTATAGTGCTTAGCTGCAGGGTATCCTTCATGGTTTATTCATTCATTATTCATACCATTGGGAAATAACCTATGTTGGTGTTTTTGTTATGTGACTTCAGTGAGAGAAGTTAATACATGTGGAATTGAGTGAGCTAGTCAACAGTGGGATAGGTGAATATGACAGTTTGATTGGTTAGCTGACTTGGAAAGAGAATATTGCTATTGACTTTTTGAATTTGATCTTTATGGAAAGTGTACATTTTATTCATGTGCAATATATAAATATTAGTAGTAGTAGTAGTAGTAGTATAGTAATAGTATATTGCTGCTGCTACTACTAATAATAATAATGATTATGTGGTCCAAATTAAAGTGGTTGTAAACCCTCCTAAACATGTTTAGCTTGTTAGATAATAGTTTTTTCAGGCAGCTGAATGCTGCCTGAGAAAGTGCACTTACTTGTATATTTTTGGGTAAAATCGCCGTTTTGTTGTCCATGACGTCATGCGCAGTATGGACTGTCGAGCACGGCATATATTGCATTGCCGCCTGTGTCTTTCCTGCTTCTCTGACTTTTTTTGTCCATGACATTCTCCTCAGAGCGGCAGAGGAGAAGTTTTGCGATCTACACATCACCCTGCTCTTCCTGATACTCCCCCTTGTGCCTTAGTAACGGCAATCGAGATCGAGGCTTGGTTATGATTGTTATGACACTACGGCGCATGCGCGAGATTTCCGGAGGGAGTCAAACTAAGGGCGGAAATGACGTCCGCAAAGGAGAGGAAAAACAGAAGTTACAATGCGCAGGCGATACCCGGAAGACACTGCTTTTTATAAATTAAAAAAAAGGTATTTATAACGCTCGTTTTGGGAAAAAATATAGATATTATGAATGCGGATGTTGATTATAATACAAACAGTTGAAAATTAGGATTTTTTTGGTGGGGTTTACTTCCTCTTTAATATAGGCATAATGTTTTGGGAGGTTTTTGAGATTTTTTTGGGGTCCTCTATGTACTTTAGTTCACTAAGATCAAGATAGACCCCCAGAACACCTCTACCTTTTACCTTTATATCATTCCATGTCTATTGTTTGCAGATCAAAATCTGCTTCTCTTTTCCTATGAGCAGGAAGCACTGTGCTTTAGACGTGTGCTGCTTTACTTGCTTTTCAACTCTTAAATAGAATTAAAGAAGAAACAATAAAGGAAGGAAAAAAAGCCAGGAAGTGAGCTAATTTATGTGATCTGTAAAAGTCACGTGACTGACCTCTCCTCAGATACTGCTTTAACCACTTAAGGACCAGGCCTCTTTTTCGGACTTGGTGTTTCCATGTTTAAAACAGTTTTTTTTGCTAGAAAATTACTTAGAACCCCCAAACATTTTATATTGTTTTTTTTCTAACACCCTAGAGAATAAAATGGCGGTCATTGAAATACTTTTTTTCACACCGTATTTGCGCAGCGGTCTTAGAAGCGCACTTTTTTTGGAAAAAAATCACTTTTTTGAATAAAAAAATAAGACAACAGTAAAATTAGCCCAATTTTTTTTATACTGTGAAAGATAATGGTATGCCGAGTAAATTGATACCCAACATGTCACGCTTCAAAATTGCGCCCGCTCGTGGAATGGCGTCAAACTTTTAGCCTCAAAAATCTCCATAAGCGACATTTAAAAAATTCTACAGGTTGCATTTTTTGCGATACAGAGGAGGTCTAGGGCTAGAATTATTGCTCTCGCTCTACCGATCGCGGCGATACCTCACATATGTGGTTTGACCACCGTTTTCATATGCGGGCGCTACTCACGTATGCGCTCTCTTCTGTGCGCAAGCTCGTCGTAACGGGGTGTTTTTAAATTTTTTATTTTTTTTTCTTATTTATTTTAATTTATTTTATTTATTTTTACACTTTTTTAAAAAAATAAATAAAATGGATCACTTTTATTCCTATTACAAGGAATGTAAACATCCCTTGTAATAGAAAAAAGCATGACAGGTCCTCTTAAATATGAGATCTGGGGTCAAAAGGTCCTCAGATCTCATATTTGGGCTAAAATGCAAAAAAAAAATAAAAAAAAAAAATCTGACATTTAAAAAATAAATATACCTTTAAGAGGTATGGGCGGAAGTGACGTTTTGACGTCGCTTCTGCCCTCCTATGGTATAGAGACGAGTGGGGGCCATCTTAGCCTCACTTGTCTCTATGCCCAGCCGACGGAAGGACCCGATCGCCTCCGCCGCTACCGACGGCTCCGGTAAGCGGCGGAAGGTGCAGGAGGGCGGCAGGAGGGGGGGCAGGCACCTCTCCCGCCGCCGATAGCGGTGATCTCGCGGTGAATCCGCCGTGGAGACCACCGTTATCGTACAGCCGACCGCCGCCTGAAGAGATGGATATCTCAGTTGTGGCAGCAGCTGCTGCCGTTACCGAGATATCCCTCTTCAAAAATAGGACGTACATCGTCGTGCGGCGGTCGGCAAGTGGTTAAAGCGGAGTTCCAGCCTGGGTGAAAAAAATTAAAAGGCAGCAGCTGCAAATACTGCAGTTGCTGACTTTTAATATTAGAGCACTTACCCGTCCAGGGAGCCCACAATGTCTTCAGATCGACTCTCGGGTGCTACCGACGCCATTCCTAGTGAAGGAACCCGGCAGTGAAGCCTTTTGGATTCACAGCTGGTTCCCTACTGCGCTGTGCTTTATAATTGGCCCAGCAGTGGGGAAAGGAGGAGGGGGGTAAGCTTCCTGGAGATTGGGCTGCGGCCCTGTCTCCAGGTAGTGGGGAAAGACCTGTCAAAAACAGATCCCCATTCCTCCCTCCCCTCTGAATGAGGCCAAATGTGGCACCAGAGGAGGGGAGGAAGCATATAAGCTTTTAACAGAGAGAATTCAGTGACGTACCACAAGCTCAAATGCCACAAAGTGGAACATATAATATAATAATAGCAGTATCCTCTGTCTGCTATAAACCATAATTTAAGTTATATAACATCAGCTCCTCCAAGGCTACAGCTTTACAAAGCAGCATGTGATCTGGCATTAGAAAAATTGTTTGGTACTTTCACAATAGGTTTTTATAGGTAGATTTTTCTGTTTTCTTCTGCCTTATGCCTTTCTTCTGATGTTACTCCTGACCTTAGTCACCCTAAAATCAATCGCAACTAGTGGTGAGTGAATTTTCTCAGGTTTAATTTGCTAAGAGTTCATCAAATCCTGTCAAAATTCAGAGAACCCAAATTGGGCAAATCCTATTAAAGTCTATAGTGGGCAAACCATGTTAAATTCTGGCAAATGTTAATAGCTAAAGCTAATAGGTAAACTACTGCCAAAAAGGCATGGTAAGCTGGCCACTGCCATGGGGGACAATACCCAAATAACATTCTTAGGGGCTGCCATGAAGCTGAACACAGTGCTATGGAATAGCATTATTTTCACAGCTATTCTCTGCAACGGCATACATTGCCAGTGCAAATTTGACTGTAAAATTAATTATTTTTCTTTTATAATTAGCTTGGCTTACATACAGCAGCAGCACCCCAATCTGATTTATTTTAGCTTGATAAAAAAGCTTTCTTTAAATAGGTTTAGTAGTGAAAAAAAGGGAAAAGGGTTGGGACTTTATATGAGGTCAATAATATTGGTAATAGTTGTAAGATGTAAAACAGGGGGGAGCATCTAATTTGTGGTTAAAGTGCCACTCTTCAGGAGAAGATGCAGGATAGCTGTCTATAAAATGTTAAAAATAAATATTAAATTGGGTAATTATATAAAGAAAAAATATATAAGAGTAAGTCCCCCACTCATACTTACAAACCAAATATGACTTGGGCTGATAATCCTCCCGGCTGACCCTCAACTTTCCATGCCCATGCCCAAACTCATATTTGGTTTGTAAGTATGGTATGCTCCTGAAGAGTGGCACTTTAACCATGACACATGTCAAGATATTAGATGTTCCCTCTTGTTTTACATCTTACAACTGTTACCAATATTATACTTGATTGAATCATACCAATTTATATTACGTCTTTTATTGTGGAGATATGCAGAAACTAATCTGTAGTTTCTATTATGCTACCATTGTGAACCATTATGTTATTATGCCATTATGCTATCATATTACTATGTATTATGTTATGTGTAGCACTAACCCCCAAAGGAGCTGCTGGTTATTTTTGGGCTTACCGTTACCTGCCGCTCTCTTTATTGCATGTCTAGGGGATGTCCCGTGGTAGATGACTCATTAACTTGAGACTGACAAAAGATCCACTTGAAGGGATTTTATTAGCAAAACTCAAACCATTGAACAGTCTTTCAACTTGGGATCAGAGGGTTGGAAAGGAAGTTCAGGTACTCTCAATGTCAAAGTCCCAAATCGTTAAAGAACTTTCTTACTTTGATTGCATCCAGAGACTAGCCACCCACAGCTGGATGAGCACTCAGGTTGGACAGTCCCTCTCTCACAAGGCCAAGCAGCCAACAAGGTGCTTACTCAGAAATAAAGTCTTTGTCACAGACGTTGCAGAACACGTAGGGAAACTAAGCTTTAGAACACTTGTAGGATACCTGGATCTTTCAGCCTGCTTGGCGATATCCACAAGACCGGATTCTCTCTGTTACTTCAGCCCTTCCAGGCTCTTGTTAAGAAAACCAACCAGTACGGGGTGTTCTTCTAAAGAGTCCTCCTCTGGAATGCTTGAAGTATAATGGGTCTCTCCCGAACCGGAGACGGTACCCAACCACCTCAGAATCCTCCTTCAGTTTCCTTGCCTTAGGCTAGCCAGCCCCGAGGCATTAAAGTTGGGTGGATCCGCACCCCAGGCCATAGACTTCCTGGGGCTGGTCAGGAGGACCAGGACCTTGTAATCAGCACATCATACTAGACCGGAACCCAGTACGTGACGTCAGCATCTTAAATACCCTCTCTGAGAGGGCACAGCAGGAGGGCCACTCCCACTGACCTGGCTCTGAGAGAGTAATTTAAGCACCTGACCAGACCATAGTTCCACGCCTGTCACCAGAGATAGTGCCCCCTGTGGCCAGGCTGAACATCTCACAGTCCAGTCAGACTGATGCCAAAGTCAAATTTAGACAAATAAACCCAAAACTAACTGCAGTTTAGGTAGAGTTTAACTTTGAAAAATGCATAGAGCGTGCTCTTCAGGAGCCCACCGCTACAGATGTAATAAAGTTTTCCTATTTTACTATGTTGGTTATTATGTTATCATGCTAAGTTATATGGTCACAGTCTATGGTATACTCACCAGACACTATTATGATATTATGCTGTGATGCCTCCCTGGCTGCATGTTTCATATAAAGCTCCAGTCTTGTTCCTATTTATTTCCAGGTTTATCAGTGAAACATACATTTTTGTCCAAGGTTAAATGCCCACTTTATCTGGCAAATAGAAATTGTCGAGTAATTTGCTGTGGAAAAAATTGCAGGCCTGGATCCACCACTTTAACTGACAAGCAGTATATAAATTCACTTAGGCCGCGTACACACGGGCGGACTGTCTGACGGACTTGGTCCGCTGAAACGTGTTTCAGCGGACAATCCGCTCGTGTGTGGGCTTCAGCTGACTTTTTCAGCGGACAGTCTGGCGGACTAAGTCTTTCGGAATTTCCGTAATATTGTCCATCCAAACTTGGTTTCAGCGGACAGTCCGCTCTTGAGTAGGAAAGTTGGACGGACTGAGTATGGCGCATGCTCAGAAAGGATTTACACGGCCGAAGGTTGCATTGCAGTGTATTGGACGTCGTATTTCTAGTCCCGTCGTACGTGCTGTACACGTCATCGCGCAAGCTTTCAGCGGACTGTCTGTTCGTCGTGTGTGGTCAAGTCCGTTCATTCAAAAGTAGGACGGACTGTCTGTCGGATTGTCTGACGGACTTAGTTGGCCAGACAGTCCGCCCGTGTGTACGCGGCCTTAGAATATAATATCTTAACCAATATCCATATAGGCACTGCATATATGATTCAGTCCACGTGACTGCAACATGCATATACCAAAGGACGGAAACCTATCAAAGTCGAAAATCAGTGGAACACCACGGTTGAATAAAAATATTTTACTGTAGAAAAAAAACACCATTTGAATTACAAACGACAACAAGTCAGTGAATAACCTTCAAAAACAATATTAGAAAAACAACGTTGTCAAGATAGGGGAAATTGAAGCTCAGCACGCACCCATTCATTCAATCTGGCTCACGTCTAATCGGTCTGTTGATCTTGGAGTATCTATGTAACAATTATGCAATTGGGCTTCTTATTCAAAAGTAAATAACATTACTGTCCAGGATTCCATTGGGACCAAAAAGGTATGTGATTGATAAACATGTATGATGTCAGGTGCTGGCTTGCAGGTTCAATGGTCATTGAGCAGCCCAATATAAAGTGTTCAGTCGCAGTCCACCAGTTGATTCCCAACTATATTGAACTGGGGCTATACTTACTGAGGCGTGTTATATTGCTGACTGATGCAGACTAGATATGTCTATAATCAGTCTGGGGGAAGTCACACACACTAGGCTGTATATCTGAAGAAAGTTCATAAGTTGATGAGGAGGAGAGTGGGGGGGGGGGGGGGAATTAAAAACAGGGGGGATGGCCGCTCCACTTGTACAGCACTCTCAGCTTCTACTGGTGTCCTGTTGATAGAAATCAAAGTATTTGGAAGATCTCATCACCTCTTCTGTCTCCGCTATACCTCCAACTCTCACTCCTTGCTCTGATTCACAGACCAATATTTCCTCCAAATGCACTGCGTTTGATACCGCAGTGTCACTGTCTCCAAGCTAGCCTCCAGGGGTCACTTCATCGCCTCACAAACCACATTTTCCAGGAGCTGCGATCCCAAAGATGTCACATGCGTGCTGATGTCTCACTGATGCATTTCGGTAGCCAATCACCGCCAACTTTTTCAAAACCAACTTTTTTGTCCAAGGTAATAGGCCCACTTTATCTGGCAAATAGAAATTGGCAAGTAGTTTGCTGTGGTTGCCCTTTGTTTTCACTAATGCAAAACTGTCCTGCTGCTGGCAAATTTGTATCAAGCTCCCATTAAAAATTAAGAGACTGTATATGATACAGCAGTTTAAAATTGGCCAACAACGGGGCATTTTTAATGAGGTAGAATTAGCCAAATTTTACCAGAGTAAAAGAGTGTATGCAGATGTTTTATAAAACAAACTTATAAACCACAGATAATACAGAAGTGTAAAATTGGGCAGTTGCAAGACAATTTTAAATAGCAAAGCAAGACCCAAATTTACTAAAGACAAAGAGCACAGGCTGGGGTGTTTTTCCAAAAATTAAGATTCTGTAGAAGATACTGCAATGTAAAATAGACCCACAGCAGGATAGTTTTAATCAGAGATAATAAGCCTAACAAATGTATGCCAAACTTTTACTTTATCTATATGGACTGAATGCTGGTAATATAATGTGATGTGGTTTGGCCGCGCACTGTTTTTGTACTTGTTTTGCAATGGTGCTGTGAACAAAAGGCAACTTAAAGAACAGATCGTCGGTAACATGTGAATGCTCCATTTCATGCCCCCAAAACCTAAAAAGTCCTATCAACATAAAATAAAATAGAGAAAAATAATGAAAGCCACAAAATATCAGCCCTGAAACAAAAGCCCATTTACTATTCAAAGGTAAAAGTTGCAGCTCTGTTCTCCATATTACGAGCCCATACCTTGTTGTTGCCGAAGCAAGGAAGTTCTTGACACTCGCCATGTGTTTATGCTATACATTTCTTATTGCATAATATCTGAATCTGTAAAAATAGTGTCAATCTCATGGTGGACACCTCAAGGCAATGTTCTTATCCTTTTTTTCCACTTGGAAAGCAGCCTCGAGGATCCTTCCATCTATGCTTCCTATCTTGATAGTAGTTTCATCTAAATCTACTGTTTCTGTGAGTACAGAGATCACAAGGAATGCTCTACTGATGCTTTGCTTTCTTTCTCCTATTTTTATGTATTTATACTCGTATTTTCTGTATGTACTACTGTGTGTACTGATCTCTATGTATGCCTTCTTGTGTGTGTTATATTTGTAATTTTCAATAAAAACTATTTAAAAAAATATATATTCTCCAGGGTGAATCTGCACCAAAATTTTCTGGGACTGCAAATCTGAAACCCACTGGATTTACTTCAAACCCATATGAACCATTATCGCATCCCTATTTACAACTTGCATTTGTGTAGTTTGAGTTAAATGTATACCAGAAATGTCACTTTTCCATCCACATTAACAAGACACCAAATATGATAGGTGCTTTATTTACAGGAATGTTATAAATATAGAGGCACTTGAGACATCTAAATATTATGGTAGTTTTAATTTAACTTGTTAAGATGAAATGTTAAAACAGATAATGGGATGTGGCGATAATTTGTACATTCACAAGTGAAATGTGAAAAGTAGTTTGTCACATGCAGAACACATCAGGAATATCATTTTCAGTTTGCTCTACAACCTAGCTGTAAGATTTTATTAACCCTAGAAGAATGCATACCACTTATCATTTAATGGTGATTTTATATATTATTTGTTCTATTTTCAGTTTGCAGAAAATGCGGAGCTCTTGTCACTTTAAATACACTTAAACAGACTTCCCACCAGTGATGCACCTAGCCTTTATAGGGCCTAGATTCATGTTGTTATGGTCAAATCCTCATGGAATTACAATGTTAAAATAAAACACGATCTGAGTTACCCTAACCCCTAAAGTTAATTTCTACCACTAACATTTAACTAACCCCCTATATCAGGTATTTTCTTTCTTAGTCAAAAGGTTCAGGAACTCAACGAGCCACATCAAATGACGGGTGTGACCAAATTGTCTAGTGCGAGAGTGAAGGGGCATTGTTAAATACCAGGAGTTGTACATAGTGCAGAGTCCAGGAGTGAGCTAGATACAGAGTGCAGAGTTCAAGAGTGAACTATGTACAGGGTGCAGAGTTCAGGAGTGCTCTGTGTACAGGGTGCAGAGTTCAAAAGTATGCTATGTACAGGGTGCAGAGTTCAGAAGTATGCTATGTACAGGGTGCAGAGTTCAGGAGTGCGCTATGTACAGGGTGAGGGGTTCAGGAGTGCGCTATGTACAGGGTGAGGGGTTCAGGAGTGCGCTATGTACAGGGTGAAGAGTTTAGGAGTGCTCTATGTACAGGGTGCAGAGTTCAGAAGTATGCTATGTACAGGGTGCAGAGTTCAGGAGTGTGCTATGTACAGCGTGAGGGGTTCAGGAGTGCGCTATGTACAGGGTGCAGAGTTCAGCAGTGCTCTATGTACAGGATGCAGAGTTCAGGATTGTGCTATGTACAGGGTGCAGGGTTCAGGAATGCTCTATGTAAAGGGTGCAGAGTTCAGGAGTGAGCTATGTACAGGATGCAGAGTTCAGGAGTATGCTATGTACAGAGTGCAGAGTTTAGGAGTGCTATATGTACAGGGTGCAGAATTCAGGAGTGAGTTACAAAAACCAACATTTCTAGTCCTAGGGACACCATTTTTTTAGATGTGCGCTCCCTGAGCCATTGTAGAATGTACTTCATGTGAGAGGCATTCATTTAAGTATGGAGTGTATGATCATATGTGCAGGAAAGGTGTGCAGTGCATATGACAGTATGTGCAGGAAAAGAGTGTGCATTGTATGGCATTATGTGTAGGAAATGAGTGTGGAGTGTGTGAGGGTGGGTAATATGTGCAGGAGAGGAGTGCAGAGTGTATGATGCCAGGTAGTATGTGAAGGGAAAGGAATTCAGATAGTATGAAGGTACATGGTGTGAAGAAGCCCTATATCAATGCTTCATCACTGCAATGGCCACAGGTAGACACAAAGCATCAGTGCCTACCAGCCTTCTGCACACTAACTCCCCTTCTGCTCATCCCTGCCACCTTAACACCTTGCCACATTAACATTTTGCCTCTCTTTCACCTCAACACCTTGCCACCTTAACACTTTGCCCACCTGACACCCTAAGCCTGTAGATAACCAGTGAGCTATCTTTCTGCCCAGACATGTTTTGACAGCAGCAAGCAGGAGAGATGCCCTTCTAGCTCTTTTTGCAGTCAGCACTAGAGCTACTGAGAGAGAGAGAGAGAGAGAGCGTGGAGGGGGATGGAGGGGAAAGAAGGGCAGTGAAAGCTCCATGGAGCCGGTGCTAGCAGGAGAGTGCTGTCACAACCGAGCTTCTGTGTGTATAAGAGACAGTAGTGAGCCACAACCCCAGGGCCAGTGTCTGAAGTGGCAAAACTGAGTTCCATCATGTTACGGTTGAAATAAAGCCCTGCCCTAAAGCCTTAATTTAACTGAAAGTGAACCTGCTATTCCCACATTACAATAACCTAAACTAATCCCCCTAATGCTAAACTTGCCTCTTCTTAACCAAGAAGGTAAGATGGTCCTATGCCAGAAACAAACTGTACTTAAATGCTTTTCCTGAGAACCAGTGGTATACCTGTGATATTCAACACCCAGGGTGGTTCATTTTTTGGCACCCCCCATATATCAAAAAATATTTTCACAAGTAAGCATGAAATTTAGTGTCATACGTGCAGGGGATAGGAGTATTATTAACTGCTGGATGCTAGATGGAAACAGCTATATGCCGAGATACTGAACTTAGCATATCAGCATATCAATCTGCCTGATGTAGAGAAGCTCAAAGATGCTATCTCCTGCATAGTTAGTATTTGAAAAAAGTTAGGAGGGATGCTCTTAAAATGTTTAAGAGAAAAAAAAAACACTGAACACCTGAAGCCATGGCCAAAAAAGTAGGTGTTGCTTCACTGTGTACGTCTTGTAGTGTGGGAGTAAACGTGGCAGCATTGGCAGTAGGGATGAGTCAAACCCCCCCCCCCCCCGCTTTGGTTCGCAGCAGAACATGCGAGCAGGCAAAAAATGAGTTTGAACAAGATGAGTTTACTTCTTCTTTGTCCCCCTGCAACGGTAAAGCATAATGGGCTACTATGCATTGCAGCCACTCACAGCGCCGGAGCAGCGATGACGTTACTCCCTCACATGCACACAGGAGCCGCCACTAACGGCATATAGCAAGGAAGAAGAAGATGGAGGAAGAAGAGAATAGAGGAAGAAACCGAAGGATAAAGAAAGGAAGAAGTAAGAAGACCAGAAGAAAGAAGTTGAAAGAAGACTTTAATAAAGGACTTGTCAAAGACTCTCTTGCCATTTTTAACACTTTTGTCACTTTTTGGGTGAAATGGTAGGGCCCTTACCATTTCACGTGGGGGGTTGAGATCTGGGGCTTCCCTTGTTAAAGGGGGCTTCCAGATTCTGATAAGCCCCCCGCCCTCAGACCCCCACAACCACCGGCCAGGGTTGTGGGGATGAGGCCCTTGTCCTCATCAACATGAGGACAAGGTGCTTTGGGGGGACCCCAAAGCATCCTCGCAATGTTGAGGGCATGTGCCCTGGTACAGTTCAGGAGGGGGAGGCACTCTCTTGCCCCCCCTCTTTTCCTGTGGCCTGCCAGGTTGAGTGCTTAGATAAGGGTCTGGTATTGATTTTGAGGGGGACCCCCACGCCATTTTTTTGGCGTGGGGTTCCCCTTAAAATCCATGCCAGATCTGAAGAGCCTGGTATGGATTTTGAGAGGGACCCCCACGCCATTTGTTTTTGGCGCGGGGTTCCCCTTAATATCCATACCAGACCTGAAGGGCCTGGTATGCTCTTGGAGGGGAACCCATGTCATTTTTTTAATTTAATTAAAGTAACCTGGCCTGTGGGCGACTTAAAGTCGTGTTGTAAGTCGCCCCAAGTCGTGCTGTGATTCACACTCAAGTTGTGTCCAAGTTGCCTCCCAAAGTCACGCTGGAAGTTGTGTTGCCCCTGTGTGAATGGACTGTTAATGATATTATGAATTGCGCCGGCATATTATGTGTTGCGCTTATGGGCCAGTTCATACGCTCACTTGATCATTTATCTGGCGCACAAATGGAGGTATGAACCGGCGCAGCGCATTCATACTTAGTAAATCAGCCCCTCTGTTTTTAGATGTATTGACTTTCTGTGATATCACACATGAGAGTTGTTGCTTTTTTCTTGGTTTATCACTTTTATCTATTGTATTATTATCTTTTAAGACATAAGTGCGTTCTTTCTCCCTTTACATATATACGAGACTGTATATATATATATATATATATATATATATATATAAATACACTGCCTGCACTGATTGAATATAGAGTAAACACTGAATTCTATGCTAAATGCAGAATGCAAATATATATATATATATTAGACTGACTGTATATATATATATATATATATATATATATATATATATATATATATATTGTGGCAGCAGGCAGGTGAAGTCACCTGGTTGTATCCAGGATGGTAAATATGTGTGTCCTAGATTCAGGCTTTATGCAGACTTATACAATTAGAGGGGAAGAGTTAATGAGCCCAGCTGAAGCAAGTGGGCTCATTAAGGCCTCTACAAAAAACCCCAGCATGCATAGGGAGATGCTCCATCCTGGAACCAGTTTTGTGTTGTATAGACTGGGGAGTGTGTCACCTGTACTGTGCGGTGAGTTAACGCCTGTGTGGCAAAACCTTTACAACAAAGGCAGGGACTGGTACAGCACAAGGCTGTACCCAGTTGTTAGAAAGGGAGTCTATGTGTGTAGTTAGAGGTCAAGCTGACCAGGATTTATTTTCTTGTTTTATTTTGTTTGGCTGTTATATGTATCACTGCATGGAGCATAAATAAACCGGATCTTTTGTTTTTTGAACCTACACCGCTGTCTGCTGTGCCTGACTTTGTGTTGTGAACCCATCCAGGGGGTCACACACACCCGCTGCCGAGCTAACCCCTCACAATATATATATATATATATATATATATATATATATATATATATATATATATATATATATATATATATGTCAAATACACTGCCACTAGCTGAATAAACTCCCTGCTTAATCTAAATCAAGCTATCTCTCTGTCCACACCAACAACACTACACAGGACCGCCGTGTAGGCAGCCTTATATAGTGTGGGGCATGGACTTAGTCCCCCTGAGCCATGCTTGGCCAAAGGCACCCTGCCTTTTCCCAAGCTCCAAGCTCTATTAATGGTATAAGAAGCAACATTTATCCACCTTTCATTGGTGGTCAGTGGTAGTAATGTTAACTCTGCAGCATTTGTGATTATTGGTAGGCTGTAACCCCCTCCAGCATTGGCGATCAGTGGCTGGCTGTAAAAAAAGCCCCCACTCAGTTGTGGCCAGTTGGGGCCTGTAATAGTAACCTCTCAACATTGGCTGTCAGTGGCTGGCTGAATAACCCGCCCCCCCCCCCCCAACAATGCTGGTTTGTGACTGGGTGGAAGAAAAAAACCCAGGGAATTGGTTGTTGGGGGCTGGCTGGAAGAATAACCCTACAGCGTTGGTGATTAGTGGCTGGCTAGAACAATACCACCCCCTCCTTCCCCAACATTGGTGGTCAGAGGTTTGCTGTAAAAATAATCACCCTCGCAAATTTAGTCAGTGGCTGGCTGTGCCAATAAACTCTCCAGCATTGGTAATCAGTGGCTGACTGGAACAATACCCCCCCCCCCCCCCAGCACTGGTGGTTAGTGGATGGTGGGAACATTACCCCCAAGCATTAGTGGTTAGTGACTATCTGGAACAATGTCCTCCCCCTCAGCATTGAAGGTCTGTGGTTGAATGGAACAATAACACCCCCCATCCAGCATTGGCGGTCAATGGCAGGCTTTAACAAAAACCCTTCCCCTTTCATTGGTTTTCAGTGGCTGGCTGTAACAAGCAACCTCCCTTGCAGCATTTGCTATCAGTGGCTGTAGCAATATTAATAATCTCCCCAGCGTTGGCATTCAATTTTTATTTAGGCAGAGATTGTCACTCAGCTGACATTTCTGGCTTCTTTGAGTGTTAGGTTCTGAAATGCAGAGAGTGATATATATTGCCAGTGGCTGCACCCCCCACTCCTCCGGCACTTTACTGCTGAGAACGACTGATCTTATAAATTAGAATCATACATAATATATAGAAATAACATTCTAAAATGCTATAGATGAAACAATATATTTTCCTTCAAAACAGCATTTTTTCCAAATTTTAAATAAGCCCAATAGCCTGCCTATGTTGCCAATTCACTATAGGTTGCATTTAAACATTTTTTTGTTCTTATCAGGTAACACAATTCAGTTACTCTGTTTATCTCGGAATAAGTACATGTGGAAAGGGCACTTTTCATATATGGTATAATCAATAAAAACACGTAGGAATGTTTACCTTAATTTTCCTTTTTATCTCGCTGTGAAGACAATCACATTTCTTTTTCATTTACCATTTGCAGTTTATACTCAGTGTTGATATAAAATCGCACTGGGAGAGATTTTCACCCACACTTGTATGACTAATGTATCTTACTCAATCATCTGAAAGAATTAAATTAAAGTAAAAACAGACAGGCTCCAGGTACAGTACATATTGCTGCTTACTGTGAACATGGATTTAATGTATAATGATGCATCTATAGCTATTCACTCAGCAGTGGAGATTCTGATCCCTAAGGCTTAGACATACATGCATAGCCAATAGGAGCAGAGGGCCAATCTATGTTTACAGCAACAAAGAATTATAGAAGAAAATACACAGGCAACGGCTATTCTGATTTATGATTTATGTCTTTTACCTTAGGGAGATATAATGGTAAAATGAGGGTTTATTTATAGCATTGGCATTGGTGTAAGTATAGCCAAAGCATGTATTTTTTAGTTTTGGAAAGAGTAGAGAAGGTTTGTTGACTTTTTTGTTAAATGTTTCCTCTCTAAGTGCTTTTTTTTCTACTTCAAGGTTTCTTGTTTAACTTTTATCACCTGAACAACAGTGCCAAATTACTAAATAGGCAGCATAGGCACCAGCCTATTGGCCCCAAACCCTTTATGGGCCCTGGGACATCGGATTAAAACAATATTGATTTGATCTTGAAAGAAAATTACAATTAAGCTTTCTAAAAAATTTTACAAAATGAATCACCTCAAAGAAATTAAAATGTGCATTAAATACTCTATAGAGAAAATACTGTATTAATTGTAGCAGATAGTTGCCCTGCCAAGGTATAAAAAGAGGTTCTGACCCAGAATTCTCAACCAGGCGGGTTGAGAGCTTCCAGGAAGCTTGTGTCATGGAGAGAAAACTGGCTTTTCAGTTTCCCCAGTGTTTTCTAAAATCCGTTTTGGGACCTGGAGCCTAGAGATTTCAAAGTGATGCGGGTGGGAGAAAATCTCCAATTCTGGGTGCAGATATTCAGAACAGCCAGCATACTAGTTGGCTAGGTGTGTGCTGGGATTTTGGTAATGACCTGACCATGGTTCTGGACTCCAGCCCGACAGACAGGTGGTCTGGCCCAGGAGTCAGGAGCGCTCCACCTAGAAGAGAGATGGGAGCCACTGCAGCAAGAGGCTGCTAGCTGTGTCCACCAACTTGGTCAGTGAACAGTCTGTAGGAAACAGACAAGAGCGTGGAGTGTAAGACCAGAGCACCAGTGCTGCAAGTATAAGCTAGAAGGGCTGAATGTTGTTTATGTTGAAGGAGAAGGAATGAGAAATACCCCTGCGAGGAAAACTCATGTTTGTGTTTGCTGAACTGTCTTTTAATAAAAATGGGCAAGAAAAGCCCTCAAAAAAAAGAAAAGCGAGTGACGGTGTCATTAAAAGCTCTACATTTAATGCTAGTTCTCACGTAATGCAATGAACCCAATAACACCTTAAAGGTCATAAACCATAAACAGCAGGTTCACATTACAGTTAGTCTCATATACACGTATCTTCTTTTAGCTGTCAGTTTGTAAGAAATGTTGATGCAACCTATCCCTCCTAGATTGTAAGCTCTAACGAGCAGGGCCCTCTGATTCCCCTTGTCTTGAATTGTATTGCATTGTACTGTCTACCCCAATGTTGTAAAGCGCTGCGTAAATTGTCGGCGCTATATAAATCCTGTATAATAATAATAATAATAATATGTACATGTAGTGATGGTTATCTCCGTCTAGTGGCCAATGTGTACATGACTCAGTTCAATGTTATCCCACTAGAACGTGTGAAAGGGAACCCCTCTAGAAACCTGTCTAAGGGCTTCCACTCATTTTAATCTGGCACTGCTCGAAAGAGAGTCATGGGAAAACACAGATTTTACAGCAGTCACCAGAAAAAAAGGTAAGGGTGAATCGTCCTAAGGGAACGTCAAGGGGGCCTTTACCTTACCCAATACCATCACTTTTGTAAACCCAGTTATTACCTTGTAAAGAAGTGATCATCACTATGCTGTTCATAGCCTGTGCAGAGAGCAGAGCTGTGGGAAGGACTCATCAGGCCCCATCCACTACAGGTTGCCTGAAGGCAACTACAAGAGGGGGTGGACCAGTCACCTTGCACAAAGATAGTAGCAATAAAAGGGCTTTATTACAGGAAGCTCCAGAATAAAGGAAAGGTTTCTCCCTCAATTACTGCACAGAAATACTCAAAGTACACCAAGATCTAATGAACAATACACATACCTATTTGATTTTGAAAATATTTGCTTATCCTAGCGTTTAGCTCTAAAGACAAATGAACTGGAATGGACTGAGTTACAGTACTTACATTTCTCACAAGGCCTTATGTCATGCTCCTTCCCACAATGGCCTAGTTGGGGGGGGGGGGGGGGTTAACTTTCTCAAAATGTTATTAATATTTATAGATCTGTTATGCATTGACCTGGTGTACCAGTGGTGTGGGGTGAATTGGAAGAACATTCTTGCTGCAAGTTGGAAGAGTATATCCACTCCAGGACAAACATTTACTAAAGTATATATATGCTGCCAGTTAAAGGGGAAGTATAGCATATTTTTAATGTTATTATTGCATTTAGCAGGCAGCAATATAACATTTCTTAGTAGTGAAGAGTTAGAGCCTCTCCATGATTTTTTCATGTCTGTGCCCCTATTGGGTTCCCTCACATCTCGCCCCTATTGACAATTTGAAGCATATATATATATAAAAAAATAGTATAGCAATTCTCTCAGTGAAAATGCAAGCATATTTATTCCGTGCGAATGGGGGAAAAAAAAAAACTCCAAACATTATTAAACTTTTCCCTGTGCTAGGTGGATGCTTTCAGTCATTTAAAATGGAAAATACAGCATTTTGCCACTAGATGGCCCTACAGTGTGTATCACAGGAAATGTTTATGGTACTTAATGCCATCTAGTGGACAAGTGTGGTATTTTACATTTAACCACTTGCCGCCCGCCCTATTACAAATTGACGGCGGCAAAGTGGTTTCATTATCCTAACCGGACGTCATATGACGTGATTAGGATAATAAGCCGCTGCGCGCCCCCGGGGGCGCGCCCCCGGGGGCGCGCATCGCGGCGATCGTTGTTGCGGGGTGTCAGTCTGACACCCGGCAACTACGATCTCGGTAAAGAGTCTCCGACGGAGACTCTTTACCATGTGATCAGCCGTGTCCAATCACGGCTGATCACAGTGTAAATGGGAAGAGCCGGTGATCGGCTTTCCCTCACTCGCGTCTGTCAGACGCGAGTAGAGGAGAGCCGATCGGCTGCTCCTCTGACAGGGGGGGTCTGTGCTGATCGATTATCAGCACAGCCCCCCCGAGGATGCCCACACTGGACCACCAGGGACACCACTAGACCACCAGGGGAAAGGTAATAAAAATCCATAATCCTCCCTAGACCACCAGGGTGCCAGTCAGCACAATGGGTGCCAATCAGTGCCCATAATAGATGCCAATCAGTGGCCACAATGGGCATCACTGATTGGCATGCATTATTGTTTGGCACTGATTGGCATCCATTACTATAACACCGATGCCGCCTATGAGTGCCCACCTGTGCCGCCTATGAGTGCCCACCTGTGCCGCCTGAGTGCCCACCTGTGCCGCCTGAGTGCCCACCTGTGCCGCCTATGAGTGCCCACCTGTGCCGCCTATCCATGCCCACCTGTGCCGCCTATCTATGCCCACCTGTGCCGCCTATCTATGCCCACCTGTGCCGCCTATCCATGCCCACCTGCGCCGCCTATCCATGCCCATCCGTGCCGCCCATCCGTGCCAGCTATCAGTGCCAATTTGTGCCACCTATCAGTGTCCGTCCGTGTCGCCCATCCGTGTCGCCCATCCGTGTCGCCCATCCGTGCCGCCTATCAGTGCCACTTCATTGGTGCCACATTGGTGCCCATCAGTGCCACCTTATCAGTGCCCATCAGTGTAGCCCCATCAGTGCCCATCAGTGAAGGAGAAAACATACTTATTTACAAAGTTTTGAAACTGAAACAAAAAAAAACATTTTTTTTTTTCAAAATTTTCGGTATTTTTTTATTTGTAGCGCAAAAAATAAAAACCGTAGAGGTGATCAAATACCACCAAAAGAAAGCTCTATTTGTGGGAAAAAAATGATAAAAATTTCATTTAGGTACAGTGTAGCATGACCGCGCAATTGTCATTCAAAGTGCGACAGCGCTGAAAGCTCAAAATTGGTCTGGGCAGGAAGGTGTTTAAGTGCCCGGTATTGAAGTGGTTAAATAAGAAAAAAACAAAAACAAATCCAGCACAGGAAATAGCCTAATACCATTATTTTGACCTATTCTCACAGAATAAATGAACATGCACGTTCATTGGAAAAATTGATATGCAAATAATTTATTAATACACCCATTTGTGTTCAAATCAGGAAATGAGGGACACGCTCCACCCTTTTCTTCACAGACAGCAATAAGAATAAAACTTAAAACCCAAAAGAGTATTTTTTTTTTAATTGAGGGAAGATAAAAATGCTGTTATGTGTTTATAGCTGCAGTGTCTTCCAATCCCAGTAGCAACAGTACTTCTTAAAATATCTTCTGCTGATGCCACAAGGCAAGAAAGTGTTGGGAAATCCTTATGTAATCACAAACAGCAATAAAACAAGGTGGTTTAAAAGCTGAACCCCATATATATAAAAAAAAAGAAAAAATACATTAATGTAGGCCTGTATTAATTAATACATAACTAAAAATATTTTTTAAATGCCAGCAGGGTTAGTACGTGAATTTGACTTGGAGGTCAACCTCTTGCAATCCCCTGTACAATAGAAAGCAGACTAAGGACACAAGGAGCCAATCAGGTGTGCTGGATGTGCTAACAAGGAACATGCTGATGGGATAAGAGAGCGGAGTGACAGAGAGATGAGTTAATCAATCTGCTGGTTCTCCTTTCACTGTCCAATTACAGACTGGGGGAGAGGCAAGACCTGTAAGGATTATTTAACAGCAGCAGAGAAAAACTTGGTCTCCTGCCCTGCCAGACAGGACTGTGCTGTGTGGCAGATCTGTGTACATTTTAGGACTGTATGAATCTGCAAATAAAACCTTTACCAGGTAGAACAGCTCCCTTATAAGCGTTCAGTCTATGCATTTAGCTTTTTCTCTAGAGGTCATCTTTAATTTAGGAATCTCATTTATGATAGAAGTATGTCTTGAGCGCCCTTCATGGTAGTTCTGTGGGTGGTCTTTAAATTTGTTTTGCCCCCTCTCCATATCCAGGATGGTTATATTGTGACATAGAAGCCAGTGTCCATATCTTGCACTGATAAGAGCCTGAAACAGCTGTACACAAGTTGGATAAGTTGGTCTATATTTAGGCTGTATCTATGCTATAACCAATGGTTCTGGATGCACAGTTGGCTACTGAAGCATAAAGGGATAATTTGCATGTCTTCACCCAATATAATCTAATGAGAAATAAAACCCTTGTTTTTTTGTTTGTTTTTTTAATTTGTTATGGGAGTGATGACATCTAAATACCATCTGTTTCAAAGGCTAGTTTAGTGTTTCAGCAATAGAATAACAAAAAAAGTCTGTATACTTGCAATAAAAAGCATTGCATTTATTGAAAAATGACTACCTTGTGCTAAAGATCTAAAAAGATAAGTGCCTCAAAATGAAATACATAATTATTATCATCATCCAGTGCACAAACACATAAGGAGTTCTGGACCTCTGAGACCTTAAAGGGGTTGTAAACCCTCGTGTTTTTTCACCTTAAGGAGGAAGTAAACTCTCCCACTCTGATGCTTCTTTTCATTTAGTCCATTATAATAAGTAATTATCAAACTATAACCACTGTAATCCAGCCCAAATCGCATATTACTCACTGTTTAAAGAAACTTTAAAAAAACGTGTTTCCGGGGGTTAGGCAGCGCCATCTTAAGTATTGTTTTCTGAGTCCACAGTGGAGTGTATTTCCGCCCTTACATTGAGCACTTCCTGTACTGTTAACCAAGCCTCCTTCTCAATCTAACATTTCTATGGCAACCCTGCTTCCCTGCTCATAGATGTCTTGTTTTATTTCATAGTATTTACTTGTGCTGATTATCTAGTGTTTGCTTGTGTGAGTCCAATCAGCTTCAGCTGATAAGACTGCAGTAATGCTGTCCCATGCCCTGCTTTACACTGCATGTGATGTCACATGGTCACATGGTGTGTAGTAGGAAGCTCTGAGTGATTAGCAGCCTCCTGGGATATCAGTGGCGTGCCGTAGGAAGTCCTGATAACAGATAGATAAGTACATAGAGAGTGTGCCATAAATCAGGGGAGATCTGGGCATGCTTGGTGATGTCATTCTAAAGAACAAAAAGGATTACAACAATACTAAGCAAGTAAGGAGATATCTACAAGCAATGTTCATTAGGGTTTTTTAAGCTGATTTACATGGGACAAAGTTGTGGGGGAGGGTATACAACCACTTTAATACATCCTATGCATTAAAGTGAAAAAAACTTCTGACACTGAACGGCCTCCCAGCCCCCCTGTTTTTCTCACCTGAGCCCTTCGCTCCCTCGGTGGAGATGTGCCCAGGATTCTCAGATCTTGATGGAATAAATTGATAGCAACGCAGCCGTTGGCTCCTGCTGCTGTCAATCAAATCCAATGAAACGGGTGCCCCAGGGTGGGGCTGAGTCCTGCATTCTCTGTCTATAGAGGCAAATGCTGGAATCGGGAGCATGCCCTCAAGATAACCCCCCGGGAGAGCGCTTCTCCCAGGGGGTTTACCGATGATGATGATCGGGGGAAACACTGTGCAAAATTAACTGCACAGTGGAGGAATGTATGATATGTTTGTTATTTTAAAAAAAGGAGGATTTACAACCCCTTTAATGCTAAACTCCGGGCTGATATAAAAATGCTATTTTATGGCACTGAGTTGCTGATCAGGAATAAGAATGAACATATCATGCTTGTTTTGGGTATATAAATAGAAATTACTCAAGTCAAACTCAACCAGGCAACCAGCATTTTCATTAATACATAAATTTTGCTGCGCTATACACCTACACTATATTACCAAAACTATTGGGACGCCTGCCTTTACACGCACATGATCTTTAAGGCTGGGTTTACACTGCTGTGCAGAGCGGCTCACAGCAGGGGTCCGGTGCATCCCTTTTCACCGTTTTAGGTCCAATTTTAGTCTAAATTTTTGGCTGAATTCAGACCTGAAATGGACCAGAAGACGCACAGGACTCCTGTGAAATTCACTCCGCAGCCATCCCAGAGCTGTGTGAACCGGCTCCATTGAGAGCCAGTCACATTCTCCTGACATGCGTATTGGATGCAGGGAAATCCGCATCCAATTTGCATTAGTGTGAAACCAGTTTAAAGTGGTTTTAAAGGCAAACATTTTTTTTTTTATCTTAATACATTCTTTGCATTGGGATAAAAAGCTTTCTGTGTGTAACAGTCCCCCTCAGCCCCCCTATTACTTACCTGAGCCCTTCTCGTGTGATGTTGCATGCGAGACTTGGCTGTCTGAGACTCTCCGCCCTCATTGGCTCAGACAGCAGCCATTGGCTCCCGCTGCTGTCAAGCAAAGTTAGCAAAACAATGATGAGAAAGGGGCGGGGCCAGGCTTCAGCTCCATGTCTAAATAGACACACAGAGCTGCAGCTTGGCTCAGGTGCCTCCATAGCAAGTTGCTAGCTGTGGGGGAACTCAACAGCAGGGAGGAGCCAGGAGCGCTGAAGAGGGACCCAAGAAGAGGAGGATCTAGGCTGCTCTGTGCAAAATCACTGCACAGAGCAGGTAAGTATAACATTTAGTTTTAAACAAAAAAATTTAGACTATAGTATCACTTTCAATGGCATCCCAGTCTTAGTCCATGGGGTTCAATATTGAGTTTGCCCACCCTTTGCAGCTATAACAGCTTCAACTCTTCTCTCAACTCTGTCCACAAGGTTTAGGAGGGTGTCTATGGAGACTGCGAGCCAGGCCTTCTCGTCCAACATCAGTACCTGACCTCACAAAATGCACTTCTGGAAGCATAATCAAACATTCCCATAGACACACTCCTAAACCGTGTGGACAGCCTTCTCAGATGAGTTGAAGCTGTTATAGGTGCAAAGGGTGGGCTAACTCAATATTGAACCCTAAGGACTAAGACTGGAATACCAAGTTCATGTATGTGTAAAGGCAAGTGTTCCAATACTTTTGACAATATAGTGCATATACAAAATATGTATAAAACCACTAAACCACTATACATTTGAAATACATTTTTAAAATGCATCAGAGTAAATCTGTTTTGGGAGCATCAACAATTGTAGAGATTCTGCTTTTGAAATGCCCCTAAATATTGTGTTTGGATAGACTAGCCCCTAGATTTTGCTATGTATATATACCAAGTCAAAATAAAAAATAGGCCAAAAACATTTTGGGCACAAGTTCACGACAAAATCACACAAATAACAACATGTCAACTAGAATACTCTCCAGCCCAGTACCTCCTACACCACACTCCCATACCTACCCGCAGTTATAAGCGTTCACTGGCTCTGCATATGATTAATGCAGCTACTCAATGTATTCCCAGACGATGGAAGTCGACATTGGCCCCCACGCTAGACAACTGGTATCGACAGATAAACAGAACTGAGGAGATGGAAAGACTCATCTTCCAATCACACGACAGGCATGACAAATTTTATCAGATATGGGCATGCTGGATTCATTTTCGGTCCTCTTCTACCCCTTCCTCCCTCATTAAGGCCGCGTACACACGCGCGGACTGTTCGCCCAACCTTGTCCGCTGAACAGTGTTTGGGCGGACAGTCCGCTCGTGTGTGGGGCTTCAGCGGACAGTTTCAGCGGACAGTTGGCCGAACAAGGTCTTACGGAAATTCCGAAAAACTGTCCGCTGAAACAAGGTTTCAGCGGACTGTTCGCTCGTGTGTAGGCTTGTTCGGCCAACTAAGTCTCGCGCATGCTCAGAAAGGATTTCCACGTCGGAAGGTTGCATTGCAGTGTATAGGACGTCGTATTTTTCGTCCCGTCGTACGTGCCGTTCACGTCATCGCGCACGGTTTCAGCAAACTGTTCGTCCGTCGTGTGTGGCCATGTCCGTCCATGCTAAGTTTGAGCGGACTGTTCGCTCAAACTGTTGGACGGACAAAGTTGGGCCAACAGTCCGCGCGTGTGTACGCGGCCTTACTCTGACATGAGATGCTCCACACAAACGTAAATCCGTCACCCCCTGTCACTATATGCACCCCCCCCCCCCTAGTTCCCACGTCCTCTTTCCCCCCCTCTTCTCCCCTACACCTCCCACAATAGAAGCCTGTTATGACTTTGAACACCTGTGTACTTTGAGTCCTATTCCCTTGCTTTTTAATGTTGCGTATTGGATGGTTCATAAACCCACCATCCATTGAATAGTGATCCTGTCTTGAAACCTACAGTCCACAGCTGGTGTACCCTTCGCCTCCACAGTGAGTTCCCATTAGGGGTGGATGGCTGAAAATGCACAACATAATAGCTTATTTGTCCCATTTCTAGCCCATTATTCTATCTTATTCAGATCACTCCACTAGTACCTCTAACCACATATTTGCCGGCCCACCCGGGTTTACCTTACGTTACATGGTACTGGAAAACTGATTGCCTATGATGCTGATATTGTTAAACCCCGATTGTTATTTCCAATATATATCTGTACATGTTGGTTTATACACATGATTGTGCATGTATTAAGCTTATTATTTTGAGCTTATTGTATTGACCTTGATTGTATTGCTCATTATACTTCAATAAAATGTTTGAGACAAAAAAAAAAAAGAAAAAATAGGCCAAGTGCCCCTCATAATGTAAAACTGTAGATGACAAAAAATTTGTAAAAAAGGGTGTTAAAGGGTATTTACATTGAACATCAAAACTCTCCAATAAATCATATAAAAATGACATATGAAATTTTACTATACAAAATGATTTAAAAAAGAAAACCATGAATAAATACAATCATCATTCAACGTATCAAAATAAGGTATTACTGTCAAATGTACAGAAGATTGCTTCCTCTTGTCTTTTGGGGACTTCTAGAATACGGTGGGTGCAATATTTATGCAGCTTCACACAATCCCTGGGGGGGGGGTCTGTGCCCAGATGGTGGTTGGGGTGTGCATAAACAGTTTGGCGCCTCGAGCCAGATTTCGAGTCAGAAGGGCTGATGCAGATAGATAAAGATCCTGCCTGTTTCATTGAGGCCCCAGCTGTTCATAGCTGGGGACTTATTCTGCTACTAATTATTGTATAGTATTCTGCTACTAATTCTTGGAGAGCTGGAAGAGGGGTTTTACTGAGGATCCAGTTTGGAGGGTCCACTAAGGAAACTGTCAGCCTGAGTTTGGAGGGAGATACCCAGGTCCAATGGACACTGTGAGTACAGACCTGATAGATTCTAGTAACTGTTGTTGCTGTTAACCCCTGGTGCACTAAGTTCAAGGCTTGGCTGGCCTGGAACATTGCAAATGGTGTCCCAGTGTTGTCCACTTTATGTCCTACTGCTCAAAGGCCTATGCTAAGAAGTAGCTGCAAATAAAAGAGTGCCCTCACATTCCTGTTTACTGTTCTGGAGTATCCCACAGCTTCCCTAAGCGCATCCAAGTTAATCTGCAATAAACTTTAAAAAAGGCAACCCCTAGACCAGCAAAGGTGAACCTTGGCATCCCATATGTTTTGGAACTACATTTTCCATGACACTCGTGCACTCTACAGTGTAGGTGAGCATCATGGGAAATGTAGTTCCAAAACATCTAGAGTGCCAAGGTTCGCCATCACTGCCCTAGACGGTTTTCTGTGTCAGAGGAGTGAATGTTGTTGTTTGCCGCTGCACTAGTGGGAGAAGAACCTGGGGCACAAAGAGCTACAAGAATAAACTCATGGAGAGGGACATGGGACATGGACTCTGGAAGGGAGCAAAGGACACCAAAGCAGCCTTTCTTCTTGACTTTAAAACAGCTTTTTAACACAATTAATTTTATATTAAAAGAATTCCCCAGATTAGCACAGTGAATTCTCTTGTATTCACTTATCACAAGAGCGAACACATAGTTTGAATAATGACAGTCATTACTGAATCCAAAACCATTTTATGAACTATGCTGCGTATGAGCTGGTGTATTCAACAATTGAGAGTGGATAGAATATCTTCTCATTAGCTGCATTCATAGGGTTAGTGGGTATCGCTATTCCAGGGAAAATATGTAATCATAACAGTCATTTTTTTTTTTTTTTACAAGCATTTTTTTAAGGGTATTATAGTAACATGTGATGGCTGACCCATCACTGCAATGTGCAAACCTTACAAGATTACAGGCAATTTTCCCAAACACTGAACATTGCTGCTAAGAGTGCATTTAACTTAATACCATTGCTCCTAGACAATTGGAGCAAACAATATTTCTTATTTCTGGTATTGTCTATGTAGTGATGAGGAAGTTTTCGGAACGCCCTGTGATTTTCTCTGACAAGCTATTACTCTCTTGGTTTTCTGTGAAAGAAGCAATTTCAGAAAATGAAAAAAAGCGAAGAAAAACAAAAGTCTTAATGCCTCGTGTTTTTTTTTTTTATGTCTCCCACACCTTTTCGTTATAATAGAACACTTTACTTTGTCTACTCTATGAACATTAAAAATAGATTTTCTATTTTAACACCTCTTTACTTTCTTTAAAGCTGTAATTGGTTCTTCCTTACAGATGATGTTAAAGAGCGTGCCCAAGTTTAAAGACTATTGGGTATAATTTTTTATAAAGTTTAAAGTGGAACCCATCAATTTAATGGTTTCAAAAAACAGTTACATTCCCACCATGCTGGGAATGCCAATTTTCACATTTACTTGTGCTCTGAACCAAATGGCGTTATAACTGATCACATGTGTTGCAGATCAAATAGAGTCTAAGATGGCAGCTTCCTTAGCTGAAAAGGATAGGAGGGTTTAGGTCGCTGTCGCTGTTTAAATGACAATTGTGCGGTTATGCTACACTGTACCCAAACATAATTTTTATCATTTTGTTCACACAAATAGAGCTTTCTTTTGGTTGTATTTGATCACCTCTGCGTTTTAATTTTTTTGATAAATAAATAAAAAAAAACTATAATTTTGAAAAATAAAAGTTTTTCTTTTGTTTCTGTTATAAAATTTTGTAAAAAACTATGTTTCCTCCTTCACTGATGAACATTGATAAGGCGGTACTGACAGGCACTGATGAGGTGGCAGCGATGAGGTGGCACCAATGAGATGGCACTGATGGGCACTGAAGGGCACTGATGATGGGCACTGGTAGGCAGCATTGATGGGCACTATTGGGCGGTACTGATGGGTGGCATTTATATGCAGCACTGATGAGCATTGATAGGCATCACTGATGGGCACTCATGGGTGGCATTGGTGGGTACTGCTGGGCACTGATAGGCGACAATGATTGACACTAAAAGGCTGCACTGATGGTTACTTATAGGTGGCACTGATAATCGGCACTGCTGGTAACTGATGAGCACTGATAGGCAGCACTGATGGGCACTGATATGCGACACTGATAGATGGCACTGGCAGGCATTGGAGATGGGCACTGATTGGCATTTCCCTGGTGGTCTAGGGTGGCATACCTGGTGGTCCAGTGTGGTGGCCATCCCTGGTGGTCCTGGTGGTATCCTGGTGGTCCTGAGTGGGCATACGAGTGGGGGCTGCTCTGATAAACAATCTGCACAGACCCCCCATCAAGAGAGCACCCGATCAGCTCTCCTCTACTCGCGTATGTCAGGCGAGGCTGAGGAAAAGTCGATCAAGGGCTCTTCCTGTTTACATTGTGATCAGCCATTATTGGATACGGCTGATCATGTGGTAAAGAGCCTCCATCAGAGGTTCTTTACCGAGACCTGTGTAGCGGTGTGTCAGACTGACACATCGCACCACCGATCGCCGCGATGCATGCCGCCACGGGTGCGTGAGAGTGGTCGTTCTGGGGGGCCGTCATATGACGTCCACCCAGAAATAGAGCCGCGCCGCCCAGCCCTTTGGTGGTGGACAGGCAGCAAGTTGTTAAAGTAATTGTAAAGAACTATAATGTAGCGCTAAAATGGAAATAAAAAATAAATGGTAAACTCAAGCAATGTAGTGACAAACACCAAACAAAAAGTCCCAAGAATGAAAATAAATCAGTCCTTGGATTCCATGTGAATCACGTGTGTGGTGGTTCATAAAGTGCATAGACAAAAGGAAGATCCAAAAAAGCATCCAAGGTGATAACATCAAGACGAGCTATGACGTGGTTTCTATGTTCCCTTTATTGCCTTTTAACATGTGATCACCTTTTTTTATTTGTTTTTATTGTATATGCTGGTTTTATGCCAATAAACAGCAAATTCCACTTTTTTCTACACTATGGGAAGCCGTTGTTCTTTTTGTTTTTCATATAACTCCCTTCATGAGTCTTTCCTCTGTTGCTGAACTATCGGTCGGAGACCATTTTTCCTTTGATTGTAACCTCTCGAAGGAAGATTGAAATCCCTGAGACGGTGCTGACTGCTCTTCTACTGATCAAAAGACCCACAGCCCCTCCATTGGCTGATGGACCATCGGAGATCTGTCGTACAGTCCCTGTAGAATCGATGATACATCTCTGCCCGTTTGACCTGGTGTTGCCCACATACAGGTCCTGTGGCTTTGGTAAGAGTACCCACTTTTTTCATACCTCGTCTTGATGTTATCACCTTGGATGCTCTTTTGGATCTTCCTTTGTCTATGAACTTTATGAATCACTATACACGTGATTCACATGGAATCCAAGGACTGATTTATTTTCATTCTTGGGACTTTTTGTTTGGTGTTTGTCACTACACTGCTTGAGTTTACCATTTATTTTTTATTTCCATTTTAGCGCTACATTATAGTTCCTTATGTATATGAATTTTGTCACATTCGTGTGTAGCAGCTTTGTTCACTTTTGTATATAGGTTAGCGCAATATTATTATTTGTATTTAAAAGTAATTGTAAACCCTTATTTTTTTTTACTATTAAACATTGTATACTTACTCTGCTCTGGTTTTGCACAAAGAATCTCCCAGATCCTCCTCTTTTCGAGTCCACTGCTTGCACTCCTGGCTCCTTCCCCTGCCAAGTGCTCACCATAGCAAGCCGCTTGCTATAGGGATACTCATCTGGACTTGCCCCCAAGCCTTCTCTGTGTGTCCATAGACACACAGCATTGCTTGGCCCTGCTCCCTGGCTGTGAATGACAGCAGCAAGAGCTTATGAGGAGGAAGAAAGCTAAGAGAGCCACTGCTCTTGTGCACATCGTTGGATTGAGAACGGGCTCAGGTAAGAATAAGGAGGGGGTTGCCTTAATTCAGAGAATGCACTGTATATACACCTTACTCATAGCTCCCAACTGTCTCTGTTTCGAGAGACTGTCAATCATTATAGTATTATATTATTACAGTACAGTAAAACCTTGGATTGCGAGCATAATTTGTTCTGGAAACATGCTTGTAATCCAAAGCACTTGTATATCAATGTGAATTTCCCCCATAAGAAATAATGATGATTTGTTCCACAACCATTTATTCATGTCTTTCAGTTTATAGTCCATATAAAAGGATCAGAGCTATGTGAAAGGTTATGTAACCATAAAATGTCCATCCACAAATGGAAGCCTCCACAAGGGAATTAGAAGCAAAATCCAGCAGGAGCTGCAGAGTATAAAAGAGAAGAGAGGCACCTTTAAGTGTAGCAATATGGTTAGATTTAATAAAGGTATAACATTTAGCATCTCACATGGTTCATGATTAAAACTGGCACTTCTAACTATGCAGGCATATGGGGTAAAGATGTCCACATAGACCACCCCCCGCACCACCGTCTCACTGCTTTCATTCTGCAATTGTGACCAGGAAGATTACCCTGCAGTAGAACGATCTGAAAGCGAGGCTTGAAGAGCTCATGCACCGCAGCGTGGAAGGGATGACGTTATGGTGGTTCGGAGGATGATGAGTTGGGAGGATGTGAGTTGCTAAATGTTGTACCCAGTGGCGTCTGATGCTCAAAATTTTTAGGGGGCGCAAACAAACTGAAAAATTCTGAAAAATACTGAACCAAAATCATCAATTGCAGCCACTGTGTCATAAAATGCAGCCACTGTGCCCTGCATATGCAACCACTGTGCCCATCATATGCAGCCATTGTGCCCAGCAAATGCAGCCAACTGTGCCCATCATATGGAGTCACTGTGACCATCATATACAGCCAATGGTGCACAGTAAATGCAGCCAACTGTGCTCTTTAAATGCAGCCAACTGTGCCCATAATATGCAGCCAACTGTGCCTATCATATGCAGCCACTGTACCCATCATATGCAGCCACTGTGCCCATCATATGCAGCCACTGGCCCAGCAAATTAAGCCAACTGTGCTCATCATATGCATCCACTGTGCCCATCATATGCAGCCAATTGCCCATCAAATGTAGCCACTGTGCCCATCAAATGCAGCCACTGTGCCCATCATATGCAGCCACTGTGCCCAGCAAATGCAGTCACTGTGCCATCATATGCAGCTAACTGTGCCCACCGTATGCAGTCAACTGTACCCATCATATGCAGTCACTGTGCCCATAATATGCAGCCAACTGAGTCCAGCAAATGCAGCCAACTGTGCTAATTATATGCAGCCAACTGTACCCATCATATGCAGTCACTGTGCCCATAATATGCAGCCAACTGAGTCCAGCAAATGCAGCCAACTGTGCTAATTATATGCAGCCAACTGTGTCCATAATATGCAGACAACTGTTCCCATCATATGCAGCCAACTGTGTCCATCATATGCAGCCAACTGTGCCCAGCAAATGCAGCCAACTGTGTCCATCATATGCAGCCACTGTGCCCATCATATGCAGCAACTTTTGCCCATCAAATGCAGCCACTTGTGCCCAGTATATGCAGCCACTTTGCCCATCATATGCAGCCACCTGTGCCCATCATATGCAGCCACTTGCCCATCAAATGCAGCCACTGTAAACAACCAACCCCCCCGCCTGGCAGCTACCCAAACCCCCCATGCGCTGCTCGCGGCTTTGGTGTAGCATACCCCAGCCCCTCCATTGGATTGCGGATCATGGCTCTGCTAAACCCCCCACTCACTCATGTCTTGTGGCTCGGACAGAACTCAGGGGACTTACTGTAGGGGACCTCCAGCTACTCCTCTTTCTAAGCGCCAGGCCTCCAATAGGGTTGACTGGCGCTTTGGCCAATCAGGAAGCAGGTATGACGCCCTGCCTCCTGATTGGCGGGGAGGAAGGTTAGTGTGGAAATAGCAAAAATTTATTTGCTATCATCACACAATTGGGTGGGATCATGGCGCATTTCTGTGCCCCGATCCCACCCTATTTTGAAGCCTATTAGAGCCTCTGAAAAAGTACCACCCCCTCCCACCCATCATAGGAATCTATGCATTTGGCGTCCTGAAAGAGGCCCAGGCGCATGGATGGGGGGACGGCGCCCATGCACCCACATTGCACGGGCCACTACTGGTTGTACCTTCATTAAATGTAACCATATTGCTACACTTAGAGGCACCTCTCTTCTCTTTTATACTCAGTTGCGACTTGACGCTACTTGTATATCAAGACATTGCTTGTATATCAAGTCAAAGTTTATGAAAACATTTTGCTTGTCTTGCAAAATGCTCTCAAACCAATTACTCTCAAACCAAGGTTTTACTGTATTATTATAGTACTATAGTATTTTACACAGTGCTTCATACCTCTTTGTTACTCACAGTGTCTCATACATCTCTATCACTCACAATGCTTTGTACACAGTGCCTTGTGTCTATCCTTTACAAGCAGTGCTCATGTTTTATTTATACAATTAGGTTCCTCATACTTCTCTATTACACACATTGCCTTATAATTCTCTACAACAAACCTCACTCCATACCACCTTTTAATGGACAGTGCTTCCCTCCCCTGTAACTCAGGATGTACGAGATGAAAATGTAAGATGTAATTTATTTATATGATACATTATGATTACATACTCTAGTAGAGTTAAATTAAATGTTACAAAATGTATATTAAGCTACAATCAAGATGTAAAATACATGCTTGAAATAAGAGATTTTAAGCAGGGCTGTCTTTAACACAGGGCAAAAGAGGCAGCTGCCCGAGCCCAGTCATTGTTGGGGGGCCCAATGCAGCTTCCCCTTGAGCCTGCACTTCCTGCAGATAGTTGATAAGTGTATTGAGGAGGGCCAAAGGAAATGTTTGCCCAGAGTCTAATCAATATTAAGGTTGGCCCTAATTGTAAGGTGTGTGTCCAGTGGGGAGCAATTTGCAATTTACTTATGATCCAACTCATGCAATTGATGATCCAGTCAATCTCATCCAAATTTTGTTTAAATACACTGTATCTTATGTCAAAGACCTTCACATATCTGGACCATTCAATCACAATTTAGTAAATTCTATGATCAGATAAAGTGTGGCCAGTTCTTTTGGACTTAACCTAAATTGCTAGGCTTAGACCTTCAAATTACAAATCTAAATCAAACTCTGCCACTATTTTGAACTCCTTGTTCAAGAAATGGACACCCATTTTTTAATATTACCATTTATTCAGTGTATGTGAATTCATCCCCGTAATAAAATACTTTATATAGAAGTATAACAATGAACAAACTTGCACCATAATTATTTATGAAATAATATTATTAACACATTTATGAACATGGGATGTATTAATTATATATATATATATTTTTTTTATTAAAGTAAAATCTGAGCCCTGCCCTTAGCCCTTATCATAAGCAACACCAGAAATCTCATGTTGGCCTTGCTTATGATTATACTGTATATTGGATTGATACCAATGTATGCAAAATAATAATAACATAATCATACTGCAATGGTCAAGTTGCAATATCAATCAGTATTGAAATATTCACCATGTGCCTGAAGGCAAATATGAAATTGTAAGAAAACTGAGGCTTAAAAAAAGAGGGAACCCATCATGTTTTTATTTATTTTTTAAGTAAAATATTACAATTAAAACAATATTTAGACAAAATTTCAATTCAAATCTGGTAATCGCATAAAATAAAATAAAAATAATAAACCTTACAATCACCAAAGCCAGTTCTGCAAATCAATAAAGGTAAAAAAATATATATTAAAACTTTTATGGGGAAAAAGGTTTTGAGTTACTCACGGTTCACTGCACCTCTCCACCTTGACCCCATATTAGTTCCTATAGCTCTAGGAGATTCCAGCTGTATTATCAGCACAAGTAGAACAGTCAGAAAAGCCATGGTTGGTTACGAAACAGGTATTATCTTAAGCTGTGTCTGTGAAAATCACACCAAGAAGAATTTCCTCCAAAAGATATGCAAGAATGGAGATGATATCTGTAATATTCGCTGGCAATGCCTGATGCAAAATGTGCTCAATAAATATAGACATAATAATTACGTCTCTATTGAAGTGGAAATGAAATGATTGCTGTTCCATAGACTGGCTTGTGTCCCAACAGCCGGAATAGAAGAGCTGACAGTCATCTCGGCAGCAGCAGGTCTCAATGCCACTAAATATTTATATGTGATTGTCACAGTGTTGCAAGTGAGGATAGTAAAAATTCAAACAGATCTACACTAAGATTTTTCTATACACAAGCAAAAGGCTACTGCAGAGTGAAATGCAGCTTTGATTTTAAACTCATTTGTCACAGAAATAAGAAAGGTGACAAAGTACAATATACATGTAGCCATAAATCAAAATTAAACAGTAAGGCCGCGTACACACGCGCGGACTGTTCGCCCAACCTTGTTCGTCAAACAGTTTCGGCAAACAGTCCGCTCAAAATTAGCATGGACGGACATGGCCACACACGACGAACGAACAGTTTGCTGAAACCGTGCGCGATGACGTGAACGGCACGTACGACGGGACGAAAAATACGACGTCCTATACACTGCATTATAACTTTCGGCGTGTAAATCCTTTCTGAGCATGCGCGGAACTTAGTTTGACGAACAAGCCTACACACGGGCGGACAGTTTTTCGGAAATTCCGTAAAACCTTGTTCGTCAAACTGTCCGCTGAAACTGTCCGCTGAAAGCCCACACACGAGCGGACTGTCCGCCCAAACACTGTTCAGCGGACAAAGTTGGGCGAAAAGTCCGCCCGTGTGTACGCGGCCTAAGTCATAAAATCTGAACGGTAGGGTGTAAAAAAATTATTAAATAAAAATGTTAATTAAAATTATCAGTCCAAGCTGTAAAATATGGTTTCAGAAGTATAGATATCAGAAATATTTGGGGGTCTATGTGTACAATGTTCGCTGTACGAATGTGACACACATTGGCACAGCTCCACCAAAAAGTTCCATGTTCTGTGTTTTTCTTTTGATCGTAAGTTCCATCTAGTAGCCAAAGTTCCTTTTTTTCTTGAGTGAAGTATTTAAAAACAAATACTATGTTATGGACACTAGATGGGACTTATGGCCATATGGAGCTGGACTGATATGTGTCACAATCAAAGTTTTTATACATAAACCCCTTAATGTCCGTTTCAATTAACTGGGCAACCAGGGGTACTTTAAAATGGATACATTCCTTAAAGTGGTTCTAAAGCCCTAGGCTTCACGTACATTTGAACTAATGTGACCACCGGCAGTGGGAAAACGCAAAACGTAGCAAAATTGTGCAGCGATTTAACCACAAATTTGCGCGTTTTATGGCCAGTGGTCAAAACATTCCTATCCTGAATAAGATTCTTCCTCATTCAGGAGAAGGTGTTTAGGGGCGCAGAAGCTCCTAAACAATCCTAAAAGCCTATGTGTACATGAACACATAGGCTTTTAAGGAGTTGAGTTTAGGAGCTTTGGCAAAAAAATGGCAAAAGCTCCTGAACTCAAGTTTAGGAACTGCTAGTTTATACATGGATTTGTAAAGATAGAAGTTTTTTTTTTTTATCTTAAAGCATTCTATGCATTAAGCTAAAAAACCTTCTGTGTGTAGCATGCTCTGCAGCACCCCTAATTACTTACCTGAGCCCCATCACCAGCGATGTCCAGGAGTGTCTTAGTCACCCGGGACTCTCCTGATTGGCTGAGACACAGCAGTGGTGTCATTGGCTCCCACGGCTGTAAATCAGAATCAGCTAGCCAACCAGGGGAGAGGGTGGGTGGGGCCAGGTTGGGGCTCCGAGTCTGATTGAAGCTGTGACTTGGCTTGGGTGCCCCCCTAGCAAGCTGCTTGATGTCACACTTAAAAGGAGGAAGGGGCCAGAAGAGCTGAAGAGGGACCTGAGAAGAGCAGGTAAGTATTACATGTTTGTTATTTAAAAAAATAAAATAAAAAAAACAAGACTTTACAATCACTTTAAGGTTTTTTTTCACCTTAATTCACTGTATGCATTAAAGATAAAAAACCTTCTGTGCTGCAGGATCCCCTCAGCCCCCCTTTATATTTTAATTACCCTTATCCCAATCCAGTGATGTGCACAAGAGCAGCAATTCTCACTGGTGTCTTTCTCTTTACTGTACAGATTGATAGCAGCAGGAGCCATTGACTCCCATTGCTATCAATCAAATGCTGTGACAAGGGGGGGGGGGCCCAATCTGCTTGTCCTGTGTCAATGGACGTAGCCAGGGTGGCTAGGAATTGAGCCCACACAAGTGCCCCCATAGCGACTTTCTATGTGGGCACTCACCAAAGAGGAGGAGCCTGGAGCTCTGGCGGGGACAACAGAAAAAGAGGATAGGGGCTGCTCTGTGCAAAACAAAGGCACAGATCAGGTAAATGTTAAATGTTTATTATTTTGAATAAAAAAAAAAAAAAAAAACTAAAGGTTTAAAGGAGTAGTAAACCGCATGCTTTTTTTTTTTTAACCTGCAAGTTATAATGTGCCAGCATACTGTATATCGCATACTAGCACATTATGTGAAACTTACCTTAGAACGAAGCCCTTCCATTGGAAGGCTGTCACCACTGACAGGGCTTTCATCCTCACAAATCTTCTTTCTGGGACCACAAACTCCGGCTGTATGAGTGGCCAGAGCCACAATAACATCACTTCCGCGAATGCGCGTCGTACCTGCCGATAATGGTGCAGGACTCTGAAGGAACGGCATGGGTGACCGCTCTTTCAGAGGGCATGCACCGGTGATGTCACTTGCTGAATGTACAGTAAATACTGTATTTATTGGCGTATAACACTCACTTTTTCACCATGAAAATAGGGTGCAAATAGCATGTGCATGTTATACGCCAATACTTAAATTTTAGCTGCCTCGGAGGGGACAGGGAGGGGGTGGGACGATCTCCGTCAGATTACATACAGTGAGAATCTCATGTTTACTTGGTAGCCTCTGTAATAGGAAGTCCTGTCTCCTGGGCCAACTTTGGACCACTGTTTTGTCTATCATAGGAGATTCTCACTGTATGCAATCTGTCAGCGCTCTTCCCTCCTCCCTCCGTGTCCCCTCTAGGCTGCAGCTGGGCATCTATTAGGCTGCACTGATGGCAATGGTGAGGCTGCTGCATTGATGGCAATGGTGAGGTTGCATTGATGGCACTAGTGAGGCTGCAGATAGGCATTGATCAGGCTGCATTGATGGCAATGGTGAGGCTGCAGATGGGCACTGACCCTTATTTTGCTTCAAAGTTCCTTATTTAAAATGTAAGTTTTTTTCCTGAAACTTCCCTCTTAAAATGAATGTGCGTGTTATACGCCTGTGCGTGTTATACACGGATAAATACGGTATCTTCTAAACAGTGCACATTTAGGAGATATTTACAGTCCCTTTAGGTAAGGCGTATTGTAAGTAAAATTCATGTATGGGAGTTTACCCCCACTTTAAAGTTATTTTAAAGCATAAAGCTTTATGCAAAGAAGTCTCACGAACATTGAAAAATGCAATGCTGAGCTATACATTCATGTAGAAATATCTTGCTTTGCTTCTCCAAAGAAACGCTAATGCATTGTTAAGAATTTTCCTTTAATGTCTGGTAGCTTCTCTTTTGCCTGAAGCTTGATTTGTGGGCATTCCTATTGAGGTTGGGCATAGCTCAATTGCCACTCCCCTTACTCAATAGACAGCAGTAGACAACAGAGTGATAGACAGAGTGCACATCACACTTTGTGCAGGGCAGAAATAAAATGTTTTCTATGCTCACATGTTACTTATTTTTGTCTTGCACATAAATAGATAACATACTGAAGGACTGTGCACAGCACACCACACAGCGCACTACAAACAGAGCTGAGCCCTGACATGCCCCCTCCCCATATACCTCTCCAGTGCGCCAGCTGCTGTGGTGCTTCATCAATATCAACCACCCAATAATGTGAGTGGGGGCCTGTTTACCAGGCAGTTGCCTTGACACACCCTTCTAGGTTACACATCCCCTCCCTTTGTTTATGCCTTGATGTGGCTAATCTCAAGCAAGCAACTGGTGCCTGAGACCAGCAGTGTTAATCAGTGCTATTTAATTATTCATCTGTTCCAGATCAATGTGGTTGAACAGAAATGGCAGGGAGGGGGTCTGGTGTTGTTGACCATGCTAGCTCTGGATCCACTGCATCGATTGAAGTGGGACATATTGCTACATAGGCACCTTTATGCAAAATGTGTCCACCGGTTATGTCGTTTTTACCTGTGCATGCCTCTTACAAAAAAATTTTGGTGAGAAAGAGAACTATGTGGATTCATGATTGCCATGCATGTGAGGACCAGGCAACGTCTGCTGCACTTCTCTAGGCTTGTGATATGTTGTATTAGCCCCCTCATGGCAGCAAAGGGTAATACACCAAAGTTAATTAAAGCATTTCATTAATATAAAAGACTACGAGAACAAACAAGTGTCTTAAGTCTGAGGTCAGTGACAACTGCTCTATACACAGGCGAATCAGCATCGATCAGTACTGGCAATTGAGGGTGGACATTTCATGAGGATTTCTGACACATCTGGTATAATGAAACGTGTCAATGTGATCTGGAGATCATTTTATCCAAGGGGTTATTGCTGGTTCTACTTAGTAGGGAGTGGTTATGACTGACACCATGCGATTGCTGAAACCCTGTAATGATCTCATGTGTTCCCAGTGTTGACTTTTATTTTATGGAAATGTATCACCATTATGCTCTGGCATATTAGTAGGAAGTGATGATTGCAACTGATTTTAGCCCGCTAATAATATTAGTGTCCTCCACTAAGTGTTTTACATTTGGCTATGTAATTGGTAATTAAAGATTGTATACAATATTTGAAACATACTATAACAAATATTTTTTTTTGCCATCTGTGTCTAATTTATTGAAATTTCCATTCACTTCCTGTCTTGTACCCAAAACAGGAAGTGAGAGGACATCCATTAACAGTAAGGGATCAGGGTCACCAGAACGAGTGTCCCCTATAAGGAAGATTTCCGCTCTATTCCTGTTCTGTTGATTTTGATCCCAAAATTTGGAATTATTTATTTTCACTTTCGATATTAATAATATACAGGATTAATTGGGAAAATAAATCTCCCTAATGGGGGTAAAGATAGCAATAAAAATCTGACAGGCGTTTTAATCCTTTTCCACTCGATCCAAAACTAAATAAAGTTTTGCCTTCAGTTACAAAGTAGGTTTCATATATCTCGTTCATACCAGTCTTAAAACACATTGCAGCCTGAAGCACTCATGTCTACCATTATTGTGAACATATTAGCTTTTATTATCCAAACATCTGTCTCATTTTACTTCTTAGAGATAAAAGTCAATGACACTCATGATGATGCCAATTTTCCCTGTACACAGAGCTTACATGAATGTAAGCTGATCAACGGGTCATTTCATTCCTGTATTCAAGGTCCCTAAATCAATGTTTGCCGATGACATGAAAGGCATAAAAAGGAAACAAATGCATAAAATTCTGAAGTCTTTCATAAAATAAAAGAAAGCAAACATTAATTATAAAATGTAGTTCCAGGTCACAGATGTAGTGTGTAATTTGCAGTCTAGGTGAACACGCAGATCCAAGTAAGACTCTCATAAAAATCTATTGAGCATGACTGAGTATATACAGTACATCAATACATTTATATATGTCTGTATGAGTGAAATGAAAGGATAGCAAGCTAAGAAGAACTATAACTTGTACTGAGGATATAATCAAGGTAGTGCTGCTCATTTACAGTGGGAATCCAGGCAAACAGATAAATGCAGTTGAAGACACAAAAATACATACAAACATAAAAGTGTTTTTCGCTGTCAAAAGAGTTGATATTTTGTTCAGCCAGTCTTGTGATTTCATTATAAACAAAATGTTTGCCGATAGCCTAACCCCCAGCAAGTTATACTTACCAATCTGTGCTGTTGCCTCCCGATTCCATCTAAACCCTTGCTTTAAGATATGGGGAACATGTAGGCCAATTTACAGGCCTGAACACTGTCATGTGGACAAAGGTAGGGATGATCATTGACCAGGATAAGCATTAACGCCATCCGATACTGAAGCTTACCCAGGATGAACACTTGCAGCAGGGAGGGGGCAAGTGAGTGCGTGGCCATAGGACGAACACAGACTCTCTCTCAGGGCTGCAACAAACGGAGGTCTTTTGTGTGTGGCGTTTTTAAACAACAATATTGTGAGTAATTTTCTTATTAAAAAACTGATTCTTTTAAAATACTACACTATTTTTACCTTTCTTATTTACCTTCCAACTAATGAATTTTTGCTGAGACAAGCGAAGCATCTGGATTTTATAGTTAATTGTTTTTCCCCTCTCAACATATAGTCTTTTGAGCATATATTGTTCTGGGTCTAGAGGGGAGCGCCATGTCTACCTACATCTTTCTAACATTTTACTCCAACCAGGTTGGAAATACCTGGTAGTGGCAGCCACAATCCATTTATATACATACATATATTTTCTCCATAGCGCAAACCTATCATTTCCTTTTTTATGGATTGGTGAATAAACCTTACTGGAGGGGATGGGCTATCAACAATTGCTGCCACTTTGCCCTGTATGAGTAAAGTGACAGTGTTTGTAACACAGCCTAGCTCATTACTCACCCATCCTGTGATTGGAGAGCTAAGGTGTCCCTATTTTCTGGATAATGATGAATCTGAGTATTTGAAAATATATGCCAGTGTCAGGATTTCTCTAAATACTGACACCTCGCATGACCATACTTCTGTACACTAAGCCACATCAGTAAAGACATGATTTGCTTAAGTTTGATATAGAGGAACTCGATGGGCTTGCACAGAGCTCTGAACACCAATTGTGAACCAGTTCTTCTTGTCCAACACCAATACCTGATATCACAAATGCTTTTAAAGCTTTTTTGGTTGAACTGACACACATTAGTTTCATTAGCTCAGTCATGTCCCTTTATATAGTGGGAGAAAGAGTTAGTTTGATAGCCGACCTTCCAAAGGAACAGCAGGATGCACCAATAGAAGAAAGCATTTCCCCTATGCCATGAGGGAAGCCATGAGGTCAGGGGCCTGGATAGCACAATATGGGAACTCTGCTTAGTGGATAGAACCATAGCACCCCCTCCCGCTTAGCTGATGGGTCTTGTTTACTGTAATAGCCAATGTTTTATTATGCACCTTTCTGCCACTGTTTGGGAACTGTTCCTGCAATGCTTAATTGCAATACCAACTTGTGAAACTGTATTTCTTTTTTTTTTTTTTTATAAAGTTCAAAGACACCTTAATGCTTTTTCATTGCCTACAGTAAGTCTATGGGGACAAGAAATGTGATATAGTTGGCTCATCCAATACCTGGCGAGAAGAGATAAAATGTGTATACTTAAGCAACCTGATCAGGTGGTGATTAGAAAAAAGGAGTCACCCTCCTGGCGGTAAGAACAGACCCCTCATGGAACGTACGGCAGGTGACCCAGGTGCTATGTGATATAAGCCCAGGATTCCCATAGCCCTAACCTGAACTACATCACATTTCAGATCCCTGCATGACCAGTGTTTGGGTGTATGGGGTTGATATGGACTTTGTTCAGGATGCAGTAAGGTGGTCTGTGATCAGCATGTACAAATGTTGCAGATACGTTAGTTTGCATGGGTTTGTGTGATGTATACTACAGAGTCAGCCATGGAAAACCCTGTTTGTAGGTAGAGCCCCAACTGCATGCTTCAGCAACATGAATCATAGCTGGGCAACCTGCTTACACATTCCCACAGACACAATACAAAATCTTGGGGAGAGCCTTTTTAGCCTTCCCATGGTTTAGAATAAGAAACTGAAATCTATGCCCAAAAAAGTTGCCCAAAGACAGAGGGCAAAGGGCTAGTCACCAGCATTGTTTGTGGTCACCCCGAAGTAATCTTTTTCCAGTTACTGGCTTAAGATACCTTGTCCTGTGTTGTGTATCTTTGTGGAGATGGCCATATTTATGGAGGCAGGCCATTGCTACCTCATGTGAGGGTCTCCATCAAGGCAAATAGTGAGCAGCATAGCAGTGATATCACCAAATCGTTATCCTAATCTACTGGGTATAGCAGCCAGATGCAGCAGTGCCAGAGTTATCACACTGAAGACACACAGCTATAAGACAGGAAATTCACTGCTATATTTCACTTACCATTATGTACAAAGTTATATTATCAAGGTACTCCATAAGCACAATTAACAATTCTAAAGAATTCCCTATAGGGTTGCCATCTCATACCTTTAAACACGAACACATATGAATTACACAGGTTCTGAGGCTAATTTAATGCAGATAAGGCACCAAGTGAGTTTACTTATCACCTTAATCAGCCAAAGAACCTGTGTATTCAGTAGGTGTTCAGTTTTAAAGTGATGAGGTGGCAACCCTAATTCCCTATAACATAGTAAACTTTCACTATTTAAGTTCAGATCCACATCCAATATTCTTGAATAAGTCCAATTGTAACAGGTTCTCTTCAGATGGCTGGGTAGCAAGACTGGCACAGTGTTGAGCAGACACCCCCTCTATTCCCCATACATAGGGAAAATGTAGCTTTAGAAATTTGATTTCACTGAAAACATGTGGTTTTTCTTATTGTGAGATGAAATACTCCCCTGTCTTAATTTGATCTGGTTCCTCAGAGCTTTAATATGGGCAGCACTGCTATGGGGCTGTCAGTTTGCTGCTGAAAGAAGGAAATGCTTGGAATTCTGGGTGCTGGGATTAATTACCTCTTCAACTGAAAAGAGAACAGTACACAGGAAAGATAAATAAATCATTACAGCTGATTTTGGAATGAAATAAAGTACACTGTACCACAAGAAATAAAATGCAATGCATGTTTGTGTGTGTATGTGCGCCTTTGTTTGTGTCCCAATTCTGGCAGCTAGGGGAGTTTTGCCTTGAAACTGACAGGTTTAAAGAGTAATCGCTCATATTTTGAGCGGATCATGGGAGTGGAATATTTTGTTTGGATATTCCATTTAGAGCAAAATATTACAATATTATTTTGAGTTCCATAGAAAAAATTAGGGGCTAGTCTATCCAAACACAATATTTAGGGGCACTCCAAAGGTAGGATCTCCACAATTGTTAAAGCTCCAAAAACTCAAAACAGTCTCACTCTGATACATTTTGAAAATGTATTTTAAATGTATAGTGGTTTAGTGGGTTTTATGCATATATATATATATATATATATATATATACTGTATACTCTACAACTACAGAGTGGCAAGGCAAGAACAGTGGTGGCCGTTCCATTAGGGGAGCAGGGGTGCTGCCCTCTAATCCATGCGCCCGACCCCTTATCTACATGAAGGGCACCAGAGGCATAGATTTCAATGGGGACTTTTTTCTTTTTTTAAGCACATGATTAGAGCTTGTGGCTTTAATTAGCTTCACAAAAGGGTGGGCTCAGGCGCAGAGCACTGAGCCCACCCACTTTTGTCACATTAGCAAATTAATATTCACTAATGTCTTCTTGCTTCTCGTCCAATCAGGAAGTGGGTCCTGAGACCCGATTGTCCAGGGGGTCTTAGGATGTAAGGGATTGGAAGCATTGGTCCTGCTCCTGGAGCCCTACCCCAGATCCAGCACCACCTCTTAAACTAAGGACATGGATGGCTGCTTTCCCGTCTTTCCCAATGGGGAGGGGGGGGAACTAGTGTAAGTGAGGGGGCCAGGGTCAGCTTCCAGGAGCCCGCACCACCTCTAATCATGGCTCACCATCTGATCGCCGCCTAGCCGTCTGCCCCCCCCAAATATTGAGCACCAGTCGCCATTGGGCAAGAAATAACCTTTGGGAGGATGCAACTTTTAAATTATGATTATTTTAGTTTAGTTTTAAATGTTAATTAAGAGCACAGTTCTTTAGTAGCGACTAGTGATCCAGTAATGTACAACTAACGCTATACACCAAGGCCGCGTACACACGCGGGGACTGTTCGCTCAACTTTGTCCGTCAAACAGTTTCAGCAAACAGTCCGCTCAAAATTAGCATGGACGGACTTGCCCACACACGACGAACGAACAGTTTGCTGAAACCGTGCGCGATGACGTGAACGGCACGTACGACGGGACGGAAAATACGACGTCCTATACACTGCATTACAACTTTCGGCGTGTAAATCCTTTCTGAGCATGCGCGGAACTTAGTTTGACGAACAAGCCTACACACGAGGGGACTGTTCGCTGAAACCAAGTTTCAGCGGACAGTTTTTCGGAATTTCCGAAAAACTTTGTTCAGCAGACTGTTCGCTGAAACTGTCCGCTGAAAGCCCACACACGGGCGGACTGTCCGCCGAAACACTGTTCAGCAGACAAAGTTGGGCGAACAGTCCCCGCGTGTGTACGCGGCCCAAGAGGTTGATTTACTAAAGGCAAATAGACTGTGCACTGTGCAAAGTGCAGTTGTACTCTGGAAGTGCAGTTGCTCCAGAGCTTAGTAAACGAGGCAAGGCTTCACTTTGCACCCAATCACATGCAAGGAAAATTAAAAAAAATGCATTTTTGCTTACACATAATTGGATGATGAAAGTCAGCAGAGCTTTTGCTCATTTACTAAGCTCTGGAGCAACTGCTCTTGCAGAGTGCAACTGCCCTTTGCAAAGTGCACAGTGTGGGAGGGATTTATTAAAGCTGGAGTGCGCAAAATCTGGTGTAGCTGTGCACATAAACCAATCAGCTTCCAGGTTTTATTATCAAAGCTAATTGAACAAACTGAAGTTAGAAGCTAATTGGCTACTATGCACAGCTGCTCCCGATTTTGCACTCTCTGGGTTTAGTAAATCAACCCCCCAAGTTTTAACCAGGAATCTGCATGTCATTCCAAGGTTATGGTAAACCGCAAGTAGAACAAATGAGAAAAGGTGAACAAAAATATATTTTCTAAATTGTCTGTTTAATTTTTATACTGTAAACATGTACATTGCAAATGGTACAACTTGAGTTGGCAAGCCAGGTCCTGCTTAAACAAACCACATTCATTCTTATTATGCTGAAGATAAATTGCTTAAAAAGTTTTTGTCAAAATTATTAAATTAGCTTACATGTACAATTTATATGTACAATAAACAATACAACTGAACTACATTAAAAAGCATGTTGCCAAGTACATGCATTAAAATAATTAATATTTTGAGACATGACCCGTTACCAACAAATATAGTATATTTGTAGCTTGGTTAACATACAGTAGGTTATTGGATTTTGCACATCACAATTGCTTTTCTACTTTCTTATTTATTTATTTTTATCCATTTTTTGTTCTTTACTGGGACTGTTACCCATTGAGGAAACAGTATTTGGTTTTAGTTTGTTTAAGTGCTGTTTATCATAAACAATCTTCATGTTTCCATAGAATACTGTTTTCACAGTATTTCTTCCATTTTATTTTTCTTGTATATTAATGCTGCTGATCTTCCCTGTCCTCTTCCAGCCATTTTCTATATACTGGTATATACAATGCTGTGAAAAAAGTGTTTGCCCCCCTTTCTGATTTTTTTGCATATTTGTCACACTTAAATGACTCAGATCATCAAACAAATTTTATTATTACACAAAGATAACCCAAGTAAATACAAAATGCAGTTTTTAAATGATGGTTTAATTTATTAAGGCAAAAAAGCTGTCCAAACCTGCCTGGCTTTATGTAAAAAAGTAATTGCCCTCTAAACCTAATAACTGGTTGTGCCACCCTTGGCGGCCGGCAACAACTGCAATCAAGTGTTTGCGATAACTGGCAATGAGTCTTTCACATTGCTGTGGAGCAATTTTGGCCCACTCTTCTTTGCAGAAGAGTGGGCCACTCGTTTTATTCAGCCACATTGGGGGTTTTCCAGCATGAACGGCCTGTGTTAGGTCATGATACAGCATCTCAATTGGATTTAAGTCCAGGCTTTGACTAGGCCACTCCAAAACCTAAATTGTGCTTTGTTTGAACGATTTGGAGGTGGACTTGCTATTGTGTTTTGGATCATTGTCCTGCTGCATAACCCAAGTGCACGTGCGCTTGAGGTCACAAACTAATGGCTGGGCATTCTCCTTTAGGTTTTTCTGGTAGAGCTCAGAATTCATGGTTCCATCAATTATGGTGAGTAGGGATGAGCTTCGTGTTCGAGTCGAACGTACGTTCGACTCGAACATTGGCTGTTCGTCCGTTCGGCGAAATCCGAACTCTTGGTCCGTTCGTGTCAAAATTTGTGTGGCGTTTACGGCCCACAATGCACTGCAATGGCGCAGTGCATTTCTGGCTCATGATTGGCCAAGCATGCACTGTGACCCCGCATGCTTGGCCAATCGCAGCGCCAGCAGCGAGGAGAGCCATGATTGGCCACAGGCAGGATGCCTGTGGCCAATCATAGCTCATGCTGTGTAGTGCACGCCCCACACTATATAAGGCCGCCATTGAGGCGGCCTCGTGTAGTGTGTTGGCATCTGAAGCAGTGGGGTGTTCTGTGTACCTTCAACACAGTACACACCGATCGTTTTTGGCTGATTTCCTATCTTGCTCTTGTGTAGTGGTTATTGTCTGTGCCCTGACCGCAGTATACACCACTATATTCACCTCACCTATATAGCTAGTGATCTATCTTTAATAATAGAGCTTGCAGTCAGTAGTGTTAGGAGATAGTGCGTGCTGTCTGCGTGCTCTGTACCCAGTACATACCACTATAATCCACCTACATAGCTCTTCTCTATTTGAGCCCACTTGCCATCTGCAGGAGTTATTGGAAGTTGTGTGTGCCTCCAGCACAGCACAGTATACATCTGTATATACCCCTTTATCTCTGCTGTTTTCTGGTTATTGTCTGCGTGCCCTGACCGCAGTATACACCGCGATATTCACCTCACCTATATAGCTAGTGATCTATCTTTAATAATAGAGCTTGCAGTCAGTAGTGTTAGGAGATAGTGCGTGCTGTCTGCGTGCTCTGTACCCAGTACATACCGCTATAATCCACCTACATAGCTGTTCTCTATTTGAGCCCAATTGCCATCTGCAGGAGTTATTGGAAGTTGTGTGTGCCTCCAGCACAGCACAGTATACATCTGTATATACCCCTTTATCTCTGCTGTTTTCTGGTTATTGTCTGCGTACCCTGACCGCAGTATACACCGCAATATTCACCTCAGCCTAAGGCCCAATTTTTCTTCCCCTGTTTAACAGGGGCGTTTAAGTACAATTTTTGATGCAATGCTTTGCAGCAGGGCTAATTCCAGCAAAAAAACTAGAGTATATGGAAGAGGTTGCAGTGTGGTGGCACCAGCAGCAGTGCCTAAGGCCAAATTTTTCTGCCCCTGTTTAACAGGGACATGTAATTACAATTCTTGATATAATATTTCACAGGAGGGCCCCTTCCTGTGCCCACCCAGAGTAACGGTGAGGACTTATAGTGTTGTGGCACCAGCACCACAACCACCAAAGGTCAATTTTTCTACCACTGTTCAACAATGGCATGTAATTACAATTCTTGATATAATCGTTCACAGCAGGGCGCTCCAGCGCCCACCAAGAGTCACTTTCAGGGCTTACAATGTTGTGGCAAAACCAACACCTTGTTCTGCCATTTCTGCAGAGCATATAGGGCAGGCCCCTACTTTCAAACATCCAACTTACAAACATCTCCTACTTGCAAACGCAAGGAGACAGCAGCAAGTGAGATGAAAAAAGATGGACGACAAAACAAATTATACAGGGGTGATAACCCTTCCCTATGTTTTCCAAAAAGCTTAAAAATAGTTTTTTTGACTGGAGCTATACTTTAAAAATGTACCAGTTGAAAATTACAAACAGATTCAACTTAACACAACAAACCTACACAGTCCCTGTCTTGTTTGCACCGCCTGTATACTGCTGTTCTGAGTATATAGGGCCTGGGGGCCACACGCATTTCCTTTTTTTAATATGGGTACAGGGTTCCCCTTAATATGCGTACAAGACCCAAATAGGCTGGTAATGGGCAGGGAGGGCTACCCATGCCATTTTTCTCAATGATTTTCAACCATATTGCAGGAACCAGATATAACATTAAAACCGCAAGCAGTTTTAAATGGTGTTATTTCCGTTTAATGTCATTTTGTGCAGGGACTGTTCTAAACACGGGAAACACGTGGCACTTCACAGGCATACTACAGACACCCCCAGGCACCATATTTAAAGGAATATTTCACTTTTTTTTTCACTTTAATCGTCATTAAAATCAGTGCTCCCGCCAAAACGGCCGTTTTTAAAAACATTTTAGGCATTGACCCATGTCCCCTGGGGCAGGAGGCAGGTCCCCAAACCCTTTTTAGGACAGTATCTTGCATATTAGCCGTTAAAATTAGCACTTTCCATTTCGAACGTTCGAGTCCCATAGACTTCAATGGGGTTCTAACGTTCGTAACGAACGTGGGGTCCGTTCGAAAGTTCTGGTACGAACCGAACCGGGGGGTGTTCGGCTCATCCCTAATGGTGAGTCGTCCAGGTCCTGAAGCTGCAAAGCAGCCCCAGACCTTCACGCTACCACCACCATGTCTGACTGTTGGTATGATGTTCTTGTCATGAAATGCTGTATTATTTTTATGCCAGATGTAATGGGACGCACACCTTCCAAAAAGTTAAATTTTTGTCTCATAAGTCCACAGAATATTTGCCTAAAATTCTTGGGGATAATCAAGATGTTTTCTGGTAAATGTGAGATGAGCCTTTGTGTTCTTTTTTGTCAGCAGTGGCTTTGGCCTTGGAACTCTTCCATGGATACCATTTTTGCCCAGTCTCTTTCTTATTGTTGAATCATGAACACTGATCTTACCTGAGGCAAATGAAGCCTGCAAATCTTTAGATGTTGTTCTGGGTTATTTTATGATCTTTGTTAACCACTTCAGCCCCGGAAGAGTTTACCCCCTTCCTGACCAGAGCACGTTTGCGATTCAGCACTGCATTGATTTAACTGACAATTGCGCGGTCGTGAGACATTGCACCCAAACAAAATCAACGTCCTTTTTTTCCCCCATAAATAGAGCTTTCTTTGGGGGATATTTGATCACCTCTGCAGTTTTTATTTTTCGCGCTATAAACAAAAAGAGTGACAATTTTGAAAAAAAAAGTTATATCTTTTACTTTTTGCTATAATAAATATCCCCCAAAAATATATATAAAAAAAAAAAATGTTTTCCACAGTGTAGGCTGATATGTACTCTTCTACATATTTTTGGTAAAAAAAATTGCAATAAGCCTATGTTGATTGGTTTGTGCAAAAGTTATAGCATCTACAAAATAGGGGATAGTTTTATGGCATTTTTATTATAATTTTTGTTTTTTATTAGTAATAGCTGCGATCTGCAATTTTTATTGTGACTGCGACATTATGGCGGACACATCGGACAATTTGACACTATTTTGGCACCATTGTCATTTATACAGTGATCAGTGCTATAAAAATGCACTGCTTACTGTGTAAATTACACTGGCAGGGAAGGGGTTAAACACTAGGGGGCGATCAAGGGGTTAAGTGTGTCCTAAGGAGTGATTCTAACTGTGGGGGGGTGGGCTTCCACTCACATGACAGCGATCACTGCTCCTGATGACATGAAGCAGTGATCTCTGTTATGTCACTAGGCAGAACAGGAAATGCCTTGTTTACAAAGGCATCTCCCCATTCTGTGGCTCAGTGACGCGATCGACGGGACCCCGGTGGACATCGAGTCCGTGCGTGCCCGCTAGCCCCAACAATTAAAGGGGACGTACTGGTACGCCCATTTGCCCACTGCTGCCATTGTGTCGATGTATATCGGCGTGCAGTGATCGGCAAGAAGTTAAATATTAACATTTATTTGATGATCTGAATAATTTAAGTGTGAGAAATATACAAACAAATAAATAAAAAATCAGGAAGGGGGAAATACTTTTTCACAGCACTGTATATACACTTACTCCAGTATAGGCTTCACATCATTGATCTGGACCTGCTACCTGATAGGGACAACAATGATCCATGTCTGTACAATGTATATCATCAAAACCAGAGGTATGTGACAAGGTGACATCAAAGGAACATAATTGTGATGCAAATGACATCCCATAACAGGAAGTGCCAGCACAAAGACTTTCATTGGATCACCAGGTATTATTTTATTAAAAGTTGTAGATTAAAATGAATGGAAAAAATTTTTTTTTTTCAATTGCATTAACATTTCAAAGCTTATAAACGTTTTTTTAGTGAATAGGTTTAGAACTGCTTTGATGTGATTTTTCCTTATAAGAATCTTTGTGTAACCCCATTGATTACTTGGTGCCACTACACTTGCAAATGTAGCCTAATCCTTAACATGAAACTTCAAAATTGTGTTTTTAGTTGTTTTGCGTCATGTAAATACTAATGGAAATGAGACAATGTTTGCCTGCACTGGAACCATACTTTATTTGCATTCCGGGATGTCCAAAAATGTTAAATCCTACAAAGAAAAACACTGAATTTGCAAAATATTATTTTTCATCAATCACAATTCATAAGGCATAAAGAAAACATTAATGGAATTATATTTTCACATGCTATTTTGCTCCATCTATTTTTATATCCTTTATTTTCTTTTCTAGGATTTTATTGGGCCCAGAATACTCAATAAGCCACCGGAGACACGGATCACATTGTTTGAGGTCACAGAAATGCAAATGAATGCTACAATTGGCTTTATGCTTGGCTTCAGTTTAACGCTCAGTTATTTTACCTTCCAGTGCATTTTCACATATCCTTAATTTGGACATTTTTAATTTGGCTTGCACTTCATTGAAACCGAAGAAATTTTCATAGTGTTGGTTTTGGCGTAAAAAGCTCATGAAAGTACCTCTAAGAACATATTCACGGAGAAACTGTTTCTTTTATAAAGAATACTGCCAATTAACATTCGTAAGGTTGTACAGTTTTCTTTTCTTCAATGTAATGAAAGTCTTGTTATAAACAAAGAAAAACAACTTGCCCATTTTGAAATGTTTATACACGTATGTCATTTTTATTTGATGAACAGAAGTAATGACTACACAAGCCACATATGCTTATTTACACGGCTAAAAAAATAAAATTTTGACTTTGTGACTGCATCTCATTTTTAACCTTTATAATGCAATTTAATAGCTAGGCCATAAATAAAAAATGCAGCATTAAAAGCTGTTCTCCAGAAAGTTACACATATATAAAATATTCATGGATTGACCATGTTTAATTAACCACTTCAACACAGGGCACTTTTACCTCCTTCCTGTCCAGGCCAATTTTCAGCTTTCAGTGCTGTCGCATTTTGAATGACAATTGCGCGGTCATGCAACACTACCCAAACTAAAGTTTTATCATTTTTTTCACACAAATAGAGCTTTCTTTTGGTGGTATTTGATTACCACTGGGTTAGACCAAAAAGACCAAAAAGTTTTTATTAATTTCTGTTATAAAACTTTGTAAATAAATAAGTTTTCTCCTTCACTGATGGGCACTGATGAGGTGGCACTGATGATAAGGCACTTATAAGCAGCACTGATAGGCAGAAATGATAAGCAGCACTGATGGGCACTGATAGGTGGCACTGATATGAAGCACTGATGGGCACTGATAGGCGGCACTGATTGACACTCATAAGTGAATTAAATTCAAAATACTAACCACAACATACAAAGCCATTCACAACTCTGCCCCGAGCTACATTACCAATCTTGTCTCCAACTATCATCCAAATCGTCCCCTCCATTCTTCCCAAGACCTCCTACTCTCAGGCTCTCTCGTCTCCGCCTCCCATGCTCGTCTCCAGGATTTCTCCAGAGCCTCTCCAATCCTCTGGAACTTGCTACCTCCACTGGTCCGGCTATCCCCTACTCTTGCTACCTTCAGGCGATCCCTGAAAACTCATCTATTCAGGGAAGCCTATCACGTCTCAAACTAATCTCCTACCACTTCCATCAGCTCATTCCCGACAGTTATAACATTTTGTACCACCTGCCCCACCCTATTAGATTGTAAGCTCTTCTGAGCACGGCCCTCTTAGTCCTCTTGTATTTTATTGTATTGTAACTGTATTGTCTCCTTTTTATATTGTAAAGCGCTGCGTAAATTGCTGGCGCTATATAAATCCTGAATAATAATAATATTAATAAAAGTGGCACTGATAGGTGGCACTGATGGGCAGTACTGATGAGGAGGTATTGACAGGCATCACTGATGGGCATGGATTGGTATCCCTAATGGGCACTGATTGGCATCTCTGGTGAGCTCTAGTGGGCATACCTGGTGGGTCTGCACTGATAATTAAGGTGCTGATTATCAGTGCAGACCCCCCTTGTCAGTGCGAGAAAAGGAAAAGCTGATAGACAACACTTCCTGGTTACCATGTGATGAGCTGTGATTGGACACAGCTCATCACATGGTAAAGAGCCTACATCATGGGCTCTTTACAAGGATCAGAAAAGCGGTGTGTCAGAGTGACACACAGCACTACCAATCACCGAGCAGCGCATCCCCAAAAGTGCACTAGCGACTTATCCTACTGGACGTCATATAATGCCCAGTCAGCATAATACAACCACTTTCAGGCTGTCGTTCTGCTATATTGTGGGCAAGAAGTGGTGTCTCTTCATGTTGCATCCCCTTGTAGACCCTGCAGTTCTGTTGATCTGATAAATTTTCACCCAGCTTCCAGCTAATTTCCTATTGTTTGCTGTAACTACACAGTCTTTTATAGTCTGAGTGGTGTAAACCCTGCCCAGTTGTCTTTCGCTAAACCACTAACAGGGATTAATCCCTTTTGCAGTCCGAGATCAGAAATGGGAAGGCTAATGTGACTTCTTGACAGCTGTGGACACATGACAGTTCTAAATTTCTGACCTAATCAACATTTTTTTCGCACCTATTGAACACATATGATTAGGCTGGGTTCACATTGGAGAATGCAGTGGCTCACAACAGGAGTCCGGTGCATCTCCATTCACCGTTTCAGGTTCAATTTCAGCCCAATTGTTTGGCTATAGAGAGCCAGTCACAATCTCCTGCTATGCAAATTGGATGGGGGGAACTGCCATCTGATTCGCAACAGTGTGAACCCAGCCTAAAAGTATTTTTAGCAGACCAAAAGGGAGGGAATAAGGGAAATTCATCACTAGTGCTAACACTAAAGAGATTTTGTTTCACTCTCTTATGATGTTGTCACCTGTAACTGAAAATAGGAGTAGCGAAGAATTATTAACTGCTTCTGGACCAGCCACCGCAGTTATACTGCGGCAGGTTGGCACCCCTGTGTGAGCTGTTGTAGCCTCCAGAGTCCCGAGCATGCACCCAAAGATTATCCCTGGAGCCAATACTATGTATGCACACAGATTTCTCTCTCTCCTCCTAGTCACTCCTATCCCCCCTACAGTTAGAACACACCTAGGGAACACAGTTAACCCCTTGATCTCCTCCTAGTGTTAACCCCTTCCCTGCCAGTGTCATTTATACAGAATCAGTTCCTTTTTTTAAGCACTGATCGCTGTATAAATGGTCCCAAAAATGCAACGTCACAAGTGTCTGATTTGTCCGCCGTAATATCGCAGTCCCAATAAATATCGCTGATGACCACCATTACTAGTAAAAAAAATAATAATAATAAAAATGCCATAAATCTATCCCCTATTTTGTAGACACTATAACTTCTGCGCAAACCAATCAATATGCGCTTATTGCGTTTTTTTTTACCAAAAATATGTAGAAGAATACATATCATCCTAAACTGAGGAAAAAGTGTGTTTTTTTTATTTTAAATTTGGGATATTTATTATAGCAAAAAGTAAAAGATATTGGGGGTTATTTACCAAAGGCAAATCCACTTGGCACTGCAAGTGCACTTGGAAGTGCAGTCACTCTAAATCTAAGGGGTGGATCTGAAATGAGGGGAAGTGCTGCTGATTTCATCATCCAATCATGTGCAAGCTAAAATGCTGTTTTTTTATTTCCCTTGCATGTCCCCCTCTGATCTACAGCGACTTTACTTACAAGTGCACTTACAGTGCAAAGTGAATTTTCTTTCAGTAAATAACCCCCATTGTGTTTTTCTTCAAAATTGTTGCTCTTCTTTTGTTTGTAGCGCAAAAAATAAAAAATGCAGAGGTGATAAAATACCACCAAAAGAAAGCTCTATTTGTGGGGAAAAAAGGTTTTGTTTGTGTACAGCATCGCAATTGTCAGTTAATGTGACGCCGTGCCGTATCGCAATAAATGGCCTGGTCATTGAGCAGCCAAATCTTCTGGGGCTGAAGTGGTTAATATTATACAGAATTTCTATAGAGCTAACAGTTTACGCAGCGCTCCCAATACTTGTCACAACCATCAATTATAGGAGATCATGAAAAGCGTAGACACACAGAGGTCTCCTTAGGAAAGCTAGTCTCATCCTAACAGTTGTACGTCTCAGACTGGATCCTGTGTTATATGGTTAACACCCCAGCCGTCACTCAACCTTATCTGAGAATATACACCTCGAGTCAGCTGTATCTTTCACTCGGGCAGCAATAGGAAGCTCATGCATAAGAAAGAAAGGGGCTCATTGTGCAGTATTGTCACACTATTTAATGAATGTTTTAAAAATATTGTACTTACAAAATAAAGAATAAAATCAAGTGGTAAATATAGGAACCGACCGTGGAATGAGCCGGAGAGTCAGAAACGGAGTGACGTCACAACTCTGTATCCACTCAATGCGTTTCCCCGTAAAAGGCATCATCTGGGGTTGGAGGATCAAGGGTTGGAGATGGCAAGATTATGTTGTAATAAAATGTAGGATAAAAAATATTTCTGTGCCTCTGTTATGATAAGTAAAGACAACTGAATCCACAATACCTATAACTACAGAGAGGAACTGGGACTTGTTTTAAAGTGATTTCCCTGCTTATTATTACTATTTTGTTATACAGGATTTATATAGTTTACACAGAATTTTACAATATAAAAGGAAAACAATACAGTTACAATACAATAAATACTAGAGGGTTAAGAGGTCCCTGCTCAAAAGAGCTTACAATCTAATAGGGTGGGGAATAAACTGATAGAAGTGATAAAAGACGAGTTGAAGGCCTGATAGGCTTCCCTGAAGAGATGAGTTTTCAGGGATCGCCTGAAGGCAGCCAGAGTAGGAGAGATTGAGAAAGACAAGAGCCACATGATTGGCATTCAGAAAAGCCTACACACTCATTTGTTTCAAAGCCTCCTCAGCAACCTCTAAACATGTTATGCTCTGATTTGCAAGTGTTGAATTTCCACCACCTTCCACCTTTTGTGACTCTCTATTCATCAGTGAGCCTGCTCGTCATAATAAGGAAGCAAAAGGAAGCCATAGATGTGAGAAAGGGATATAAAAAGTTCAGACATTTATAAAAGAGGATTTAATTCACAAATTAGAAATCCCCTAGTTTAGGTGCCCTCCAAAGGATAACAGAGATTATGTAAAGGCAAGTAAGGTGCCCAAACATACTGTTGTCACCTTACAGGTAAGCATCCAGGGTCTAATTTATTTGACAATGTTCCTACTGAACGAAGTGCTGCGTAGGGTGGAGCTCTGACTTCACAACGCTGTAATGTGCTGACCACTGCCATCTTTGTGGTTGGAAACAATTGATATCCATGACAAATTGTAGCTTCTGACATGCCTGCTTTTATCTAAAGAAATGTGAGTACCCTGGCTGTTTTTTATGAAATAAATTTACCCTGGTTTTAAATACTACACCCTGAGGAGTTGCCTTTTGTATTTCATACATGTAGCTTTTCATTTCCATTTGGTGAGACTACAAGATCCAGCCACCTATGATCCAATTGAAGTGGCTCTGTGGTGCTGTGGATATATCATGCTTGTTTGATCACCTGTAACTCAGTGGTCCATTTTCTTTGGTAAGAGTCCCGGTGTGTTGATGTTCGATGGAGGATAATTTCATGCTCATCTTATTGTGTCTCTGTCTACACCGTGGGTGGTTCCAGCTGTTTCCCTGAACAAGGACTCTGTTTTAACACTATGGACTCTTACTTTATAATTCTATGTTTTTAGCACTTGCGATTGAACTAAAAATGTACGAATAATTTTGTAAGGGAGACTATTGTCAGGAAATAAGGAGGCTGCCTTTTCTAAAATCTCCTTTAGAAATGCCGATATTTTATTTGTACTCATCAATACAATACTCTCTCACTGACTTTGGAAAGATGATGAGGTCTGCAATTTGCCTGATTTCATTAGTTTATTGTGGGTCAGTTTTTAAGATGGTATTAAAGCAGGAAACATCTAGGTATATGGCATTTTCAGCAGGTGAGCAGTGACACTCATTATAATTCTGTCAGTACAGGTTTCCTTTAAACCAGGGGTCTCCAAACTTTCTAAGCAAAGGGTCGGTTTAGTGTCCTTCAGACTTTAGGAAGGCCGGATTGTGGCCAGTGGGAGTCAAAATGTTCTTGACATCAGTGTAGGTAAACATCGCTACATTTGATGTTGGCAGGAGGAAAAGTACCCCATTGCTAGTATGATAGGGAAAAATAGTGCCCCAGTATTAATTGTTAATGGGAGAACCAGTGACCATTGTTGTTGGTGCAGATGGCAGAATAGTGCCTCATATCAGTGGGAGGAATAGTTCCCCAAGAGCCAGATAAAGGCAAGCAAGGGGCCACAGTTTTGAGACCACTGCTTTAAACTATGAAACATTATGGTTATTAATAGCAAAACATTGTTTGGCTGCTCAGAAATTATTTGTACAGAATTAACATTAGTTGAAAGAGTAAAAGGAGCTGGAATTCTCATTGCTTGGCTATCTACATTCTTGGTATGCAATGTGAAATGCAGAGCGGAAAATATACAGGAATCAGAATGAAAGCACCAGTGTAGCATAGCCCATGTAATTCTATGCCTTTCTTATTATGGTGAGTTGAAAATGATTTACACATTACTTGCTAGATTGCCTGCCTGTGATATAGTCAAGCTCAGGAACTGACAAGTTTTCATTGCAAAACACCTGTGAATGTAATACCTTCTCAAAACAAATGAACAATACTTCTGTCCATGCAGTAGATTTATTTCCTTGTGATATGTCTCAGTTGTGCTGTATGAAGAGAAAAATACACACATTTTTACATTCAGGGCAAAGCAATGGGCCTGCTGTATAGTAGGTACCCCTTCGTGGCTGGTACTTGCCATTTAGTGCCATGCTGTTTGCCCTCTGGAGCTTCTTAGAAAATCCTATAATGTCTAGTTATGGAGGATCAGCCTTCTCTTCCTCATCATTTCATACTGTGGAGCTTGAAGTCTAAGCATTTAATTGGCAGGCCTGAACATTCTCACATGGGGGAGAGAATATAAACATTAGCACTGTGTGAGCTTTAAGTCAGAATGACTTGATATTTTATACTGAGGGGATGCCTCTGACAGGAAAATGGGGTGGAAAAGGAGTAAGTAGAAGGCAAGTACCAGCAACAGATGGGGGGAGGGGGGCTGCTTTACAACATACCTCCTTTTGTAGCCTGAGAAGGCAAAATACATTTCCTTTGATATAAAGTTGTTCTTTACAAAACGAAACACTATTCTACCTATGTAATAGACATGTGCACACTGAAATATTTTGTTTCGGAATTTCGTTTTCGTCCGAAAAATACATTTATGTAGTTACTCCCAAAATTAATTTTTATTTATTTTGTTTCATTAAAAAATGCATTCATGTACCATACCTAACTCATGGACTTAATGTATCTTTGCCCTTTGTATTCAGAATTTTTGTACTGTATATAGTTTGTTTGACAATAAAGCATTCCTGTTATATATAAAAAAAAAATGCATTCATCCAAAAATCCAAAATAATTAAGGTCGAATCTGTCATTGAAGGCTTATGGTGTCTGTCGAATGTTCTAAGAAGATTAGACGGAGCAGCTAAACGATACGATGCCGTAATCATACATTTCGGGTCAAATATTCCGCCTATAAGCTATAGTAGAATTCTAATGTTGTATGACACTAGTAATTATATTTATTAAATATTATTACTATTCAACATTAGAATCCTTCTATAGCCTATGGGTAGAGCATTTGACCATAAATGTCCGCTCGCGGCAACTGCTTTGTCGAATCTTCATATCAAATCTTTTCTCTATATGTCGAATAATCTTGGACTAATAAACTTAGGTTAGGCACATTCAACCTTTTTTGCTATTGCCTCTATATTGTCAAATCTTTTCTCTCTATGTTGAATATTTTCTCTCTATGTAGAATAATCTTGAACTATTAGAGTGAAGGTTAGGCACAATCGACCACAGGTTCGATGGACACAGATTGTCAGTGTCATGTCGAATCTCCTATCGATATCGAACTGTTGTCACAACAAAAATGAAAATAAAGTATTTGTTTATGTCAGATCTTTCAGTTTTCAGATTCTGCACGTTCGTTATCATTTGTTAAAACGATAACGAAAATATCCGAAATTCAGACGAAAATGCATTCGGACGAAAACAAATGCACATGTCTACTATGTAATAACTTGGAACAATACTGCTATACCACTTGAAAAGGCAATAGTTACTTTATGTGGTCCATTAAACATTTTCTTATCAAAATAATATAAGTCAATGTGGACTCCATTCACAAAAAAGGCTACTAAAATACTGCATGGGTTATTTAATGAGGTCTTGAAGTATTTTAGTAGTGAAAACATGTGGTAATTTACCGCCTGGCACTAAGTGGCGTATTTTTTAACATTAATAAATAGACCTTGTTAAGTAGCCAGCGGAAAAAGGCAGCCCCCCACGTTCCTAACAACCACTAAACAACATAGTTGTTAAGGAACGGGAAGCCGCCATATCCTTAACAACCGATGAGTCACCAGCTGTCAGCGGTGTTCCCCAATGACAGCTGAATCTAAAACAGAAATTGCCAGCAATAAAAAAATTGGGAAAAAATGGAGTGGGGTCCCCCCAAAATCCATGCCAGAGCCTTATCCAAGCATGCAGCCCCGCGGGTCAGGAAAGGGAGGGGATGAGTGAGAATTTTTTTTTATTACACTACAAAAGTTAACCCCCCCGGGAGAGTGCTTCTTCTAGAGCACCCCTGTTCTAGAGGGTTGGTCAAGTGGTTATTGTAGATTGCAATTATTGGATTCATAAATACTTTAATCTCTGTAGCTGGCATGGAAAGTCACACCACCTCTAAAAGCTAAACTTATTATTGTTGAACAGTTACACAAGTGAAATTGGCAATGTGCATAATTCACACTTTAGACATATTTAGTTTGTAGGAAAAGCCATAGGCACATTATAACAGAGTGTATTATTATTATGATAATTAAAGAAATATTAGCTAGGGGCTAATGGTTAGTAGTTCCATCCAGCAGCACTAGGGTCATCACTTTGAATCCCAACCATGGCACTACCTACCTGGAGTTTGTATGTTCTCCCTGTGCCCGTGTGGGTTTCCTCCAATACCCCAAAGACATGTTGGTGGGTTATTTTGCTCCTATATAAAAAGGCCCTAGTATGTGTATGTATAAATGTGAGGTAAGAACCATAGATTGTAAGCTTCCTGTATTAAATCAGAAAAGTACCTTTACTTTAATATATGTATATAAATCTATAGGTGCAAAGTATGGCTGACTGTAACAAGAAAAAAGTCAAATGATTTATTCTTGAATGTGTTTATAGAAAATTGTGTCGCATTCATTATATTAGGCTGTTGATAGATTTCATGAGCACATTTGTTTCTTGTGTGACATTCAGGAAAGGTTAAAGTAATACGTTATAAAATATTGTATTCCATCTGTGATTTAAATGTATGCTTTACAAAGCTGTTCTGTAAGCCGATGTTGATCTGCTGCTTTAGTCTTCCCATTACAAAGCAGGCAACAGATGTTCACTGAGGGCCTCTCTAAGATATTTGTGCCACATGTTAAAGGAAGCCCTAGAGCCTATAACATAAGAATGGCGTGACTGAGGGACTAAATAACCTGGGAGCTGGCTAAGAGAGATATTTAAAGATAATTGCTGTCTGGATGGGATTTATGATGATGAGGAATGCATGGGGTTAAGTTAGGGATCATCATGGGAAAGGATGAACCTGAAGGAACACTATGACAGGTAAATATCTTTGCATTCATAGAACCAATGCATATAGTAGTATCATTTAACCATTTGTATATTTTAGGACAGAACTGTTTTGGGGAATAAGTTGATGGTACAGTAGTAACCTTTACCCATTACCAGAAAAAGATAAAATGTAAAATAAAAAAACCCCGCCATGAAGAACTATTAAAGCAGTTCTTGAGTCATCTATTGAAAAATTAAAAGTCACTAACTATAAAAACTGTAGCTGCTTATATTTAATAAACAGACACTCACCTGTCCCATAGTCCAGCCCTGTCCACAGTTTCTTTATCGGGCTTTGGTCTCTGGCGCTAGCAAACTAATTGTTGGGCTTGCGGCTTCACAGCCGGCTGCTCACTGCAAATGCAACCTGATTGGTCACACAACTTTCTGTAATGTGTCCCAGAAGGTGGCTGGGGAAAGGAGGGGGGTTTGAAATTCAGCTCGGATCTCTATAGTGATCCAATCGGAAGACAAGGAGTTGGTGCATGTCAAAACCATGTACCCCCCCCCCAAAAAAAAATTAAGTGTTCCGAGGCAGAGCAGAACTTCTTCTTTTGGATGAAGTGCCCATTAATTACCTTACAATAAAAAAAGATAGTAATGTCTATCGGTTTCATTGTCATTCACACTATCTAGTGAGGTAAATCCTTTGTCAATTACTACATCCAGAAGAGACATAGATAGTTGAGGAGACACCTCCAGGTAAAATAAATAAGGGGACCCGGCAACTGCAGTTTGCCACTGATGCAGTGGTTTACTAATTTTATATTTTTGTTTTTTCAAAAAAAAAAATTAATCCATATGTATAATGTTATATAAAAAGGATAGCTTCAAACTTGGCAAGTCATTCTGCCACAACACAATTCTTTCCAACAGAAGACACAACAAATACAGCTTCACTGGATTAGAGTCCACCCCACAGTCTGTCCTATGCTTTATGTGTCTGTTCTATTCTTGTATGGGGGGTACCTACCCCTGTCAAAACCTGAGCAGTGTAATCTTCACTTCAGCTTGCAGTAAAGTAATTAACGTCCTTTTGTGATTGGTGCAAAACACCTTCCAATCACAAAACAAATGATAGATGAATGTAATATATGTTAGATATGTACTGCATCTTTACTTGTCTAAAATGTTTTATATATATAGGATCATCAATGATCTTTTCTTTTGCTTTGTCTCCAGGGTATATTGTCTATCCTTGGATACGGCTTAATCCACTGCTCCTTCCTTACATCTTTGATATAGCCTTGATCTATATACTCTCTGCAAACATAAACACTAATTACTATTGTGAAAGTAAGAAAGCTATGCATATCTATACCAGTATACAGTAGGTAAATTCATGCGCTGCACGATCAGTGTATGCCTAGGAATATGCATACACTCTCGTGGATGCAGGTACCAATAATTATACTATACTATATATTATGTCTTCTGTAGGAGCGTATGTTCCATTCATCAGTGCAGAGCTGTATTTATAACGAGCCAGCTCCATATCTTGATACCATCACAAGGTATAGCTTAGATTTGACTGCCCCATGTTTTTATGGATACATGTTAGACTGTGTCCATATGCACATATTTGTTTGTAGTTTGCATATATGGTACATTATATATAGAACTAATTCTTGTGCCCCTAACTTCCAGATATAATCCCCCTTACAGGGATTAATCATAACATCTTACTTAGCCTGCATAAAGAGGTATAATTTGATTCAAATGCATTGTATATTTGTCATTCCTGTGGGATGATCTTCAATACATTTGACAATATTCCCTTTTTGTTTTCCCTTCCAATCAGGCTAGTATTAACCATATCCAGTGCCTTACAAAAAAGCTGCCATGCCCTCCGGGGTGGGTCACCTTTTTTCCGGGCCCCCGGCCTTTTGACACCCTCCAGTAAGATGCATGGATGATGGGTATTTTGTAACAGATATCTTATATCTATATTTACATGAAAGTTAATTAGTTGTATCTACACAATGTATATTGTAAATAATATGTGTATTTTCTTTATTTCTTTGGCTATATGACAATCATTTCTCTGCATTATCAAACCTATAGAAAGCTCCTGAAGAAGCTGCTAAGTCCATAAAACATGTCGAGTAATCACCACTAATAAGGTGTTGATGTTCTAACTGTTAAGATAGGATGCAAAAACTTTCTTGATTGTCATAATCTCATTTTTATCTTTGTAAAATGAGCTATTTCCTTTTGTAATACAAATCTACTGAATGATTTTATCTTTGACTGTTTAATACCAGTTAATTATACAGTACCACCATAGCCTCTCCCTCCCTCTGTCTATATTTTGATGGGACGAAGGTACCATGAATAACATTTCTACTTCTATATATATATATATATATATATATATATATATATATATATAGGTATCTATCTATCTATCTATCTATCTATCTATCTATCTATCTATCTATCTATCTATCTATATATATATATATATATATATATATATATATATATATATATATATATATATATATATATATATATATATATACACTACCAGCAGGGGGGGATATATATATATATATATATATATATATATATATATATATATATATATATATATATATATATATATATATATATATATATATATATATATATATACGCAAGGGGTCTTCAAAAAGTTTCTGCACTGTTTTATTTTTATTGGAAAAGGTGACAGTGGGAGGAGTAGTGACTTCTAAACTAGTCTGTCTGGCAACCTTCTAGTTTGGTATAAGGGCTTTTTCACACCTTATGCAGTTGGCTGCAGTTGGATGCATTTTGGACTGCCCCCCAACTGCATAGACAGTTCAAGGTAATCCGCACCGCAAAAATTCTAAAATGTACGCGAACGCATGCAAATGCACTACAACCCGTCATAGTGTACATAGACACCCAGTAAAAGAAAGAAGAAGGAAGGGACCTCACAGGACAAATGCAGATAGAAAAACACATGTCAACTGCATGTAAAATGCACATCAAATGCATGTATACATGAATGGAAAAAAAACATGTAGTAGATGTCAGTTTCTACTGGCAATAGGCCCTAGTTTTACACCAGAAACTGAACATAACTATGCGCTTTTGACTGCATATGTACATGCATTTGAATGTGCTTGGCATGCATTTTGTGCTATATTTAGCACTGTATTTTTCTTGTTTTTGGGCTTGGCTTTCTTGGCTTAAAGGGGTGTGGTGTGGTGCATTCGAAGTGTGTTTGTAGCACGTTACCTGCATTTGCGGTGCAAAAAAATATATGTACTATATATACCCATGTTCAGACTTACACGGCTAGGCATAAATGATTGGTATGCAGTATATCGTGTATAGTGTAGTGTTTACAAATGAGAGCACTATAACATCCTTCTGTAACTCTAATCATAAAAACAAATAATGTGTAACATCAAAGTCAATGCAGGTCCTGGATTGCAGGCGGGAGAAGTAATAACTAGAAAAATCGAGGTCAGCAAGTAATATGTATCACAGAAAAAAAAAACAATCTTACGAAATGTCCTTTATGAATGCAGGTAGCATGGTACAGGACTGCATGTATTAGACATAAATCTTTCTTCCTCTTCTCCAAAAAAAAAAAAGGAAAAAGAAAAAAAGATTAACCTTTCAAGACTTCTTTTGTTGTACAGCTACTAAACACGTCACGATAGATTTACTGCTGCATCTATAAACCTTCAGAATACTTATAGGTATTTACTTACCATTTGTTACAGAATGCTTACTTTCTCAGATAAGAGAAACCAAGGAACAAAATGGATATTATCCATTTACTAGCCAGACTTTGTCTTTTGCTCTTGGCCTTACCTTAGTAAAATAAAACATGCAAAAGGCAACAGGCATACATTACACCAGTTTATATATCTTACATTCCAAATATGTTTAATAAAGAGCAGAGATGATATACAACATACTGTCTACAGCCCATAAGAGCCTGACAGATTTGTATTGCTGTCTGTGCCCCCATTAGGGAGATTCACCCTCGCTATTTGTCAAAAAAGAAAGTGAAGGAAAATCACAAATTTTGGGACGTCCCTAGAACAGTAATAGAAGGGAAATCTACCAATGGAGGACCTAGTGACAACCAAGGATTCCTTCACTTTGGAGGAATTTCCTTTCACTTCCTGTTTTGCCTATGGTACAACAAGTATAGAAAGATAATAATAATAAATAATAATAATAATAATAATAAATAATTAAGAACAGTAATAATAAATAACAGCAATAGAAGGGAAATCTACCAATGATGTCCTTAGTGACAACCAAGGATTCCTTCACTTTGGAGGAATTTCCTTTCACTTCCTGTTTTGGCTATGGTACAGCGAGTATAGAGAGATACCCAATGGGATACAGATGGTAAAAAAAAACAAAAAAAAACTGACTCTGCCATCTATACAAAATAAAAATAAAAGTTTTTACCTTTATTTCTACTTTAAAGTTTTTCTAAAGTCTAATGCCGCATTCCGACAACAAAACCGTGGATTCCGACGGATGCTCAAACTTGTCTTGCATACACACAGTCGCACAATTGTTGTTGGAAATTCTGATCTTAAAGAACGCGCTGATCTACAACATGTAGGACGAGCTGAGAAAAATGAAATTCAATAGCCAGTGTGGTTCTTCTGCTTGATTCCAAGCATGCGTGGACTTTTGTGCGTTGGAATTGTGTACACACGATCGGAATTTCCGACAAAAAAACTTGAGAACCTGCTCTCAAATATTTGTTGTTGGAAATTCCGACAGCAAATGTCCGATGGAGCATGGACACGGTTGGAATTTCCAACAAGCTCACATCGTATATTTGTTGTTGGAAATTCCGATCGTGTGTACACAGCATAAGAGTTTTTACCTTAATGCTTTGACGACATTAAAGTAAAATAACTCTCCACTAACTGTTTTCCCTACCCCCCAAACACCTGAGCCTGTCAGCTATCCAGAGCTATGCCCAGGTGGCGGTCTTCTCTTTTCACTTTCTGGTCTCACAGGAGACACAGAGAGCAGCAGGGGCCAATGCCCGTCAATCAAATCCTGTGATGAGGGAGCAGGGACATGGCCGAACCGTGCTGTGTGTGTCTATAAATGCACACACCCCGGCTTGGGAGAGCACCCGCACATGTACTGCCATAGCACATGGCCTGCTATGGGCCACTCAGGGGACACAGAGGGAAAGAGTGCCAGTGGGGTGCTTCAGAAGAGGAGGCAAGGGACTGCTCTATGCAATCTTTTTCCACAGAGCAGGTAAGTATACCCTTTTTTTATTTACATTTTAAAACAAAATTGGCTTTTAACCATATATATATGTATCATATTCTCAAGTTAGTGATACCTTCCCATACATTACCTCTAGTGTAGTTAGTGTGGGTGCTGTGGGAGGTTATCATTAACCTCCCTGGCGGTATTCCCGAGTCTGGCTCAGGGTGAGATTTAATTACCATAAGCGGTATTCCCAAGCCAGACTCGGGATCGCATTGCTGGATCCATGTAAGGGTTACTTACCTTGTCCCCTGGTTCCAGCAATGTCTCCCCGATGTGATCAGCGAGCCAATGTGTCTCGCTCGATCTGTGGCAGCACAGAGCTCCGTTCCCTACCTGCTTTGTGACGCATGGGGATGGAGTTCGGCGCCAAATTCAAAAAGTAAAAACCACAGTATAGATACAGTATACTGTAATCTTACAGATTACAGTACTGTATCAAATAATTACACATCCCCTTTGTCCCTAGTGGTTTCTCCAGTGTCATGCATGCAGTTTTATATTATAAATACTGTTCTTTATGCCAGAAAACTGGAGATTGTCCATAGAAACCATTAAATTTCTGTTTACATCAAAAGTGGTTTTAGACCAGCTAGAAAACAGCGATAATAAATTAGAATCACTCACAGAATTGAGCGATAGTGCAACTCAGCATATTCCAGTGTTTTTGATTTGATTACATTATCGAATAATTTTTAATATTATTATATTATTATTTGTTATAATTGTAGCACTAACCCCCAAAGGAGCAGCTGGTTATTTTTGGGCTTACAGTTACCTTTTGTTCTCCTTGTGACACGTCTAGGGGATGTCCCGTGGTAGATGGCCCAGTAACTTGAGACTGACAATAGATCCAGTTGAATGGATTTTTATTTTGCAAACATCAACCATTGAACAGTCTTTAGAACTTGGGATCAGAGGTTTGGAAAGGAAAGTTCAGGTACTCTAATGCTGCGTACACACGGTCGAACTGTTTGACATACTTAGTCCATTGAAACACATTTCAGCGGACAATCCGCTCGTGTGTGGGCTTCAGCTGACTTTTTCAGCGTGCAGTCCGGAGTACTAAGATTTTCGGTTTTTCCAAAAATCTGTCCGTCGTACTTTGGTTTCAGCGGACAATACGGTCATCAGTATGCTAGTTCGACGGACTAAGAATGGCGCATGCCCAGAAAGGATTTACACGGCGGAAGGGTGCTTTGCTGTGTCTTGGACTTCCTATTTCTAGTCCCGTCGTACGTGCTGTACACGTCATCGCGCAATCTTTCGTCGGACTGTTTGAGTATCCGTGTGTGGTCAAGTCCGTTCAGTGGAAAGTACGACGGATTGTCCGTCGGATTGTATGACGGACTAAGTACGTCAAACAGTTCGACCGTGTGTACGCGGCATTAATGTCAAAGTCTATAAATGTTAAGGAACTTGCTTACTTTGACTGCATCCAGAGAATAGCCATTCGCAGCTGGATGAGCACTCAGGTTGGACAGTCCCTCTCTCACAAGGCCTAGCAGCCAACAAGGTGCCTTACTCAAGAACAAAGTCTTTATCACTGTAGTTGTTATAGAACACATAGAGAAACTAAGCTGTAGAACACTTGTAGGATACCTGGATCTTTCAGCCCACTTGGTGATATCCCCCAAGATAAGATTCTCTCAGTTACTTCAGCCCTTCCAGGCTCTTGTTAAGAAAAACCAACCTCATTTGTGGCATTCTTCTAAAGAGTCCTCCCCTGGAATGCTCGAAGTACGCTGGGTTTCTCCCGGACAGGAGACAGCACCTATCTACCTCAGAATCCTTCCTTAGTTCCTCTGCCTTGGGCTAGCCAGCCCCGAGGCATCAGTCGGGTGGAACCACACCCCAGGCCATAGCCTTCCCTGGGGCTGGTCAGGAGGACCAGGACCATACACTTAGCACAGCATACTGGACCGGAACCCAGAACCACGTGACATCCTTGTCTTAAATACCCTCTCCAAGAGGGCACAGCGGGAGGGCCACTCTCACTGACCTGACTCCGAGAGGGAATAATTCAAGCGCCTAACCAGACCATAGTTCCATGCCTATCACCAGAGACAGCGCCCCCTGTGGCCAGGCTGAACATCTCACAGTCTAGTCAGACTAAGACTGAAGCCAAATTTAGTCAAATAGGTCCAAACCAAACTGTGGTTTGGGTAAAGCTTTAATTTTGAAAACATAGCGTGTGCTCTTCAGGAGCCCGCCGCTACATAAATAATAATAATACACATTTCCTAAAGTAGACTATTCAGCACAAGTTGGCATGAAACATTTATAATAGGTCTCAATATACTGTACAGCAATTGTGACATTTTTCATAAAGCTGTATCAAAAAATGAAAGCAGCCATTGAGTTTCGGACAAGTGTCAGACAATCGATGATGTCATCAGTCTGCTGCATGCAGGAGGAAGCATTTTTTCCCTTCTCCCAGTGATCAAACTGCAACACTGTAACTTTTTAACAAACCACAAGGTGATGGACTACAGCAGGATTGATCTGTGGTAGATATATGTGAACACAGACCAGAAATTTACAGACACCAGGGATTACATGATTATGTCATCACCGAGTCGGCATTCCAGTTGAGTAAGAATATGCTGATGCTGGATGATGGCTTCGTCTTTTTGGATATAAAAGCAGATGCAAGTGTTGTCAGGGGGAGCACTGTATTCTCTGTGATAGGAAATAAATATCTGTACATTTCACACTTACACATTATTTAACATGAAAAATTCTATCTGATGATAGTTCTACCTAAAAGAAAATAATTGCATATAGTTACTGTAATTTATGAACAATAAACATAGGTATTCGATTAAAACAAAAATATCTGAACACATTTAATTATTCAATTTACAAATTATGAAAAAAAAAACATTTTTTGCCACTTTATTTTGTATTACAGTCATGTATGTAGAGCCCACGTCAATTATTATTATTTTTTTGCACTTTTTTTTATATAGCTCCATTATGGTTTCGGAATGAAATTACTCTTTGTTCGTTATTGCCAGCACACTGGATTTATTGACCACTCGTTTCTATGAAAAGCACCAAGGACATTAACATTCAACATTGTGACATTTATTCATTTTCATCAGCAAGTTCATCTACTGTAGTAAACCTGAGTGCACATATTTTTATCCTTTCAAGGCTGTGAATATAATTTATGAATATTGGATGAAAAATAGAATATCATAGCACTGCTGTCTTACCATAGTATATACCCTATTATTGTTTTGCAACAACTTTAGTATGTAGAAAGCTACACAATACAGAACACAAATTTGAAAACATTTCTATAAGTAACTAAAGAAGATTCCATTCAGTTTTAAAGCAGGATAATGGTGGTGGTGGTGGTGGTGGTGGTGGTGGTGGTGTGTGTGTGTGTGTGTGTGTGTGTGTGTGTGTGTGTGTGTGTGTGTGTGTGTGTGTGTGTGTGGGGGGGGGGCATCCAATGAATTCTGCAACCTAAAAACTCCAGTCTAAGGGCCCATTTACACTTGAGTAAGAATACCAGCAATGCACCTGCTCTTAGTGTAGTGTGTTATGGTGCATTACCCAATGCACTGTACAATAGAGTGCAGCATACGACACACTAGCTCACCATAATGCACACAGCCCCATAAAGTGTGAAGCCCTCATCCATTGGCTAAAGTCGAAATGGGCCTTAAAACTTTTTTTTTTTTGTTATGCTAGATAGAATAGAGAAAATTTGAAACTCCTGCTGGCTTCTTTTTTGTCATCAGTGTTCCATTGTTCCTGTTCCCAACATACATAGCTGACATTGAAGCAGATGTCAGAATTTGAAGATTTGCCTTTACCTTATATAATGCTGACAATTGTAAAATATTGAATTTCCCATCACTTGCTGTCCTGGAGACAATGGCCACCAGTACCAGTGGTTCAAAAATCATCCACATTCTAAAAAAATAAATAAAATAAAAAATATTTTGGCTCTTCATCAACCACATACTATTTATTTTTCCCTTCACTTCCTGTACTTTCTAACATTGGTAGGAAGTAAGGCAGAATCTCCCCAACAGGAACACATTTAGAAATGAAAATACAACCAAGTCCTTGAACATGCCCTACTTTATCTAAAGCCAAAAACCCAAAGGTTTGCCTGAAATACCACATTAAAGTGGAGCTCCACCCAAAAGGGGAAGCTCCGCTTGTCTGCCACACCCCCCCTGCTGCCACATTTGGCACCTTTTCAGGGGAGCGGGTACCTGGTTTTAATGGGTATACACTCCCACCTTGCATGCACAGTAGCAAACCGGCTGTAAAGCCATAAGGCTTCGCTGCCGGTTCCCCTTAGTCAAAATGGCGGCACCAGGACCCAATAGTCGATTGGAAAATCAGCTTGGGTGAGGACACTGCTGGATTTCTGAACAAGTAAGTGCCCTAATATTAAAAGTCAGCAGCTATAGTATTTGGAGCTCCTCTTTAACTACTTTAAAAGTTAATTTACTAAAGGAATACAGGCTGTTCATTTAGGAGTAAAGGTTAACTTAACATATTCTATTACACCTTGGAAGAACAGCTTTTTTTTTCTAGTTAAAATCAACTCAGCTATTACTACTGGTTATATAGATTCAATTGAGGTGCTATCCTGTAGCCTCCCCAGGGCTATGATTGATTATGTCATTTATGAAGTTGTCTTCATTTATTTATTAATGTATTGGACACAAGACATAATTCAGCAGAGTGACCTTAGTTATATCAAAATGTAACAGAAACCAGGATAATTGTTATATTAGGAGTGCTGGATACATCGGAAGCAGATGTGCTACCCAGAAGGAAACTCCAACCCACGTATATGTCTGGCTTTGCACGTTTATTGTTTTTTTGCAAAGGTACAACACATTTATAATCTTGGTGGCTTACATGGTCATTTCCATGGTAACATCTAATACAGCCCCATCAAGAGGCAAATACATTAAAAAAATTACCCTTTTCAGAAAATAATTATTCAGGTAGGTTAGCATTCACATTGCCTTTCCCCATGATAAGCATTGTCAGCAGCATGTGGTTGTTCCTCAAACCTCCTGCCCCCCTCATCAAATCCTATATGTACATGTTGTGCTCTATGGGACCATGCTTGCATATATGACTGCTCTATCATGTCTATGTGCATCCTTGGAATTTAATACTTGTCATTGTAATTTTTACATCTCACAGGAATATGTGATGACCAGCATAACTGCTGACTTAAAGAATATAGCACTAGATAAGTAGCTGGTTTGGGTGGGTGACCTAAATAATCAAATGTGAAAAAGGTAGAGGGATTCTCAGAAGGAGATTTTTGATAGATGACATTGTGAGGAAAATTGAATTTCAATCACCTTCAGTGTTTTTAAATCAGAGCTCAAGGAAAAAAATCTAATTAAATTCAAATTCTTGGTCCTTTTCTAAGAGAATGTTAGATTTAGGATCATGTTATTTATTACATTCATTTGACTGCTATTAAACTGGTCACCTAAGCTGTTGTACCTTGCATTGTTTGAGCTTTCTGCAATATACTGTATTACAATATTATTTTATATGTATAAAATCAATATTCATAAATAAAAAGTGCATATTTTTTACTTATCTAGCAATGTTAAAGATATAGTATGGACTGGACGGAGAATAAAAACACACTTGGCCAGCTTAATCAAGTTTTGCAATATATGGGACCTAAAGCCTCGTACACACGATCGGATTTTCTGATGGGAATTGTATGATAACAAGCTGTTGCCAGAAAATCTGACCGTTTGTATGGCCCATCGGACAATTGTCGTTGGATGTTCCGCGGACAAAAGTTGGATGGCAGGCTTTAAAATTTTCCGCTGACAAATGTCTGTTGTCGGATTTTCTGAGCGTGTTTACACAAGTCTGTCAGACAAAATTCAAAAGTACAAACACAGACGCTTGGAAGCAAGGACAAGCTAGAAGTGGTCAGTCTTGTAAACTAGCTTTCGTTTATTTATTATTTATTAGTAGAATGCCGCCAGGGGACACATACTGCTGTTTCATTTCATTGTAAATTGTATTTTACTTTTAAATAAAAACTTATTGAACAAAAAAAAAAAATACTAAGGTATTTGAACATCCACTCTGCTACGTGAGCAATGGGGGAGATTTACTAAAGCTTGAGCACTCAGAATCTAGCTGTGCATTGTAGCCAATTAGCTTCTAACTTCAGCTTGTTCAATTAAGTTTTGACAATTAAACCTGGAAACTGATTGGCTTTTATGCAGAGCTGCACCAGATTCTGCACACTCCAGTTTTAATAAATTTCCTTCAGTCTCTATTGCTTTAGTTAATCAACTATACAAGTGTTGATTAAACATCTAGCAAAAAGCGCCTGTTAATTTAATTTTAAATAATATCTAAAGTTCCTTTACTAGTTCTCTAATGTGGATCACCACTGGTCTCGTTAATTAAACCCTGGGTGTTGACTGATCGCCATGCTGCAAAAAATTGTCAATATTGCTTGGCAGTAAGTTACATTCCTAAACCTATTACTAGCTTTATATTTCCCTTTTCTTTTAAGGTAGGCCATACACTTGAAGGTCACATGTACAAATATTAAGTGGCCACTCTTGATTTTGTTTTTTACTAAATGTGAAAGATGGTGATTTCCATAAAATAAACGTAAAAACAGAATGTCCCATCTGTTTTATATCACCTAGGATGCTGATTATCAGTGGCATTTATTTTTACTCACACATAGGGCAATAAAAGCTGATCAGGCTTAAATGGTATAAAATGGTACAGTAATTGTCCTCTTCCTTCATTTGTTTTGCCAGATGGGGCTGAGATATGTATGCCATTGAAGTTTTAGAACCATAGCAACATTACTAGTATGATAGAGAAAATCAGGGGCTCGTAGTCCAATCAAATGTCATTTGTGTCCTCTAATTGAATAATCAATTCACACAAAACAGGCATTTCCTTTTTGAAGGTTTGAAAACTATATAAAGTCTCTTCAAGCTAATTTTCTTGGAGACAGACCATAACCTTGGTTCTCAGGTCTGTTCACTTGCTGGCTGACTGTAAGTAGGCCTCAGACTCTTTGTTGGACATTTCATTTCTGATACACCATGGACACCAGCAGGGGCGGACTGACCAGTCGGTCACTCGGGCGCCGCCCGAGGGCCCGAGGCCATTAGGGACCCGTTCTTGGCCACATGAGAGGCCACTTGAAGTGGCTGTGCCTGTATCACATGCCATGATCATGCCGATTACAATACTGCTAACGGCGCTCTGCTCCCCGCCAGCCCCTCCTTCCCTCCCGCCCATCCCAGGTGATGTCACGACGCATACAGTACAAGCACCTGGGATGGACAGGAGAGGAAGGAAGGGCCAACGGGGAGCAGCGCGCCATTGTTATAATCGGCATGATCACGGCAAGTGATACAGGCACAGCAGAAGAGTGGAGGGGCCAGCAGGGAGCTGCGCTGTTAAAAGTATTATTGGCATCTGGTAAGTGAAGCCTGGGCCTGCCACAAGTGATGGGGGATGGGGGGTGGTGGTACAGATGCATGGGGCCCCGGATCCCCCCAGCCCACAGTGTCCCCCCCTGTGAGTGTGCCCGTGTGTTTGTCCCCCTGTGTGTGTGTCCCCCCTGTGTGTGTGTCTCCCCCTGTGTGTGTGTCTCCCCCTGTGTGTCCCCCTGTGAGTGTGTGTGTGAGTGTCCCCCTGTGTGTGTTTGTGTGTGTTTGTGAGTGTCCCTGTGTGTGTGTGTCCCCCTGTGTGTGTGTGTCCCCCTGTATGTGTGTGAGTGTCCCCCTGTGTGTGTGTGAGTGTCCCCCTGTGTGTGTGTGAGTGTCCCCCTGTGTGTGTGTGTGTGTGTATGTGAGTGTCCCCCTGTGTGTGAGTGTCCCCCTGTGTGTGTGTTTCCCCCTGTGTGTGTGTGTGTGTGTGTGAGTGTCCCCCTGTGTGTGTGTCCCCGTGTGAGTGTCCCCCTGTGTGTGTCCCTGTGTGTATGTGTGTGTGTTTCCCCCTGTGTGTATGTGTGAGTGTCCCCGTGTGTGTGTGCACGTGTTCTCCCTCCAGTGTCCCCGTGTGTGTGTTCTCTCTCCAGTTTCCCCCTGTGTGCTTTCCCCCCGCCACCCCCCCCAGCGTCCCCGTGTGCTTTCTCCCCCCCCCCAGTGTCTCCATGTGCAGGTGTGGCTTGAGTGTGGCGCCCAAGGGGGCCCCATGAGCTTATATTGCCCAGGGGCCCCATGAGTTGTCAGTCCGCCCCTGGACACCAGAGAAGGGCTGTAATTACCATAATGATATTTGCGGGCCAGGTACTAGGACAGTAGGGTCAGTGAAGGGAAAACCAACCATCAAAAAGTGTAATACATTTTCCATATTTTGTTTCCCTTCTGTCTGCCACTGGACATTTGTGGTAAAACTTAACAAGAGAACTGTTTGAGAAAAGCATATAGGGGGTATTGAGAGGAGTCAAAAGGCTATTTATGGTACATAAAACATTAAAACACAATCACTAAAATCCCATATAAGACAAAACAATTAACATGTCATGTATTTTTTTAAAGTACTTTTAAATATTTTTTAATCTGCAGCTTTCATAAAAAAAAAAAGTCTGGTGATCCTACCATTAATGGACATATTCAAACAATGCATAGCATACTGATTAGGCAAGCACAAGCCTGTGACCTTGATTGATAAATATGCCAAAATGATAACGCTGATCGACACCATTACTAGTATAAAAAAAAAAAAGTAAAAATTCCAGTTTATAGCCCATAGTTTGTAGACGCTATAACTTTTGCACAAACCAATCAATATACGCTTATTGGCATTTTTTTTACCAAAAATATATAGCAGAATGCATATTAGCATAAGTTTATTAACAAATTGTTATTTTTTTTGGATATGTTTTATAGTAGAAATTACATAAAAATATATTTTTTTCAAAATTGGCAGTTTTTTTGTTTATAGCGCAAAAAACAAAAAACAAAAAAAAACCCAGTGGTGATCAAATACCACCAAAATAAAGCTCTATTGGTGGGAAAAAAGGACATACATTTCATCTGGGTACAGCATTGCATGACCGCGCAATTTTCAGTTAAATTAACGCAGTACAGTATCGCAAAATATGGCCTGGTCATGAAGGGGGGTAAATCTTCTGGAGGTCCAGTATAAAAAAGATGTACATCTCTTGTTAACTACTGTCAATTACCAATGCTTAACATTAGATGACCTTCCTGCATATGTTGAAAGAGACGACAACCAATACTCTATTATATATTATATATTTCTATACAAATCATAAAGCTGGTTTTGTATTTTTGAGACAGCTATTGTATTTCCATTTAACCACTTAAGGACCGGAAGGATTTGCCCCCTTAATAACCAGGCCATTTTTTGAGACATGACACTGCATGATTTTAACTGATAATTCCTCAGTCGTGCGACGTTGTACACAAACTAAATTGATGTCCTTTCTTGTTCCCACAAATAGAGCTTTCTTTTTTCTTTTGATCACCTCTGCGGTTTTTATTTTTTGTCCTATAAACAAAAGAAGAGGGGCAGTTTTGAAAAAAAAATATATTTTTTACTTTTTGCTATAATAAATATCCCCCCCCCCCCCCCAAAAAAAAATTCTTCATCAGTTTAGGCCAATACGTATTCTTCTACATTATTATTTTTTTGTAAAAAAAAAATCACAATAAGTATATATTGATTGGTTTGTGCAAAGGTTATAGCATCTACAAAATAGGGGATATATTTATGGTATTTTTATCTTTTTTCTTTTTCACTAGTAATTGCGGTGATCTGCGATTTTTATTGGGACTGTGACATTGCAGAGGACAGATTGGATACTTTTGACAAATTTTTGGGACCATTGACATTTAAACAGCGATCTGTGCTATAAATATGCACTGATTACTGTGTAAATGCCAATGCCAGGGAAGGGGTTAACACTAGTGGGCGATCAAGTGGTTAAATATGTTCCCTGGGAGGTGTTTCTAACTGTGGGGGAGACTGACTGGAGAAGGATCTGTCTCTCCTCCCCTGTCAGAACGGGGATCTGTCTGTTTACATTGACAGATCCCCATTTTGGCTCTCTGTGGAGCTATTGCAGGTGGGCGGCGGACATTGCGGCCACCGGCCATGTGTATTGGCTCCAGCATTGCGCCATGCACTCCCCCTATAGCTTCTTAAAGCAGCAGACGTACAATGATAGTGATTCATGCAACCATGCCAACCTGCCGGAATACCACTGCGGCTGCTGGTCCTTCACTGGTTAAGGTACATTTCTGTATTTATACTCTATTTTGAAAGCCCATTAAAAATTCTATACTTAAAAAAAAAAAGAATACCCTGTTTCCCCCGAAAATAAGACCTAGCCTGATTGTCGGTGATGGCTGCAATATAAGCTCTACCACCCAAATAAGCCCTACCCTGTTTCCCCGAAAATAAGCCCCACCCCAAAAATAAGACCTACAAGGACTTTAACTAGGGCTTATATTGCAGCCATCACCGACAATCACGCTAGGTCTTATTTTCGGGGAAACAGGGTAACATATTAAAACAGTTCCTGTTATATTATGGCAACCCCTTTTCTCTCTTTTGTTTCCCTAAATTGTCACCTTGTCATGCTACCACCGATGGAATCTATGAGTGGCCTGTTCACACACATTATGTAGGAAAAATGGCATGCAGACATGACTGGAGTGAATGTAAGGCCATTTCACACCAGAATGCGGCGTGGGAAAGGAACCTTTCATGCCCATTTCCGAGACCATATTCAAAATCCATCATCTTTGCGATCTGCTGTGGGCGCCAATACATTGCTAATGGCACCCCAAATGCAGATCACAGTTAATTTGCGGGCACCAGATCGCAGGCTACTGAAGTACCATGCAGTTTGGTGCAGCATGTCTTTCAAAAGTATAGCATGTACTACTTTTTTTTGTGATCCAGTGAGATGTCAGCTAATTCAATGAAGGGGCTAAATATCACACTGCAGGGGAATGCACTGGGGTTCTGTTGTGAATCGGCCCATAGACAGGAAGTGACAAGGAGGTTGCAAGGTATTTACAGCACTGAGATGCAAGAAAATATTAGAAAATGTAACAACTATTTTTATTAAAGATGCAGGAATTGGTTATTATACACAGTGCTTAGCAAGTTAAATGTCTATAAGTTGCAGTTTGCATCTATTTTCTTCTTTAATATTTTAATTGAGGTTTAACACAGTGTACAGAAGTTGAACATTATCTGCAATATAACAAGAGCTAGTAAGAAGTATTGCAGAAAAGGGTACAAATGACAAATCCGTAAAAAAACAGGCTTGGTGGAACACTGTACACCAATCCGAGAGCTGAAGGCTTGATGCAGATTGTTGTCTTGCACCCCCAGACACCCCATCTGGGAACAAACTGTGCCATGAGGGGAAGATTTATTCAAGCAATCGAAGAAAAGGAACAATAGATTCCAGATTAGGAATGGGAGAAATAGTGCTAGGGGCATTGGTACAAAGCAAGTACAAGTGATCAGTAAAGATCAAAGGAGGCCAAGTGGCAATTTGAGGAAGGATCAGTACGTGGAAACATTATGGACATATATCATATGGACTGTGGAGGTTGGGTAATGGGGGAAAGAGAGAAGGGAAGAGAAGGGGAGCAGTTTGCATCTACCGTATTTATTGTACCGTAAGTACCGTATTTATCTGCGCACTTTTTTCCCCCTAAAATCAGGGGGAAATTGGGGGTGCGTGTTATAGACCGATCCCCTGTCTAACCTTTTCTGTCGCTCACGACGGCTTTAAGGTATTTTTGGCCGTTCTCGGGTATATTCAGCTGTTCTCTGCTTTTTTCGGCCGCTCTCAGCTATTTTTGCCCGCATTCGGCCGTTCTTGGCAGCTTTCAGAAAGACGCAGAGAACGGCCGAAAATAGCCAAGAACACCCGAGTGCGGCCGAAAATACCCGAAAGCCGCAGAGAACGGCCGGGAACGAGCATCGCTGAGATACACAGGACATTGGCTCTGTATCTCGGCGGCCCCATTTTTTAAATGGCAAGGAGACAAGCCTGCAAGGCTGCAATGCAAGGCTGCAATGCAAGGCTGCAATGGAAGGCTGCAATGCAATGCAAGGCTGCAAATGACTGACGAGGCTGAAAATGACACTGACAAGGTTGCATTGATGGGCATTTAAATGTAAGTTTTTTTCCTTAAACTTCACTCCTAAAAGTTTTTTCTTTTAAATTCCCTATTAAACTTGGGGTGCGTGTTATACGCCGATAAATACGGTAGTTCTGAATATAAAAACTACACCATGCTGCTTCCAAAAGTGCATTATAACAGTAATATCTGATAAAATAGTACCAATGTAAAAGAGGAGGAGCTTGTACAAAAGGTGTCATCATTCAGTATGATGTCTAGATGCAGTCTTGCTTCAATGATCTCATGGCTGGAACTCATGTAATATTTAAGCAAGCAGAGCACGATTCAAACTACCAGCATCTGTTTATAAGTGAAATATCAGATTTATATGTGGATTGACCCTTTAAAACTTCAGTGAATGTTATAGGTTGGCTTTTGGGAATTTGTTTTTCCAGTCTAATATATCAACTATCCCACTGTTATGACAAATGGTTTTCTAATCTGGACACAAGATGAACTTGGAACGATATGAAATTAATGTAAATCTCAATGCTACTTGTGAAAAGTTGGTTTTAGGTCCAAATGGACTTTATTAAACATGCATACATGTTAAGCAAAGAATAATATGCAGGTTTATTTTGGTAGAGGCACCATGGAGAAGAGCTGTTTGGAGTGAGATCATGTATCGTGTAGACTTTTCAGTGAGGGTGAACGGATAAATTAAAATGAACTAATGCAAGTGATTTTCTTTTTTTATTTGCAGATTATATTATGTTAGGAATAGAGCTTCACAAGCCAAACCTGCCAAGGCAAATAAACTCAAAAAGGACGCCAGTACAATATACATCCTATATTATAGTATTGTGGCAAGTCCATTCTACCAAAAAGAGACCCAATTGTTCTTGTAAAGTTATACAGACATAAATATTGAAACAGATCAGAATGTGTGCTTTAGGTTCACTGCAGTCCAAGTAAAACCGCTAACTGTTTAAATGATACATATGCTTTTTTTTGCAAATTGATTAGATGTGTCATATGGCCTTTCTTGGTTTATATTGATAGCCAGTTTATTTTAGCATTTATTTAATTCACTTAATGCAGCACTTTTACAGGGTGTATACAAGAACCATGTACATTTTCTAAAAAAGAAAAACACCAAAAGTTTTATTAATATCTAGTACATGGAGCATGAAACTCAACACACATAACACCAAAATTTTCGAAAATAGGGTCTGTACTGTCTTTATAGTGTATAAGGTAGGAGCTGGGTTCAAACATGAAAGTAATCAGTTCTGGAAATTAACACTAAGGATGAGATTCCAATTTAGAGCCATCTTGTGTTCAAGATAGATTTCAAGATTTTGGGGTTTGGTGACACTTTGAATTTATGGCCAGAATATTTGTATCCAACCCCATCATGTGCTGCATAGTCGTGTTAGCCCCTGTACACACGGTCGGAGATTCTGCCAACCAAATCCGTCGGATTTTGTCCGTTGGATTTAGTCCGACGGATTGTGTCCGAAACTGTTGCATACACACGGTCGGACTAAGTTGTCGAAAAATCTGATCTTTCAGAACGTGATGACGTAATTTCGTTACGATGGGACTACATTCAGACTAGTAGCCAATAGCTTTGATGTAGGAATTTGATCTGAGCATGCGTGGCACTTGGTCCTATCAAAATTCGCTACACATGATCGGAGTATGTCCGATCGAACCAGTTGGTCGGGAAATATTTCCAACATGTTGGAAAATTGGGTCCGATGGATATTCGGACGAAATCAGTCCGATGCATACCACACACAGTTGGATTATCCAATGACACGGTCCGATAGGACACATTCCGACAGATTCTCCGACCGTGTGTACAAGGGCTTAGGGAGATATACAGTGCTATACAGCACTCGACTATTTTAACCAGTGCTATACTCTGCTACACTAAGCTATACCATGAATTGCAGTGTGGTGGGCTACATACCCTTGTATGCAAATTTTTTTATTTTTTTTGTTTAGTAAGGATTTGGGAAATAAAGGTGAGTTGATTGTGATTTGTGCAATAGACATTCGCTAGGTGCATTGGGTGTTGCCCAGAGAGCCCTTGAGAAAAAGAAAGCGACCATGATCATCCGATAGCATGTCAGTGAGTCAAAAGGATACACTTTCGCTGAACCCCAATGTCCACTCCCTTGGCCTTATTAGTGTCAGATAAACTATAGTACCATTGTGGGAAATATGGCGAAGAAAGGTGGAGTGTGTCAAATGTGTCTCCTGAAGAAAGGCAATGAAACGGGAAGGTATTGTGAGTCCTGGTGCTGCTCTGTGTCCTCAACTCTGGCCAGCAGGTGTGACATGTCTGATCTCACTGCGGTTATTTCCTTTTTAATGGATTTCTCCAAACTATGGAACACACCTGCCAGTTCTTTTTTGAGCCCACGCACCAGAGATGACATTTCTGAGCCAGCAGGGGATACAGGGTCCTCTGTGAGCTCCGAGCAGCAGGAGGAGTCAGGAGAGCTCTCTTGGACAGAAGCCACGTGTGAGGAGAGAAACTCAATAGATCTCGAGGCTCTGGCCTGCATGTTTTGCGTGTTAGGGCAGGACCTCTCTGCGGCTAGGTACCGCTTAATGGAGCATACGGTGGATAGCTGAGCAGCCAAACCTTTCCTGGACCTCTTGCCAAGTGTTGAGCGGGGTCCTGAAGCTTTAGACAGCATCGCTAGAGGAGTTAGGGCCGATGGCTGGACAGAGCTCTCCTCAGACACGTCCGCTCTGCGCCATGCGTAGGCCATCCCTGTCTTATTCCTTTCATGAAATGCTTTTATCTTTTATTTTCTGATTGGGTAAAAAAAAGTGGGCTTTTGTTTTGAGTGGCTAATCTATTGGGGTACATGGGACTTTGTGACACTTGTGTATCTGCTGAATACATGAATATTTCTATATAAATGTAGCAGAACTGATGTTGGTACAGAGATGATTTTCTCCTTTAGTACCGTAATTATTATTGTCTGATAGACTACTGACTTCAGATGAGCCCAAACAAAAAAGCCAAGTAGTGTTAGGTCTGGAGACCTAGCAGGCCATTGACTGACCCTTGCCTTCTGATCCACATGTTGGGAAAATTTTTGTTTAAAAAAATTTCTCACAGTAATTGCACAGTGTGGTGGGGCACCATCCTGCTGAAAGCACATTTTATGTCATGCTATCACAGAAGTGTTGTTTAATTGAGAGACAATAAGGGTTGTACATGCAATATTTTCCTGTTGTATTTCCTGTCAAAACATATGGTTTAATTAATCCTCAAATATTGCCAAATGTCAATAAATAACATCATAATTCATGGAACACTTTGAAAATGGCCTACAGCCATCCAGTTTGAGTTGTTTTTCACACAGTAACATGCATTGTTCTGGTTTAAACTACCACTGAGGTGAAATGAGGCTATATCACTGTAAAACATCATTAATCCCCACTGTTGTAAGGACCACTCACAATATTCCATATTCCTATATATGTTGTCAACATGCAGTTTCTGGGCCATCTTTGTAAGGATAGAAATGAAGATTTCTAATGCAGCGTACACACGACTGGACTTTCCGTCAGAAATAGTCAGACTGTCCTCCTGACGGACTTTAGACAGATTTACAATGGACTTCTGAACAAACGGACTTCCCACACACGGACTAAAGTCTGTTTGAAAGTCCATTCGTTTTGAACGTGATGATGTACGACAGGACTAGAAAAGGAAGTTCAATAGCCAGTAGGCAATAGCTGCCCTTGCATTGTATTTGGTCCGTCGGACCAGCATACAGATGAACGGTTTTGCCGATAGGGATTGAGTCTGTTGGACAGATTTGAAACATGTTCTATTTCTAGGTCCATCTGATTTTTTTTTTAAAGAGAAACGATTGGACTATCCCACACACGATTGGACTATCCGATGGAATGATTCTGTCGGACCTAGTCTGCCTGAAAAGTCCGGTCGTGTACACGTGTGCATAACAATATGATTCCTATGGATCCAGACATTTACTTTTGGAACAATATATACTGTATGTATATCCCTCTTTCTATTTGTCATGATAAACTTCATCACTGGGACTGAAAGTGAGAAAAAATACAACATATTGAGTTGTCATCAGAACAGGAATAGAAGGCAAATCTTACAATAGTGACACCTGGTTTGGTGACAAATGTCTAAGCCCTTGTACACACGGTCGGAGATTCCGAAAACCAAATCCGTCGGAGTAATTCCGACGGATTAATTCCGGAAGAGGTCTGGAAGTGATGTTGCCTACACACGGTCGGACTAAGTTGTCGGAAAATCCGATTGTACATAACGTGATGACGTTATTTCGTTAGGACGGGACTACGTTCAGGCTAGTAGCTAATAGCTTTGGTCTAGGAATTTGATCTGAGCATGCGTGGCACATTGTCCGTCGGAGTAGGCTACACATGATCGGAGTATGTCCGATCGGAGCGTTTTGTCGGAAAATTTTACCGGCAAGTTGGAAAAGTTGGTCCGTCCGATATTCCGACGGAAACAGTCCGATGCATACCACACACAGTCGAAATATCCGACAAAACTGTCTGATAGGACACATTCCGTCGTAATCTCTGACCGTGTGTACAAGAGCTAAGAGGTGATTTTTCTTGCTTTAGAAATATTTTATTTTTCTCTTCCAATTCATGTGGTGCTTACATGACAGAAAGTGATGATAGTACCCAATGGGACACAAATAGCCAGAAAAGAGTAAGAGGGTTTTTAACCCTTGCATGTAATATCCAAAATACAAAGATATATTTTATATATATTTTAAACATCTGAAGTGTATATGTACTGTATGTGCTGCAATGTGCAACGTATATAAATACAATTAACCAGCATAATAGTTTAGTAGTAACATAAACTGGAAGAATTGTATACAGTAGTTCAAAGAAACAAATCTAGATGAAGATTACCCTCACTAAGTGGTGCGTTCATGTATTACATATAGTTAGTGTCATAAAGGATTCTAAAGGAATATATTTCATCACCATTTCAATTTAAGGGACAGCTTATCAGATTATTGTAAAGGGGGAGTTAGGACGCTGCATATTAATTATTAATTAAAAGCTGATAATAAAGGCTGAAACACACCTTCGAAAAAGGGTACACGTTAACACATGTTATGTGTGTTAGCGCCTTGCAGGGCCATTCATTTTCAATGGCATCTCAACAAAGTAAGACAATGCAGCTTCAATGCTCTACTGTGCATTGTGAACTATACCATAAAACATTTCTGCATGTCCATTTTTTGGCATGTTCCCTTGCTTTCGCATTCAAAATGAATTGCTGCCTTGACCGAAAGCACATTAATGCCTGTCACAAAGCATATTAACATGCATAAATTACCATATCACATACAGGATGTACAGAGAATCCAGCCTCAGAATTTTTATTTGATTAATTTATAAAATGCAAAATTAAACCTTATTGGCTGCTTTTGCCATTGCCTTTAGGTCTGAAATCAATTGACATACCAGCATTCTTTTGGGAGTATGGCAGGAAACTGTAGCATCCTGATGAGTGTTGAACCTGCTGATTGCTAATCACAATAATGAATAATATACATGAAAAATATATTTTATAGGGGAAGAATTGAAATTTTCCTCCTGTAAAAGTAAGTTGACACCATTTCACAATACAGTACCAGTGATATGCTCTAACTTGTGTGCAGTTCAGGTTGATAACGAATGTCTTAGAACTGCACATGGATGACCAGTACCCCAGAACCACCAAAAACAGGGTAAGTATATAAGCTTAAAGAGGAGCTCCACCCAAAAAAACTACGCTTTAAGGCCCCACCCCCTGCTCCTGGTGAAGAAATTAGACTTTTGGGAAGTGCGGGGGGGGTACTTGATTTTGACAGGTACTCAGCTCTCACTTGCGCTTCAATCACCTAGGTGATTGAAAGCGGAAGTACTCCTCCCCCTCCTTTTCCGCCATCTTCTGGGACATGTGACAGGTCCCAGAAGACTAAGGGACCATTCACAAGGCTCAGCATCACTCGTGAATGCGCAGCGGGCACCGGACCATAAAGCCACAAGCTGTCACAGCCGCGTGCCCACAGTTAACACGTGACAGACAACAGGAGGGGAGAACGGTTGGGGTAAGCCCATCACTGGATCATAGGAAAGGTGAGTGGCTGTTATTTAAAAGTCAGCGGCTACAGTTTTACAAGAAGAATGGAGCTCCTCTTTGAGTGTCCCCAAGTGCGCATAATTTAGGGCTTATATAATTCACAAACTGTATGTCTTCATTTTTTCATGTAGCCAGGCTAGAAGAGGAGTGGGCTTGAGCTTCTGTGTCGTCTCTCCTTGTCTTCTCCCCTGCTGCTATGTAATCGGAAATGCTTGTTGTGGGATATCCCTTCCCCAGCTGTGGCAGCACTGTACTTTGATAAATCAGTTTTGTGTAGATGTGTAGAATTGTACGGCTTTCTCCTGCCCCCCCCCCCACACTTCCTCCTGGCAGCAGCAGACCAGAGCCAATCAGTGGCAGAGAAGATGTACTATGCAGCCCACCATATATTCTGGTAGATGTAGTCCCTCAAGGAGCATAGTGCAATGCAAGTGAATGGAGATAAATGCACTGTGGACTACAAGGGACATAAGGCTTTGCACAACAGAGGAGCAACAGATTTTCCTGGGCAGTTCTGGAGAGATCTGGGTCTTTTGCCAGGGGGAAGCAGAGTGTACAGGCCTGCCATTTGGACATGTCAGTGCCCACAGGAGAGACTGCTACAGAGGAGACAGAACTGCAGGACCCAGAGTGTGCAAACCTGCTGCTGTGTCCCGAACACCCAGAGAGTTGAGAGACTGAGCCACAGAGAGGCGTTGAAAATTGGGATAAAAGCTGGGGAAATCCATTGCCGTGTGTGCCTACCTCCAGTTAGAGCTTGATCGTGATGACCTGTTCATGAAGACTGAACCTTCTGGGACAACTAACCACCAAGCATATGCAACTGAACCTGTTGTCTGCCAGAAGTGGTGAGCAGAACAGCTGAGTTTAAACCCTTACCACCCAAAGTTCACACCTATAGAGACTGTTCTTTGCTTAGCAGCCCATCAGCCATCCATTGCACAGCTTCACATGGACCACCTTACTGAAGGGCCCCAACAATAGCCAGCTAAAACTGACAATTAGGCGCCAGGTACTTGTAGTCACCTTTAGGGGTGGCCTTCTTTAAAGAGGAAGTAAACTCTCCCACTCTGATGCTTCTTTTCATTTACTCCATTATAATAAGCAATTATTAGACTATAGCCACTGTAATCCAGCCCAAATCACATATTACTTACTGTTTAAAGAAACTTTAAAAAACTTGTTTCCAGGGGTTAGGCAGCTCCATCTTAAGTATTGTTTTCTGAGTCCACAGTGGAGTGTATTTCTGCCCTTACATTGAGCACTTCCTGTACTTTTAACCAAGACTCCTTCTCAATCCAATGTTTCTATGGCAACCCTGCTTCCCTGTTCATAGCTTACTTGTTTATTTCATAGTATTTACTTGTGCCGATGTCTAATGTTTGCCTTTGTCAGACTTATCAGCTTCAGCTGATAAGACTGCAGTAATGACCAAGTTTACACAAGTTTACACTGCATGTAAGATTACATGGTCACATGGTGTGTAGGAGGAAGCTCTGAGTGATTAGCAGAGTTCAGGAAGTCCTGATAACAGATAGATAAGACATAGAGAGTGTGTCTTAAATCAGGGGAGATCTGGGCATGCTCAGTGACTTCATTCTACAAAACAACAAGGATTACAACAATACTAAGCAAGTAAGGAGATATCTACAAGCAGTGTTCATTAGGGTTTTTTATGCTGATTTACATGGGACAAAGTTGTGGGGGAGGTTTTACAACCACTTTAATGCCCTGTACACATACGGTCAGACTTTCCGACGACAAAATCCGTTTGTCCCAAACTTGTCCTGCATACACACGGTCACACAAAATTGACGGAAAATCTGATCGTTCTGAGCACAGTGACGTAGAACACGTACGACAGGTCTATAAACGGACCAGTAGCCAATAGCTTTCTTCTCGTAATTTATTCTGAGCATAAGTGGCACTTTGTCCGTCGGAATTGTCTACATACGAGCAGAATCTAAACGATCGGATTTTGTTGTCGGAGAATTTTAGATCCAGCTCTCAAACTTTGTGTGCTGTAAATTCTGAAGGAAAAAGTCCAATGGTGCCCGCAGACGATTGGATTTTCCGACAACACGATCCAATTGCAAATTTTCCTTCGGAAAGTCTGACCGTGTGTACTGGACATAAGAGTGCATGAGCTGTTGACGTCACCAGCTGCATCTACAATAAATGTGCGGTGCACGTTTAGGAGATATTTACTGTACCTATAGGTAAACCTTACTACAGGCTTATCTATAGGTAAAAATCATACAAGGGAGTTTACTACCACTTTAAAGAGTTGTGGGAGAAGAGAGAACTCATCATATCTGATTATGTGAATGCATAATATACTGTATATGTAAAGCTCTGCATAAATTGACAGTGTTATATAAGCACCTGTAATAATAACTTCAGATTCTCCAGTGGCGGTAAGCGTTACATACAGTTTAAATGTATATAATATTTCAGGTTTATGTAGAGGATGGAGCGTTAAACCACTTAATGGTTTCTCATGGGGATGCAGACACTGTGATTTAATTCAATTGCCTGCACAGCTGCCATGGGGTGGTTCCACCCACTCTGCAGGAGTTTTAATTGATATTATATTATGGCAAATGCAACCAGAAAAGTGGGAACACCTAAGTGAATAAAAATATCCAAAGCTGTAAGATGAATGGGAACATAGCTTACAACTGATACAAAATTTTTTATTTTTTTTTAGTATGAACTGACCCTTTAGGTACAGACATCATTTTAATGTGTGATTAGGTTCCAGCCATTGGAAAATGGCAATAAAAGCTTTTGTTTTTCATTGAATCATTCGGGAGAGTGAAGCTACAGCATAACCTGTGATAAGATTGTTTGACTTTTCTGATTGAAGGCTCTACATCCGGGGCTTGTTTCCCTCATGTTAGATGTTTATGACAACCTGACACGCGTCAAGAAATCATGTGTGATGGACAGCTATTGAATATCTCGCTGGAATTTAAGTCCTGCATGCTTTCTTTTTTAAAGGCAAAATAACTAAAAAAAAATCTCTGTTCAAGTGATATTAAACCTTCTGTTTTTTAAGCACTTTCAGCTTTTTTAGCAAAGATATTTTGGCCGTACTTCCCCTAAGGATCATATAAATGCAGCTCGTTCTGCACCTCTGTGAGCCCGCTGTTGACTGATATTACAGAGCCAGTCCAGGCTATGAAAAGATGCCGATCATATGGTTGGCAGCTACCCGGAAGTCTGGACCAACACCTGGCTCATCCTCTTAGCGGTTCGTTGAGAGCCTGACCCAGTCCCTCCCACCCCCTTCACAGCCCGGCACTCAGTTAAATGCTGGAGGGGAGAGCAAAGAGCCACTGACTGACAGTCACAGCTCTCTGCTCAGAGCTGCGTGTGAGAGCTGAGCGATCAGTGGTGTTGGTCATTCAGTTCTCACTACAGAGCCGTCGGGGAACAGATGCAGCATCAGATCTATGCTGCATCCACCTAGGTGAGTATAAATGCTTGCTTTTTTAAAATCATGAACTTCTCTTTTATTCACTTACTGAGTATGCAGCTTCTTTGTATTTTAATCCTTGCGTATGTTCCAGTTTAAGCCAGTGCCATGACTATTGCCCCAGATTTCCAGTTTTTGGGTGGCTCCTTTCTCTTGCAGCTTCCTATGGAGCCACTCTTGCAGGGACTATACATGTCTCCAAACGATATGTGTGCATTAAAGTGGTTGTAAACGCACTTAAAAAAATAAATAAATAAAACTAACACCTGCAAGAAAAGGCATAATGAGCTAGTATGCCTTTGTCTTTGTCATAGCATACTAGCTCATTATGTAATACTCACACGAGAGCGAAGCCCTCGCTGCGGTGCCCATACACCGCTCCGGCAGCCGACATCACTCCCGGGGGTTACTTCCAGATATCGCGGCTCCGGCACTGTGATTGGCCGGAGCCACGATGATGTCAACCCCGCACATGCGCACAGTAACGGCACACTCACTGAAGCAACAGCACATACGTGCCATTGGTTCAGTTTGTGTCAGTGCACATGTGCCAATGACGTCGGCACATGGAAATACAGGAGATATCTCCTAAACTGTGCAGGTTTAGGAGATATCCTGGGTAGCTACAGGTAAGCCTCGTTATAGACATACCTGTAGCACAAAGTGGTCTGTAAAGGTTTACAACCACTTTAATAGAAACATACAGTCCTGTAGCCTAAGATGGCAAAGGCACTCTCCTACTACTCCCCCCCCCCCCCCCCAAATTAACAGACTGACTCCAGACTGCACTGTCCACTGGCAACTCTTCCCTGTGAAGACTGGAAGTTCAGGGAAGGATTACTAAGAGAACACGAGCCACCAGCATTGAAAGTTGTAAAGTGCAAGTGCTGAGGTAAGCATTTTAACAGATAATTTACTGTTTATTTTATTGTGCTCAATAGGTTAAAGTGATTGCAAAGGCTAATTTTTATTAGTTTTTTCTTATAAAAACAATACATATATTATACTTACCTGCTCTGTGCAGTAGATTTGTACAGGGCAGCTTGGATGCTCCTATTCCTGAGTCCCTTTTCTGTGATCCTGGTCCCTTTTTCCTGTTCAGTGCCCCCAGAGCAAGCAGCGTGCTATAGGAGCATCCGAGCTGAGTCACATTCAGATACAGATCCCCGTCCCTTATCTTCCCTGATTCCCTGATTGGCTTGCTGACTTGGATTGACAGCAGGGAGAGCCAATGGCGCTGCTTTTGTGTCTCAGGAAGGAGAATCTCGGATGGCTGAGACACTCGTGGACATCCCTAGACAGAGAGGGACCTCAGGTAAGTATTAGGGGGGCTGCTGCGCACAGAAGGCTTTTTATCTTAATGCATAGAATGCATTAAGATAAAAAAAAAAAAACTTCTGAATTTACAACCATGTAAAGTTGTAAAACAGGGTTTAACACTGCTTAAAATGTTAGATGTAAATCCAGTTCTCTCTGCTATTCCATATATAAATATGCACATATTTGCAAACTGTGTCTGTCTAATGCTGGCCATGGACTAGGCAGTTGTGTTTCAAGTTTAACAACTTTGGAGCAGCTTTTGATAAAGAACAATAAAAACAAGTATCGTGGCAGCTTACTACGAAGGTTTTCCATTGTAACATGGGGAGTGCTTGTGGAAGTTTGCTTGACATTTTGGGATATTTTTACTATCTAGAGTTAGTTAAAGCAGATCTTCACCCTTTTGGACAGATGCAGTCAACCAACTTTCTCTACGATAGGTGGCACTCTTCTGCAGTGGCCCTGTAGCTGGAGAGGAAGTCAAGAGGAACACAGTTTCCTGGGTCACTGGGGAAGCAATCTGGTTGGATGCTGCCCCACCCATGTGACTTATTGGCCATATTGGGCCAGGTAGAGCCTATTTAAGGCCCTGGCTCCCATATTTGGCACCCATTTATGACTTAGTAAGGTCAGGTACCCCGCCTGTTAGGGAGGGGTACCTAGCGGTAGGGAACGGTTTCTCACTAGGAGGAAAAGTGTAAGTCACAACTCCTTGAACCTCACCCCACTTAAGCACAAGGTGGCCATGGTGCATTTTTGCTATTTTAACAGATGATGTCAGATATCCACTCTCTCCATATTACTGGAAACCATGAGTGCACCCAGTTGGGCAGCCTTCCCACTGGGTTTGTTATGAACTGTTGGTGTGCTTTTTCAATACAAGTTTTCCATTGCACCTGACTGTGTGAATTATTGCTCCAGCACACCACTGCACCCCACCTACATACCTCCTCCCTCTATCACAAAATACATAATTATTTTTTTGAGCTGTCTCTTTAGCCTCTGCACATGTGTAGATGTACTGCAGGGCACAGATACCAATAGAGCCCCGCGGCACATCTGTAAATGCTGGTGGTATCTGCGTGGGGCATTTCCCTGTGCATGTGCAGAGATTGTGAACATGGAAGTCTACAGATTTCCCTGTCTTTGTGTATGCAGGGCAAATCACCTGCACCTGCGCAGATGTGCCAACAAACTCTGCCAGGACCCGAGGGTTCAGCAGAGACCATGGGTACATCCATGCATGGACCATAATGGTGGCACCTACAAAAGGGCTGAGCTAGCTAGGGGCAAAGTTCCACTTTAAGATGGTTAAAATCACTGCTGAATTGCCTGTTGAATGGCTAACATTAAATCAGACATAGAAAACCCAGTCTCATCTGATCTGGCGTTATACATATAAACATTATATTCTACTCCAATACTTTTCTAAAAACAGGTGAAGAACAGGTGTAAAGAGATCAGTAGAGTAGGAGTGTATAGACAACAATTGCTCTCTGTGTAACAACATGTTTGCTCTACACTCTCATTTTCATTTCTAGAAAAAACGAAATAACAGTCAATGAAAAGTCTGTGTCACAAACATGCCAAGTGATTTGTAGCTCAATTGCTGAGCAATTGACTTTTTTTATGCACTCACAGCTTGTGACAGAATCTCCAACTTCCAATATTCATGTTATCCAATGCAGCTCCTGATGACCTTGGTTGCCTAGATAAGGATGGTAGTCAGCTACAGCAGCAAGTCTGTATATAGCTACAAATGGCCAGAGAAGAAAGGTTTGAAAGATGAGAAAATCCTCAGCTACAATGTTGCTAGCGTGACACAGCCCTAGTGCCAAAGCAGACATCCACTCAAGAATTAAAGACAGAAGTTTTATTTACCTTAATGCATTCTCTGAGACCCCCTTATACTTACCTGAGACTGCTCTCAATCCAGCAATGTGCATGAGAGTCAGTGCCTAGGGCAAGTATGCCAGTTTCAGTGTACAAGATCATTCAGTGCCCAGGGCAAAGATGCCAAATTATGCTCCCCTTTTCATTATGTACAAGCTTAGGAGGAGGAGGGGAGAGAGAGTACAACCCACACCTCTTCCTGGCTCTCTCCTTCTTTCCTTGAACTCACTGTGCCTAGAGGGTGGAGATAAGAGTAGGCAACTTTTGAATAGAGAAGCTTGGTGGATTTTTAGGCTTAAAACCAGAGTCCGCTAGGGATGAACCTCAGATGAGACCTGCATTTACATTAGTTATAATATTTTTATTTAATAAATTTTTTCCTCCTTATCTTCCGTCATTTCTCATAGTCTGTTGTCCAAGCTGATTCTCCATTTGGCCATTCACATTATTGTTCATTATTTTTATTTATTATTATTATGAATCATATTTACGTGTTTCTTTATTTCTTATCTTTGTTTGCTTTCTAATTGCATCAATTTGAGAATTAAGAGACTAATTGGAAGTTTATGTGACCAATGAAGGGGGGCGGGGTGGGAAGTGTTTCTTACTAGTATATATTCTGTGCTGTTTTTGTACATTAATGTTGTAAGCGAGGCCATTATTGCCAAAACGCGTTAATATCTGCTGTACACACTTAACTTTTATGGAGATACAATAAATCTGGACTGATCTAAGAGCATGTATGGAGTTGTAGATTGTCTTTCATCCATTCATTATATTGGCAGCTGGGCAACTGAGCATCCTGCACGTGACAGCTCATAAGGATTCTCATTAATCTGGGGTAGTAACAACATTTTCTGTTGTTGATGGATCGCTGCTCCCAGGTCAGCCAACCTTTCTGCCCACCCCTTGTCTCTGCCCTGATGAGAGCAGCGGCTCTCTCTGCTCTCTCTTTCCTCATAGGCCTAGATGCATCATAGGGAGCCATTTACTACTTCTGCTGTCAATAACAGCCAGTGAGGAGGTAGTGTGAGGGGGCATGGCCAAGCCACTCTCTCTGTGTCTATGGACACACAGACACAGCTCAGGAACAAGCCTACATGAGTGCCCTCATATCAAGCGGCTTTCCATGATAGGCACTGGGTGAGGGTGGAGCCAGGAACGTTGGCAGGTGACCCGAGAAGAGGACGGTTGGGGCATCTCTGTACAGAACTATTACACAGAACAGTACCTATAGCATGTTTGCTATTTCAATCACTTTACCAAGGTATTGATTTACTAAGGGCAATTAGGCTGTTCACTTTGAAAGATAATTTTTCTTTAGCTTAGTGAATGTAGTGGAATTTCAATTCACAAAAAATACCCAATCATGTGCAAAAAAACAGTTCCTTTGCTTGCACATGATTAGATGATGGAAGTCAGTAGAGCTTCACCTGATTAAAGATGAACTTCAGGTATAGCATGGCATGGTATGGCAATTTTTACATAGTCACGTTACATTGGTCCAACTTGCTTGGCACATGCACCATTCAGGGAACACTTGGCATGTTCTCAGTAAATGTCTGTGTCTCTCCCTCCAGCAACTGAAAGCTGACAGGAGGGAGAGGGGGAGAAACTAGCTTTCAGCTGCTGGAGGTAGAGACTCAGACACCTGCATCATTTGGTAATTGTCCTCCAATCCTGCTGCACCACTCCCCCTGCTGTTCGGGCCCCTATTTGTGTCCCTACAGGAAGCCAGGAGGTACCCCCCTATCAGTGGCCCTGCCTTCATTGGTCCAAGCTGTATCACTGTAATGCCTTTAGCATTAACTCCTAGGCACTCCAACCAACCCCAGCCCTGGATGTTATATTTGGTGGCAATTAATGAGGCTTAACATTAACGTGTTTTTGCTTTAGCTACACCATATTCCTGAAAATGTTTTATCCTGTTATTGCTAACTGAAAAAAAAAATACATTTGCATTCAAAGAGTAACTTGAGTTTCAATGAACATTAAAAATAATCTGGATACATTAATGAATCTATTAATCTGTTCCACCATTCATGAGAATGTAAAGAAATGCTTAAAATATATATATTTAATAATTACAATTAAGGCAATTAGCTTTGTTAGCAGAAATCTGCTTATCCTATTATAATTTTGTATTACTAACTTTACACTTGGCTGCTTTTAAATAATTGACATGTGCTGCACTCTAGTGGTGTCTTAAAATAACTACAGTTAGCAGAATAATTACTGTACCTATTCAATAAAAACAAGGATGTCTATCAGGATAAATCATCTCAACTGTACAGTAATAGTATTATTGACATTAAATCACATTTTTACAGATTTTCAAATACATACATTATTTAAATCATATATGTACACATATATGTATTAATACATATTTTTGAATTACATAATAAATATTTTTTGATTAAATAAGTGCAGAATGTCATAATTTGCAAAGTGTGTCAGCGCCAAAGATAAATCCATATGTAATTTTTTTCGCAGATGGTTTCTAGCCATGGTTGGCCTTGCTAGCCTTTGATTGAAAAATCAAATGAGCCTGAATTTATTTCTTTATGCATATTCCTGAAATTGAAATTGCAGCAAAGTGCATGATACAGTGTGAAAACAATAGTACAACATTTCAGTACAGGGCTTTTTATTTTATTTTTGGACCATCACAACATAACTTTAAAGTGGATATAAACCCAATCTTATCCTTTCTAAACTACTGCCATAGGGGTTATCTATGAGGATATACATGCCTCCTGCATGTATCTTTACCTGTCAAATGTCTCCCCCTGTCTGCTATGAGACCCAAAAAACTGCAGATTCTGTGGGTGGGTCTGTTGTCTGAAGCTCGGTGGGTGGAGTCGTGATATCAGTAGACTCCCCGCCCACCTCTACACTCCCCTTGTCAATATGCATTTTCTCCTGTGTATTTCTTACACTGAACTTCTGCTATCATCTCTAACATCCAGTGAAAAGACAGGAAAGTAACCACATGACTTCAGCATGCCCAATTATGCTGAGGTGTGGAACATCCAATCCTGGCAGAGCAGCAGAAGAAAGGAGTGGGAGGGAATTAAAAAATAAATAATGCATGTCTCTTAGGCTACTGCATGAGATATGTAAATCACCTGTCACTCACAGCAAAGGGGAGGATTTGACAAAGCGTTTCTCTATTTGTCAAGATTGATCTCACTGAACAATAAAAGAGGATTGCTCTGGATTAACTCTCTGTGGAAAGACTGGGCTCAAATGAAAGGAAATATTATACTTTAACCACTACAATACTGGGCACTTTCACCCCCTTCCTTCCCAGCCCAATTTTCAGCTTTCAATGCTCTAGCGCTTTCAGTGACAATTGAGCGGTCATGCTACACTGTACCCAAATGAAATTGTTATCATTTTGTTCGCACAAATAGAGCTTTATTTTGGTGTTATTTATTCACGACTCCGTTTTTTCTTTTTTGCGATATAAGCGCAAAAAAAGCGGAAATTTGGAAAAAAAACAATATTTTCTTTTTTCTATTTGAAAAGAAATCCAATAAAATCTAATTTTGTCATAAATTTAAGCCAAAATGTATTCTGCTACATGTTTTTGGTAAAAAAAATTCCGTTAAGTGTATAATAATTGGTTTGTGTGATCACGGACATATGTACGCAAATGATCATGTACATATGTGTGCAGGTGATCATGTACATATGTGTGCAGATAATCATTGGGACATGTGATTTTAGTGGGACATATGTGGGGGACATGTTTTTATTATTAGGGACATGTGTTTTTATTATTTGGGGACATGTATGTTTTGGGGACATGTGTGTTTTGGGGACATATGTGGGGACTGTGTTTGTACTGTGTGGTGTGTTGTGTGTTGACACTAGACTGATGATCAGTGAGTAAAAAGCTGTAAAAAGCAGCCCATGCTCACTGATCATCAGCCGGCTGCAGCTATCTGCTCTCACACGGAAGTCATCGCTGAGGAGAGGAGAGCCGATTGCCTAGCAGCCGGCTGTTTGTTTACATCACATGACGGCTGTGATTGGACACGGTCGTCATGTGATCAGGAGGGCCAATCACAGAGCCCTCCTGCCGATCTGAGATGTGCCGTGTCCGGGTGACACGAGCACATCGGGATCGCGCCGCTGCGTGCGCACGCGTGCGCGCGATCTCGCTACTTCTGAAGGACGTTCCTGAACGTCCTATCAGGAGTAGACGGCTCCCACCCGGCCGTATATATGCATTGGCCGGGTGGGAAGTGGTTAAAAAAAAAAAAAGGGTTTACATCCACTTTAAAGCAGGGGTCCACCCTAAAGTGGACCTTCCGCTCATTGGAATCCTCCCCCCCTCCAGCGCCACAATTGGCACCTTTCAGGGGGGAGGGGGGTGCAGGTACCTGTACAGTACAGGTATCTGCACCCACTTCCGGGATAGCTCTCTGCGGAAAGGGGCGTAGATTACGCCCCTTTCCGAAAGTCCCCCACTGCCTGCTGGGAAACACACAGATCCCAGAGGCAGCGGGTCCATCCTTATTGCGCAGCGCGACTCGCGCATGCGCAGTAGGGAACCGGGAAATGAAGCCGAAAGGCTCCACTTCCTGATTCCCATACCCAAGATGGCAGCGGCAGCACCCGAGAGACGATCGAGAGATCGGCTTCGGGTGCCGACATCGCGGGCGCGCTGGACAGGTAAGTGTCACTATTTTAAAAGTCAGCAGCTGCAGTATTTGTAGCTGCTGGCTTTTAAAAAAAAAAAAACGCGGAGTCCCGGCGCTTTAAAGCAGTATTAAAGGATATGTGAATGTTTGTTTAAAAAACAAAACAAAAAAAACCCCCAAACCTTTCACTCTTACCTCCTCTAGTTTTGCACAGAGTGGCCCGATCCTCCTCTTCTGGGGTTCCTAACGGTGCTCCTGGCTCCTCCTCTTCTCAAGTGCCCCATTGGAGAAGAGGAGAGAAGCATTCTCCCTCGGGCCACTCATGCGGGCGTGCCCATGTCTTGCTGCTGCATTCATTGACACAGACAGCAGGACTTGGCTCCACCCCCACCTCCCAAGTCATTGTATTTGATTGACAGCAGCAGAAGCCAATGGCTGCGCTGCTATCAATCTATCCAATTAAGAAACCGAGACACCTGCTGGAGCTGGTGTTCTCGCTCCCATTTGCTGAAAAGACCGGTTTCGGGTAAGTAAAAGGGGGGCTCTGGGGGGCTGCTGCATCACAGGAGATTTTTTGACCTCAATGCATAGAATGAATTAAGGTCAAAACCTTGAGGGTTTACAACCCCTTTAAACCAAAAAGCAATCAATTATTGTATTGCAGCTTACCAATTCTTAGATGTGGTGGCTGCATTTGTTTTTTTTTTTTTGTGGGCTTTCTTTCCTTTATTTTTACCTGGTGATACAGCCAGTAAGTCTGTTGTATTTCAAAAGATGTTCTCCAGGAGAACGGGTCAGTTAAAAGGATGGGAAAACCATTTAACTTTAGCAGGTGTGCTTACAAAGATCAGTTGTTATTTATTTATGTAAAACTTTTTATCCTAAATAGAAAACAAAAAAAAAACAGTTTGCTGTACCTGCTTATATAGTATTAACTGGAGTTTGGTTTTAATTTGTTAATGTATCTAAATGTGCTAGTTCTTCTAACATTCTCCACCCCTAAGACAATGCTGATGTCCAAAGGTGCTCCCTGTGCTCCTTCATCCAGAGTTGAGCACTCTAATACAGGAGGTGTGTTACTGGCCAGATCACCAGGTGAAACAGAGGAAAAAAGCCTAAAAAGTAGAAAACAAATGCAGCTACCACATCTAATGATTCTCTACTCTCTCTCTCTCTTTTCCCCACATTCTAAATGGTCAGAAATGTTTCCCCATTGAAAAAGCTTATAAAAGAAAATGCTTATCAGCGCAGATTGCCACATTTAGACGTGTTTACACGCTGTTACAAGCTTTTGGCATTTCAAATGCCGGTAAACTACCGTCCCGAATGCAATTTATCTCCTTTAAAAAAAAATGCTGCTAACCTCAACTGCTTATAAACTACTATAACCACTTCAGCCCCGGAAGGATTTACCCCCTTAATGACCAGGCCATTTTCTGCAATAAGACACTGTGCTGCTTTAACTGACAATTGCATGGTCGTGCACAATACAATTGATATCTTTTTTTTCTCAAAAATAAAGCTTTCTTTTGGTGGTATTTGATCACGTCTGCGGTTTTTATTTGTTGCGCGATCAACAAAAAAAGACACACAATTTTGAAAAAAAAAAACAATATATTTTACTTTTTGCTAAAATAAATATCCACGGGAAAAATGTCTTCATTAGTTTAGGCCGATGTGTATTCTTTTCCATATTTTTTGGTAAAAAAAAATGCAATAAACGTATACTGATTGGTTTGCACAAAAGTTATAGCGTCTACAAAATAGGGGATATATTTATGGCATTTTTATTATTTTTTTATTTATTTTTTTACTAGTAATGATCAGTGATTTTTAGCGGGACAAATTGGACACTTTTTTGGAACCATTGACATTTATACAGTGATCAGAGCTAAAAATAGCCACTGATCACTGTATAAATGTTACTGGCAGGCAAGGGGCTAACAATGGGGGTTGATCAAGGGGTTAAAGGGGTTGTAAAGTAAAATTTTTTATTTTTTTTAAATAACAAACATGTCATACTTACCTCCACTGTGCAGCTCGTTTTGCACAGAGTGGCCCCGAACCTGCTCTTCTGGGGTCCCTCGGCAGCTGTCTCTGCTTCCTCCCGCAGGTGCTTCTCACGTTAATGCGAGCTCCCTCGCATTGGTGAGAAGCACTGCGGGCGCGCTCCCGTGATACAGCCGGTGGCTATAGCCGCTCACTGTATCACAAGGCCCCGCCCCCCGGCGCGCTGCGTCATTGGATGTGATTGACAGCAGCGCGTGCCAATGGCTGCGCTGCTTTCAATCATTCCACTCCAGCCAATCAGCGGCCAGGCTGAGCGGCGAAGAGGACGGCGGGGGCGAGCGCGGGATTTTCGAGGGGTCAGGTAAGTAAAACGGGGGGACTGGGGGCGCCGGCAGTGTGAGATGTTTTTTCACCTTAATGCATAGAATGCATTAAGGTGAAAAAACATTTACCTTTACAACCCCTTTAAGTGTGTCCTGGGAGGTGTTTATAACCATAGGGGAGTGTATTAATTGGGAGTAGAGAGAGATCGCTGTTCCTGATCACAAGGAACAGCAGATCTCTCTCTACTCCCCTGTCAGAACAGGGATCTGTTTGTTTACATTGACAGATCCCTGTTCTGGCTCTCTGTGGAGCGATCGTGGGTTACCAGCGGACATCACACCCGCCGGCCGACGTACACCTATGGCGATTTGAGCCAACCTTCCACAGTATAATGACGGCGGCTTGTCAGCAAGCAGATAAATGACATAATATGGGGGAATGTTTTTGACCTGTCGGGAGCGTGCGGGATATGACATGCAATTTATTCCTTTTTTTTTTTTTTCGGTGTGTACTTTTTTTTCCATTATTAGCGTTATCAACACATTATATTTTCTCTTACTCTCCACCCCTGATGAAAGTTTTTAAGCAAAACTGGAAATGCGTCGGGTTATGGGATATCCAATCCCTATGAGAGTATAAGTGGCTTTTGTATATGGTTTAATGTTTGTTTTCTATTGTGTACTGTATATTTTTATTGTTTAGACACAAGTTGTCTGTCTCTGTTTTTATCATTTTGTATCAATAAAATATAATTTTTTACATTTGTATGGTTTGGCGGTCTGACAAAGTCCCATTTAGGGGGTGTATCTTTGATCTATACATAGGGATGGGACCACCACACTGTCTATGCTGACACAGTGGGAGCCTTCTCTTTTTGAAACCCAGACATATGATTCAAAACCCCGACTATCCGGGTGAATCTCGTACAGGTGGCAACCTTAGTTGGAAACCAAATTCAGATGTGACAAAAATGTTTTGAAGTGATAAGAAAAAGACAAACGTACACACCACAGGCTATAGGAAGGAATTATACAAAGCCAACGTGTTAGGGGGTCTCTAAAATCAGACTGCAGAGATCCCAAATGAAAGCAGTATTTAAGCCAAAACCAAAAATTTTGTATATTGCAGTTTACCAATCATTAGATGTGATGGCTGCATTCGTTTTTTTCTTTTTTTTTTTTTACTTTTAATCCTTTATTTATCCGGCCGGTAACACACTTTCTGTTTAGGATGTCTCCACTCTGGATGGGGAAGCTACAAAGAAACCTCTGGACAGCAGCATTTTCGGTCTGGGGAGAGGGAAGTGTAAGCCCTTGTACACACAGTCAGACATTTCAATGGAAAATGTCAGATTGGACCGTGTTGTCGCATAATCCGACTGTGTGTGGGCTCCATCGGACTGTTTCCGTCGGCATATCCGACGGACAAAGTTTTAGAGCTGGGCTATAAAACTTTCCGACAACATGATCTGATCGGACTTTGTCCGATTGTGTGTAGAGAATTCCGATTGGACAAAGTGCCACGCATCCTCAGATCAAATTCCTAGACCAAAGCTATTGGCTACTAGCCTGAACGTAGTCCCGTCGTAATGAAATAACATCATCACGTTCTGAATGATCGGATTTTCCGACAACTTTGTCCAACCATGTGTATGCAACACCAGTTTCGGACAAAATCCGTCGGACAAAATCTGATGGATTTGGTTGTCGGAATTTCCAACCCTGTGTACAAGGGCTTAGAACACACAGCCTCAGCTTGGTCTCTACAAACGATCGGACAAAGTCCGATCGGATCATGTTGTCGGAAATTTTTTATATCCAGCTCTTAAACTTTGTTGGTCGGACATTTCGACGGAAAAAGTCAGATGAAGCCCACACACGGTCGGATTATCCGACAACACGGTACGATTGGACATTTTCAGTCGGAATGTCCAGCCGTGTGTACAAGGGCTAATAGTGTCCTTGACTAAGCTTTCCTGCTCCTTTGGACGTTAGGGACCTTGCTGTGCTTTCTGGCAGGGATATCTGGATCAGAAGGCTAGCTGCACAGAATTACAAATCCTTTTGGCAGATAAAGCTGTTCCCATATGTATATTTCAGATGGGTATTTACACGTCCTACATCAACTGCACAAAAAGATTAGTATTTCATCAGACCTCATTCTAAAAGGATTATTGGGCAAACCACCCTAACCACAATCATATCTCTCAGAGACAACTAACACATTCATTTTGGTGCTGTTTATTTTCTATAGCTAAAAACAGATAATGCTAATGGTCAAAAAGGTAATTATTTAAGACTGCTGATAACAGTGCAAATTGATTTCCAATGTGTAATTGATTGTATATTTCCTTACATCGTCTTTTAACTTATAATTACTTTATGAACGTTAAACAGCCATATAACACATGTACTTTAACCACTTTCCGACTGGCACATGCCAATGTACGTCGGCAGAATGGCATGGGCAGGCATATTGGCATACAGGTACGTTCATTTTAAAATGTTGCCCTGCCATCACGTGTGCACCGGCGGTGGCGCGCTCATGTAGCGGTCGGGACCCCCGTGAGTCCGCTCGTGGGTCCCGCGGACTCGATCACCGCGGGGATACCCGCGATCATCTCACGGGGAGGCTGAACGGGGAGATGCCATTGTAAACAGCATCTCCCTGTTCTGCCTAGCAACAAGTGACGCTGATATCTGCTCCATGTGATTGGAGCAGAGATCAGTGTTCATCAATACAAAGCCTAGCCCCCCACAGTTAGTAACACGCCCCTAGGAACACTTAACCCCTACACTGCCACCCCTGGTTAACCCCTTCACTGCCAGTGTCATTTACACAGGAGTTAATGCATTTGTATAACATTGATCGCTGTATAAATGACAATGTTCCCAAAAATGTGTCAAAAATGTCCAATGTGTCCACCATAATGTCGCAGTCCCAATAAAAATCGCTGATCGCCGCAATTACTAGTAAAAAAAATTAATTAAAAAAATGCCATAAAACTATCCCCTATTTTGTAAAAGCTGTAACTTTTGCGCAAACTAATCAATAATCGCTTATTGCGAGTTTTTTTTTCCAAAAATATGTAGCAGAATGCGTATCGGCCTAAACTGAGGGAAAAATATATTTTTTTTATATTTTTGGGGGATATTTATTATAACAAAAAGTAAAAAATAATGTGTTTATTTCAAAATTGTCGCTCTATTTTTGTTTATAGCGCAAAAAATAAAAACCGCAGGGGTGATCAAATACCACCAAAAGAAATCTCTATTTGTGGGAAAAAAAGGACGTAAATTTTGTTTGGGAGCCACATCGCATGACCGTGCAATTGTCAGTTAAAGCGACGCAGTGCGGATCGCAAAAAGTGGTCTGGTCTTAATCCAGAAAAATTAAAGTGGTTAATAAATGCATAGCATCATGATTGACTTCTGTCCATGTTTTTACATCATTGAAGAATGAAGGCCATTTACAAGTGACACCATGCAGCTCATGGTGTCACTCACGCCCTTATGCTATCTTCATCTTTGACAACAGCTGGACACAGAGGAAATGTTTTCTGGTCAGGTTTTTCAATCAGAAGATGTAGATTGCATGGATGGGTGGGAATAGGGGCTTCTGAATGACACCTACGTTAAATAACCAACAATTTCCAGTGCTGATTGTTGGGCAACTAGATTTTGGATTTATACAGCTGTTTAAGGTTCAAGGATGAACTTTTAGTTTAACAACACACAAATAACAAAATAATAGATTCTGGCCCTTTTGAACTGTTAAAACACGACATGGTGGAACCTGAAGTTCCTCTTGACACTCAGATGTCCTTTGGACAAAAAGTAAAGATTTTCTCCTCCTCCTAGATGAATTCATTTTACTCATTCTTGTTGAATAGTTGATGCATTCGGCATGTATGCTCTAATGTAGATAATACAGCAGAATATTTTAGTAGAGAACAACAGACCAAAAAGCTTCTAGACTGGAACATGGCAGAATATTTAACATCTCATTTGCTTTCTTGTGGCCGCAAATAGAGAAATATTTACTCATCGGTGGGTGCCCGCTGACTCTCAAAACTCTGCTCACAGGTGATATCATTGATGCAAATACATTCTTTGTGTTTGCTCTTGAGGCAGCTTACCCAGCAAATAGCCACGGTTCATTGAAACCAAATGAGTTGGTAGGCTGTGCCAAGCTGTTAGGTATGCCAAGATCTCCATACTATTCACTCAGTTGTGAAACAACAGAAGAAAAGGAAAATCTATGAATCATACTGCGGTAAATTGCGGTAAAGTAATCTGAAATAGTAAGCATGATATGTTTAACGTATGTGGCATCAATGGGATTTTAAGAACTTTACAGAATTTTAAACTATCGTTTTATATTTCTGTCATGTTAAACTTCCTCTCTCTCTGATTTGAAGAGGCGTTGACACTTTTGCATGGAAAAAAGCCTGTATAAAGCCCCCATCTCATTTGGTCTTCCTATGGGTCGTTGGCTTTATCAGTGCACCCCATTGGTTTTTTCAAATTAATTATGTGGGTTGATATGCTAGTTTTTCCTTTGGGATGATGGAGTTCCTTCTGGATGTGCCTTAGCTCTGTCTGTCCACTGGTCCCCATCCCCTGGGGCAACATCAGGCCTGCTCTTCTTGTTTCCACAACTCCGGGACAGATGCCCATCATGTGGGTTCCATCTATCTGTTGGGAATACCATTTTGGATCGTTGGCTGTTAGAGATTGTATTTATATATACTAATATACTGCCTGCACTGACTGAATATAGAGTAAACACTGAATCCCATTCTATGCTAAATGCAGAGTATATGCAGAGCATATACAGTATCTCACAAAAGTACACCTCTCACATTTTTTACAATATTTTACTATATCTTTTCATGTGACAACACTGAAGAAATGACACTTTGCTATATGTAAAGTACTGAGTGTGCAGCTTGTATAACAGTGTACATTTGCTGTCTCCTTAAAATAACTCACAGCCATTATTGTCTAAACCGCTGGCAACAAAAGTGAGTACACCCAAAGTGAAAATGTCCAAATTGGGCCCAATTAGCCATTTTCACTCCCCGGTGTCATGTGACTTGTTAGTTTTACAAGGTCTTGGATGTGAATGGGGAGCATGTGTGTTAAATTTAGTGTTATTGCTCTCACTCTCTCATACTGGTCACTGGAAGTTCAACATGGCACCTCATGGCAAAGAACTCTCTGAGGATCTGAAAAATAAAATTGTTGCTCTACGTAAAGATGGCCTAGGCTATAAGAAGATTGGCAAGACCCTGAAACTGAGCTTCAACACGGTGGCCAAGACCATACAGCGGTTTAACAGGACAGGTTCCTCTCAGAACTGGCCTCGCCATGGTCAACCAAAGAAGTTACGTGCACGTGCTCAGCGTCATATACAGAGGTTATCTTTGGGAAATAGACATATGAGTGCTGCCAGCATTGTTGCAGAGATTGAAGGGGTGGGGAGGGAGCCTGTCTGTGCTCAGACCATATGTGGCACACTGCATCAACTTGGTCTGCATGGCTGTCATCCCAGAAGGAAGCCTCTTCTAAATATGATGCACAAGAAAGAGCACAAACAGTTTGCTGAAAACAAGCAGACTAAGGACTTTACTGGAACCATGTCCTGTGGTCTGATGAGACCAAGGTAGACCTTATTTGGTTCAGATGGTGTCAAGCATTTGTGGCAACAACCAGGTGAGGAGTACAAAGACAAGTGTGTCTTGCCTACAGTCAAGCGTGGTGGTGGGAGTGTCATGGTCTGGGGCTGCATGAGTGCGGCTGGCACTGGGGACCTACAGTTCATTGAGGGAACCATGAATGCCAACATGTACTGTGACATACTGAAGCAGAGCATGATCCCCTCCCTTGGGAGACCTTGGAGCAGGGCAGTATTTCAACACAATAACGACCCCAAGCACACCTGCATGATGACCACTGCCTTGCTAAAGAAGCTGAGGGTAAAGGTGATGAACTGACCAAGCATGTCTCCAGACCTAAACCCTATTGAGCATCTGTGGGGCATCCTCAAACAGATGGTGGAGGAGCGCAAGGTTTCTAACATCCATCAGCTCCGTGATGTCGTCATGGAGGAGTGAAAGAGGACCCCAGTGGCAACCTGTGAAGCTCTTGTGAACTCCATGCCCAAGAGGGTTAAAGCAGTGCTGGAAAATAATGGTGGCCACACAAAATCTTGACACTTTGGGCCCAATTTGGACATTTTCACTTAGGGGTGTACTCACTTTTGTTGCTAGCGTTTTGGACATTAATGGCTGTGTGTTGAGTTATTTTGAGGGGACAGCAAATTTACACTGTTATACAAGCTGTACACTGACTACTTTGCAGCAAAGTCTAATTTCTTCAATGTTGTCACATGAAAAGATATAATAAAATGTTTACAAAAATGTGATGGGTGTACTCATTTTTGTGAGATACTGTATATATATATATATATATATATATATATATATATATATATATATATATATATATATATATATATATATATATATATATATATATATATATATATATATATATACATACAAGTATACAAGACTGACTGTGTATATATATATATATATATATATATATATATATATATATATATATATATATATATACATATATATATAAAGTAGTATAAAGTGCAAGTCTTCTGTAACGGTAGTCGGCAATTATGTAAGTGAAATTATTAGAGGCCTTTTACCAATTTTTCAATTCACCAAACAAATTAATGTGCTGGTAGAGCAATTGTGTGATTTGGTGTTTGCTACAAATCAACTAGATCTTATTTAGACCTAAGCATCCCATAAGGCACATTGAACACAAGCAGCAAAAGTTGACTCTTTTCATTCTTCCGCTTTAATTGCATGCTTATTATTACAGTGAACTGCCCCTGACAAGTACAGACTCATCAAGAGTACAATGATGTGATGACATTCTTAACACAACCAGTAAAGACATTCTATAACCCAAGCCAAAACATGAATCCCTTTTTTATTAACACTATTTATCAAAAAGTAGTCGCCATGCTGTTCAAAGCTTTAATCTAAAGTTTCTAAAATATGAAGTACAAGAACAAAGGAAATTAAAATCATTGAACTGATTCATATCGCTTATTAGAGCTGTAATGAAAAACTGAATTGCTTACAAGTAACAAGTCTAACAAAAATAATACTTCATTGAGTTAAAAATGTGTTTTGCTCTATGTGCTTAAGGCAGATATAATATATTTTCTACAACATTAAAGTATTATAGTAGATTTGTAACAACTGAAGTCATGAGGGTCAATTAGAAAGCCAGCAAATTATATGAGATAATATTCCTCTTTACTGCCTCCTGGTATATCAGCTTTTGAACTGTTTAATAGAGTAATATATAGAAACTCAGCAGGTCACATTACAGCACTATATACAAACACAGTTTAATGCAGCTCTGTATTGATTAATTCATATAGATCGACCTTTCACTGTCAGAGCCGTACCTTGCATTTTTGCAGACATGTTTAAAAATAATTTTAGGCCTAAAGATTAGTTAAAATACTCAAACAGTATAGATTTCCTGAAAATAGAAATCCTAGAGAATAAAATGGTGATAGTTTCAGTTTTTTATGTTACAAGATGTTTGCATAGCGATTTATTAAGCACAATGTTTTAGTAAAAAAATACATTAAATCTAATGTTAGGGCACACAGATGCAATATTTTACCCAAGTTTAAGGTTTTTACAGAAATACTTAACATGTCGGGCTTTAAATTTGCGTGTGCATACAAAAGGATATATATGCGTTTACATTCGTGTGTGCGTGTAAGAGGTGGCAGGATAAAAGCTTTTCTCACCTGCCTTCCATTGAAACTAATGGAGTACAGATTGTGCTCCATTAGCTTCTTCCCTGGCTTCAAGGACAGTGACACTAGAAACTGGAAGTGATATTTTACATGTTGTTTCTGAGCTCATTCTAGCTAGGGGAGGTCAGGTTTCCTGGTCTCCCTCCACTTCACCCAACATAATCTGCCACACTGGTCCTTGGCCCACAGTTGGGACACACGGCAGGGGGTCTTGCTGGAGGTGCACACTCTGGGGGACACAGAAAGAAATCAGGTGACCGTACAGCCACAGAATCAATTTTGTTGAAAAACATATTGGCTTGAGGAGAGTGTGTAAATCCATGTTGTTATGCCAACTCACCACACACTGTCTGGTGTAGACTACAAGCAACACTGCACAGGCATGGTCCACCATCACTATCAGGAAGCAGATCCAGATCAAAGATATGCAACCATAAACACAAGGCTTAGTCACATGGTGTTCAATGAGGGTTTTGATCCAATGAGGGTTTGGATCCACTTTAAAGCAACTTCTTTCTTTGAAATGTTTACAGAAGCTGGTCTCAATATTAAAGTGACCCTGTCAGTTGCATCATAAAATTCTAGATGAAAGTTCCTTGCGATAGAAGAGCTATAACACTGACCCCTGTGATGGTCTTCAACATTTGTTCCTTTCCAGAGCTACAGCCTCTATTGAAGATCTTTGACATTCAACACGTCTGGAAGCATTCGATGCTGTGTTTCCATCCTCTGACCTTTATCCATTTAAGGACACAGCAGACATAGGAGATGGAGAGTGGAACCACAGAATCCAGTGGGGAACAGAAGAAATGCACACTCCCAGAAGTGTTGAATGCAAAACAGCCTAACAGATGCTGCAGTGCTGGGATGGAGCAAAGGAAGAAGACATGCGTTGTCTGCGATAGGTCACCTTAAAGCAGAACTAAACCGATTGATTTAACAGTTTCAACTGTTTCCAGTATCCTGGGAATGCTATCACATTTGCTTGGGCTGTCAACCAAACTGTTAAACCATCAAATGGCTGATGCCATAACTGGTCACATGTGCACCACAATGGGAGTTATAGATCAAACAGAGAATTAAATGGCAGCTTTATTGGCTGAAAATGATAGGAGGGTTTAATTCCACTTTGACTCTTCAATTTAGTAACAACTCACCTGTTCAAAATTAGGGAGCAAAGACTCTGCTCAAGTCTGTTTATTAACCACTTGAGACCCGCGCTATAGCTGAATGACGGCTACAGCGCGGATCTCCTTTGCCGGGACGACGTCTATTGACGTCGTCCCGTGCACGAGCGGCCTGCACGGCGCGCTCTGTGATCGGCGAGTCTATGAGACTCGCCTGATCACTGATCCGAGCAAGGGGTCGATCCCAACCCCTTATCACAAGATCAGCTGTCAGCCAATGACAGCTGATCATGTGATACAACGGAGCCGGTAATCGGCTACTATTCCTCCTTGCGCTGACAGCGTGAGGAGGAAAAAAAAGAGCCGATCACCAGCGGCCGTGATCGGGACATCAGTGCTGCACCCCAGTGCCACATATCTGTGCCCAACAGTGTCATCTACCAGTGCCCATCAGTGCCACCCATCAGTGCCCAGCAGTGCCACCTATCAGAGCCACCTATCAGTGCCACCTATCAGTGCCCATCAGTCCCATCTATCAGTGGTACCTATCAGTGCCCCTTAGTGCCACCCATCCCTGCCACCCATCTGTGCCACCCATCCGTGCCATCTTATCTGTGCCCATCTTTGCCCATCAGTGCCACCTTATCTGTGCCCATCGGTGCCGCCTTATCTGTGCCTATTAGTGCCACCTTAACTATGCCTATCAGTGCCCACCAGTGCAGCCTATCAGTGCCCACCAATGCAGCCTATCAGTGCCCACCAATGTAGCCTATCAGTGCCCACCAGTGCAGCCTATCAGTGCCGCCTCATCAGCGCACTTCAATGAAGGAGAAAAATTACCTGTTTGCAAAATTTTATAACAAACTATTAAACATGATTTTTTTTTTTTGCATCTTTTTTTGTTTGTTTAGCAAAAAATAAAACTCCCAGCTGTAATTAAATACCACCAAAAGAAAGCTCTATTTGTGGGAAAAAAATGATAAAAATTTCATTTGGGTACAGTGTTGTATGCCCGAGCAATTGTCATTCAAAGTGCATCAGCGCTGAAAGCTGAAAATTGGTCTGGGCATGAGGGGGGTTTAAGTGCCCAGTAAGCAAGTGGTTAAGAACACTTTATTCGCTGTTGTGCCTCTAATGCCGCATACACACGACCGGTTTTTCCATTAGAATAAACTCTGACAGTTTTTCCGATGGACTTCCGCTAAAACAGACTTGCCTACACATGTTCACACCAAAGTCCAATCGTTTAGAACACGGTGATGTACAACACGTACGACAGGACTAGAAAAAGAAAGTTCAATAGCTAGTAGCCAATAGCTGCCCTTGCGTCGTTTTTTGGTCTGTCGGAACAGGATACAGACGAACGGTTTTCCCAGTAGGAATTGATTCCGTCGGAAAGATTTAAAACATGTTCTATTTCTAGATCTGTCTGAATTTCCAAACAAAAAAGTCAGCTGAAGCCCACACACTATCGGAATATCTGATGAAATGATTCCGTCTGACTTTTTCTGCCGGAAAGTCCAACCGTATGTACACGGCAAAAAAAAAAGTGAAAGCCAAGTTGTCAAGCACAGTCCATATATCAAAGGGAACCCTGCCCTTCCTGTGACAGACCAAAACCTCTAAATTATTGCATTTGATCATTTGGAAAGCCATTACAGAGAAAAAAGAATTGGGAAAAGAACTTGTATTTTCCATATTTATTCTTCATGGTCTTTGTAATGGAGGATGGGCAGGAGTGTATCATTTGACTATGCATTTTGAATTAAAAGCAATTTTTATTTCCCATCTCTGAAAACTGAGAGGTAAGGAACAATGTTTTTCAAGCTACATCAATGTGTTATATAATATCAATGAGGGATCTTGAAGACCCAAAATGCTACGACTTTGGTGTCAAGAATAAAATACTCTGCAAACCATGGCTATAACATAGCAGAAAAAAAGGAAATTTGTCTCATCGTATTTTTAACTGTGTGAGGTCATCCATGACCCAACTCAGTATTATTTTAATATTGCCAAACACTTAGCATGACGGTTATTGTTGCCATTAATCAGTCTGACTAGAAGACAGGCATATGCTCCCTGGACCCGTATGTCAGTTAGTAGTCAAGCTGCTAGAGGCACAGGGAAGAAGCCGTCTTTGCATTAAATAGGAAATTGATTAGTAACGGTCTCTTTAGACTACAGCTAAAACAGCTTGCTGAGAAAATGGTGTCAGGACTGTATTATGGCTGTCCAAGATAAACAGTTAAGTAAGATAAATAACTGCCTTCACTGCTGAAAAGAAAGAACCAGTTAATTATCATTATTGCATATATTAAATGGATATTTTAGGCCATTTATCACAATTATTTTCACCTAACAGAGAAAGTCGACAACCGCAGTACTGCGGCAATTGTGTATATTTGCATGTATGCTTTAACAGAGGTTGATCAAGATACATGGCCAGTCATTTATGAAATGAATGGAAGGAAAATAGCTGTTTGCTTTGCTTTTCTAACCAACAGCAGGAAAAGGATACTTCGTTTGTCAAAAAAAGAACAAGCCTATCAAGTACAATAAAAAGACAGATAAATAAACAAATTAATGAACACGGTCAATAAATAAATACATATCTCAGAACCAGAAACCCACAATTGATCCAAAAGAAGGCAACACATTTATAAAGTTATCTAATAGCGTACACTAAAATAAAAACTTTAGCAACTCTGGGCTAAAGTTAGAAAAAACTCCACTGCAGCTGCAAACTGGTTAGACTGCAGTATGCATGAAAGTTCCCGCTGGAACGCATAGCTTCTGGAGTGCTTTACTGCTCCGGCAGCTGTCCATTTCCGACTGTGGTAAGGGGAAGTGTGGTACAAAACATACACTTCATTCATGGCGCTATTCAGCAGCACGATGCGCTGAACTGTTGTCCAGTGCCATGCAATTATGTATGGCGCACTGTCATAAAATACAGCATGTCAGCATTTTAGTGCAACCCAAGGCTTCATTATGGTGAGAATGGGACAGATAGGAATCATTTGTTTGCCGTGTACCCTTGTGGTGAATTTAGCTTGAATGTACAGTATACAGTACAACCATTCACTTGTATCCAACTCTTAGCAATTTTTTATGACAGTTTCTTGTTTATTATGTTTAAAGGTTGAGTCCGCCATCTGAATTTTTTTTTTCACAGGAGGCCCATAATGAGGTATGGGTTTTCAGTTTTTTTGTGATCTGGAGGTAGGGGTTCTGCTTGGCACTATGTTGCATGCTACATCTAAATACGGATGTAGCATTTAACATGGTGTAAAAGATAAAGTTAGACTTTAGGTCACTATGGGTTTCCTCCACCCTCCCCGACTGCTGCCATGCAGAATGTGCATTTGAACACACATTGGTACAATGCACAAAAATTAAACACTAGAAGTAAACAAAAAAATGCACACCAAAAAAGTGTGTGTCTTTAAGTTCCTTCCCAAAAAGGAAGGATCCTTCCCTGACCTCCTGGGCTGCATGGGTAAGGCACACTTAGGCATAGCAGACCCTGCTCCTCACGGTCAACCGAAGACAATCAACAAGTACTAGGTGAGGGGCTTTCCCGAAGTGGGACCCCTCAGGGTCGGGGAGGGAGGAACCTGATGGCTGTACATCCTCCTACTTTTTTTCAATGAGCCACACTCTTTTCTTTTTGTTTGAACACATACACAAACACATACATGCCAATTTAGATAAGAGACAATTAAGCTATCATGTCTTTGGAATGTGGGAAGAAAGCCGAATGCCAAGAGAAAACCCATGGAAGCACAGGGAGAATGTTAAAATTTGATTCAGATAGTGTTTTGATCGAGATTCAAATCAAGGACCCCAGGGCTGAAAGGCATAAGCTCTACCCATTAAGCTGTTACATCAGGGCGCAAAGCTTACCTTCAATCCAGAGCTGTCTCCTGCAGTACCTTAGCTCCACCACAGGATATTCTCAGTCTTCTGGACTGAAGGATGTTCAGCCTCATTCAACCTGACTGAGGGCATACTGTGAAAGCAGGGATTCATGGACCCCTGTGGAGGCATCAACACAATACCCAGCATTCACCGCACAATGATATGATGATGCCCATGCAGCTCTCTACGTCACTTAGAACAGTACACCACCAGAAGAAAGGGAAGAAGACCTTGACCAGCCTTCAGACTTGGAAAAATGTAATGGGAAGTGCATACCCAAACACATCCAGCACCGTTCTACTTCGATGCAAACAATAACAAACTTCTGGAATGGATGTATGTGTGAATTAATTACATTTATTCAGCACTATGCTGTTCGTTAATTAATCCTTTGATTGCACTGAATTCTTTGGCTGCATAGTATAATCATTATAGTGTTTTCTGTGGCTCACGATGCTCTGTATATTTTGATTGAATTCTTTGATTGTAATGACTGTATTTAATGGAATCACCCTTGTGTAATCAGATATTTATAGAGTAGGTGGGCAGACTCAAGTCTGTCTATGGAGGAAGGATGAAGTCCTTGTCTGCTGCATAATGGGGGAGGGGGGGGGGGGTATTTTTCATTTTAATTGGCTTTGCTTCTATGTTTCATTCATTTTACAATTACTTATTGGTTGTAGTTGTATCATTACTTTAACAATATATAAACCAAATCACTAAAATCTCACACGTAAATTTCTAAAGGGTACTTTCAAAATGTTTAAATCAGTTGCTTTCATTAAAGTCATACCTGATGCTCTATCTATGAACTTCCTTGTACAGGCATTTATTCTGTTGTAGGGTGACAACCCCCTGTCCTTGTCTCCACATTATTTATTTACTACAGGTTTTTATATAGTGCCAATTTTTTATGCAGTGCTTTACATACTGTACATTTACAATGATTCTTGCTCTCGAGGAGTTACAATCTAAGGTCCCCATTGTGCATGCATACACATGCACATACTAGAGCCAAATTTAGGCAGGAGATAAGTAACCTACAAGCATGTCTTTGAAGGGTGGGAAGAAACTGGAGTACATGGAGGAAATCAATGCAAACATAAGGAGAACATGCAAAATATGTGCAGATAGAATTGTTCTTCTGCATTGTCACATGGGCTTCTGATGGAGATTGCAAGTGGCCATTCCAATATGTATTATGCAAGCATGGTCGACAGTTGTCACCAGTGGCAGCTTATCCATTAGGGGCACAGGGGTTCCGCCCCTCTAATCCATGCGTCCGGTCCCTAATCTACATGCAGTTAGTGCCGGACGCATGAATTCAGATGTTTTTTTTTTTTTGAAGCACATGATTGGAGACTAAGGCTCTAATTGGCTTCAAAAAAGGGTTTTTAAATTAATATTCGCTATTGTCTTCCTGATTCTCCTCCCGGCCAGGGAGATTGCCGGATCGTCCCATCCATTTTCCATTTTCTGGGGGGGCTGGTGTTGGTTTGCCACCAGCCCCCCCCCCCAAAAAAAATATTGAGCACCAGCCGCCACAGGTTGTCACCATAAGGAAACCGCCTTGAAAAATACCATGCAGCCCTTGCTGGAAGTAGCTGTAGAGAGGCTGCAAGAGATCATAAGTGCCACTGAGATACAACAAAGGACTAACAAAGCCCAATCATGTTATTTTTTTTTTTTTGTTTTCAAAAAAGTTTTATTAAAGCTATTAACAGAAATACAAAGTCAGCAAAAGGAATCATATTTCAACATTAGCATAAGTAGTTGGATGACAAGATTACAGGAAGGTGATAAACAAATAGCATAACACCGCAGGTCAAACCACCGATAACTGGTTAACAGTATGGGTCTTACATCCAACAACAGGTCATAAAAAATAAAGAGAATGATACGTTCAATGAGCTGACCAACATAACCAAAATACATAAGAAAGATCATGTCAAGAGAGAGAAGGGAAAGAGAGCAGAGAGAAACAAAGGGAAAAGAGGAAAAAATGCAGACAGAACAGAAAAGAAATATGAAAAACCCAAGGTACGATCACTTTAGTAAACGAAATAGGAACCATGGGTTCCACTTAAGGTCATATATGCGTTTTGTGTCCTGCAGAGTGTGAAAGATCTTTTCAGACAGCATCACTTGGTTGATACGTGAGAGAACCTGTGCTAACGGTATCGACGGGGATTTCCAGTGAAGTGCAATAGTCCATAGCACAGCGACACACATAGAGTGCACTAACCTTACAAAGTGTTTAGGAGTGTCAGGGGGGGTCTGGAAGAGAAGACAGTGGTGATAAGAGAGGGACAGTGCTCGGCCAGCGAACCCGACCATCAGCCTTAAGACCTCCTGCCAGACTGGGCGAATTAAATCACAATCCCAAAAAATGTGAATAAAAGTGCCAGGGTGATTGCATCCTCTAAAACAGTTGGGGGATGTAAGGGGATAAATCTGGCGCAAACGTACCGGGGTGTAGTACCACCTGGTGAGAACTTTGATGGCCGTCTCTCTAATAGTCAGGGATCTGGTGCATTTGCGCATGTTGTTCCAACCCTCCTCCCAATCCACCACTCCCGTCTCCAGAGCCAACTCCTCCTCCCAGCGCGATCTATATCGCAGAGGCTGACACACCGAATGTCCCTCCAGGGCCCTGTATATCAGAGAGATCAGTCCTTTTTGGCGTGGGAAATTAAAACATAAGTCTTCAAAGATAGTGAGCTGTGCCTGGGGACGGAGCCCATAACGGGAGAGAAAGAAGTGGCGGATCTGTAGGTATCTAAAACGTTCAGTATCCGGGAGTTGGTGTTGGGTCTGCAGTGTCGAAAAAGGAACAAAGCCAGAACCCGTCACAAAGTCCTTCAACTGGGTAAGCCCACAATGGACCCACATACCAAAAGATTCAGGATGGAGATAAGCTGGGGGGAACCTAGGATCACCCAGGAAGGAAGCACCCATAGAGCAACCCAGGGCGAGGTCGTATTTATGCTTGAAGCGGTGCCACAGTAGGAGGCTGTCCGCCACTATAGTATTAAGGGTGGTTAAAGTCAAGTGAGGACGATTAGTTGACCACATAAGTCCAGGGAGATAAAATGGAGTAATCGAGTCACTCTCAAACCTCACCCAGGGGACTCTAGAATTAGGGATCGACCACTGGGCTTGTTGAGTAAATCTGCAGGAAAGATAGTACAACCAAATTTGAGGAACCCCCAAACCACCATTTTTCATAGATCTGTAGAGTACCCCCCTCGCAAACCTGGGAGATCTATTGTTCCAAATAAATCTGTTGAAATGGGACTGAAGGTTAAGGAGAAAATATTTGGAGAGCTTAACAGGTAGAGAGCGAAATAGATACAATAGCCTGGGAAGGATGACCATTTTGAGCGCTGTGATTCGTCCTATAAAGGGGATACGTAAAGAGAGCCAGCCTTTTAAGGTGTTTTTAAGTTTGCTAATCAGTGGGGGATAATTGACCCCAAAGAGGTCACGGAAATTCCCGGGCAGTCCCACTCCCAAGTAGGGAATATGGGAGGCAGCCCAAGTAAAGGAGTAGTTTTGTTTAATAAGGGCCAAGTCATTGGGAGTAAAGCCTATAGGGAGGGCTACAGATTTGGAAACATTAATGGACAGGCCAGAGACCTTCGCAAAGTGAGACAGTGTCAGAAAAAGGTTGGGAAGGGAGACATGAGGGTTCGTGATAAACATCAAAACATCATCAGCATACATGCAAAATTTGTACATTTCGTTACCCTTAGTGTAACCAGTAATGTCAGGATGTCTCAGGAGGGCAATCGCAAGGGGCTCTAGGGCTAAAGCAAAGATTAAAGGGGAAAGGGGGCACCCCTGTCTAGTGCCTCTACCTATGGGGAAGAATTCTGAGCTACAGCCAGGCAACTTAATGCGAGTCATAGGATTATTGTAGAGGGCTTGGAATCCCACCAGAAAGCTGCCCTGAAAGCCCATGAGTGGCAAAAGTGTGTCTAAATAGTTCCATGTAACACTGTCAAACGCCTTCTGTATGTCTAGACTCAACAAGAGGAGTCTACGGGAGTACAGGTTGGCATCTTGAATAACGTTTGAGGCTAGGCGGATATTGTCTGTGATAAAGCGATGTGGAATAAACCCAGATTGGAAGGGGGAAATCAGGGAAGGGATAAATTTTGCCAGTCTGTCTGCTAAGATTCTACTAAATATTTTGATATCGTTATTTATAACCGAGATTGGCCTAAAATTTTGAGGTAAATTATGATTTTTATTGGGTTTAGGGATCAGTGACATGTTAGCTAACAGCATTTCTTCCGGGAAGCTATCGCCTAACAAAATTGAGTTGAAGAGTTGCATCATTCTAGGGGCTAAGATCATGGAGAATTTTTTGTAATAAAGAGCCGAAAAGCCGTCCGGGCCCGGGGCAGAACCCAATTTTAGTGACTTGAGAACCCCTAAGATTTCTGGGATCGTGATAGGGGCATTCAGTGCCTCCATTTGTGAGGGGGAGAGTGTCGCAAGAGGGATGTCATGTAACCAGGACAGGTCCACGGGAGAAGGAAGAGTGTGGGGGGATTCTAGGAGTTTAGTATAGAATTGCTCATAGATCTTGAGAACTTCTTTGGGATGTGACGATATAAAACCGTCCCTATTAGACAGCCGGTAAACATGAGGCGGGCAAAGTGAGTTAGACAATTTCCTAGCAAACGAGGTCGATGCAGAGTTGTTGAATAACAAACTGCGGGCCTTGGCCCAGCGTAGTGTCTTCTCGACCTTGGATGACAACAAGGAGTCAAGTTCCAGGCGCTTCTGGTCTATGGAACGCCTGGTTGAGTCCAAGTGCAATGAGGACGAGTCTTTATATAAGTGATCTAATTCTCTGGTTAATTCAACTATCCTAAGTCTGTTGGATTTGTTACGGGCCGCGGAAATACTGATAAGTCTTCCTCTAATGACAGCTTTATGTGCCATCCAGAGAGTTGAGGGCTGCATATCTGGGCGAGCATTCAAGGAAAAATACTCTTCCAGAGACTGAGCTACCTGGGCTTCCACCCCTGCATCCGAGAGAAGGGATTCATTCAATCTCCAGGAATGGGGCATGGGGGCGAGTTTAATGAAACCCGTAGTAAAGGAAATAGCCTGATGGTCTGACCAAACACAGGGATGAATGGAGGCTTCTAAAGAATTAGCAAGTATAATTGGGGTGGAGTATATGTAGTCTAACCTCGCATAACTATTATGCGGATGGGAGAAGAAAGTGTACTCCCTGCAGCCTATGTTGTGGGCTCTCCAGGTGTCAGTGAGTTGGAGGTCCCGTAGGCCTCTAGAGAGCGACCTCGGGAAAGCTCTAGAAGTGGTCGAAGTTGATGAACGGTCTAGAGTGGCGTTGGCTACTGAATTAAAATCGCCACCCACGATCATGTGGGGGGAGTGGTATTGTGCTAATTTCTCAAAAAATAACCCAAAGAAAGTAGCTGAGCCCTCATTGGGTGCGTAAATACTGGCAATGGTAAGTTCTCTGTTGTGGACAATGCCCTGAACAATAACATATCGACTTTCGGGGTCTCTGAATATATGCTTAACCTCCATCGGGAGGGAAGAGTGGAGAAGTATGGCGGCACCCCTGGTCTTGGACGAGTGGAGCGAGTAAAAGGCCTGAGGAAAATCCTTATGGAAAAATTTAGGGTGAGAGGAGCGGGAGAAATGGGTTTCTTGGAGTAGAAGGATTTTAGCTCCAAGACTTCTATAAAGGGAAAAGGCTTTACGCCGTTTGGAAGGTGAATTAAATCCCTTAACATTATGGGAGATACATGTTATTGCCATGGTAAATGAGAAATAACAACTATAGTTAAGAGATCAAATATGGTGGCGGGGGGAGAGAGGGAAACTCTCAAGGAATACTCGTCCAACAGGCGCAAGATAAACAGGGGGACCCTCATATCGTCATCAAGGTAACAGAAAAATAAGGTACAGTACAATAACACCAAGCGTAACATGAGAACACTAATCCTGAGTATAAAAGGAGCCTGAGTTGCTGAAGGAGCATAGGACATGAAATATGATCGACCTAAATGGGAGAAAATCAAAAAACATAAAATAAGAAAATAAACATTAGAGAAAAAAAGCCCAGAGCCTGACCTAGGTCTGGGACACAACATTAATGCTAAACGTGGTAGCGTGTGGGAAAGAATAGCCACACCAAAATAACAGTCAGATACCGAGACTACAAGGTCTCGTGACCAGTAGGGTTGCGCAATGGTAGGGGGCACCCACCAGAGAAGCAACCAACCACTGGAAAGGGGAGCCATACAACAGCTCCTAGGGACTTGTAAATGACCAGTGGGTTGGGTAGGAAAACCTGGAAAACATATAGCCCCTCTCTCCCGCACGCTCCACCACCCCCCAAAAAGATGGAGGCGCGGAGCGAGCGGGAGAAAAGAGGGGGAAAACAGTATAAAAACCAAAAACCCGAACAAACTCTACCCTCGAAAATGTAAACAAGAGCACTTTATAAAAAAAACACTGGGAATTATAGCAAACCGCAGTCAGAGCCTCAAGATGAAGTAGAGAAAAATAGCATCATCGAGGACTATCTTCCACCCAATCCTCAGCACCATATCTGATCCTACGCCTGTCCCTTCTGGTCGGGGGTGTTTGCCAAATAGGTGTAGCTCTGGGAGTGGAGGGCAGTCTGCGAATCGTAGAGGCATCCAAAAGTCCAAGCTTCACCAGGATCTCCTGACCCTCCAGGACCGAAGTGGCAGAGTATGTCGAGCCATTATGAGGAATCACAAGACGAAACGGGAACCCCCATCGGTATCTGATGCGGGCTGATTGCAAGACTGTGGTTATCTCCTTCAGGTTCCTTCTCCGCTCCAAAGTCGCCGGTGCGATATCCGGGAAAATTTGGATTACTTTGTCATCGAGAGTGATCCTCTGTTTGTTACGAGCTGCTCTCAATATTTCCTCCTTGACCAGAAAGTCTTTCATACAGAGGATGACATCCCTGGGTGGTTTATCCTCCGGGGGTTTGGGACGTAGAGCCCTATGTATCCGATCACATTTGAACATATTGGCTTCATGGTCAGGGAGCAAGGATTTAAACAACCTAATCACCACCGGAATGAGCTCAGATTCGGACTCAGGTATACCACGGATGCGCAGATTATTGCGTCTATTTCTGTTATCGAGGTCTTCTATCTGAGACTGTAGTAGCTGGACTGTGGAGGATAGGGCCTCATGTTCTCTGCTGAGGTCATTATGAGCTATTACCAACTCATCATGTTTAGTCTCTAGCCTCTCAGTCCTTGCGCCCAGAGCAGAGATTTCCTGTGAAAGTGCATGTGAAGTCTTTTGTAGTTCCGATTGAAACTTGGATGCCAATCTGTTGTACATGGATTCCAGACTGTCCTCTAGATCTGCTTTTGAGAGGGCACTGGGGCTCCTTCTATCCACCAATGGAGCATGTGAGGTTGGACCCAATGAGCGTGGTGGGGTGGCAGGGTCGGGGGAGAGGCGCCCTCCAACTGCCCCCTCACGCTCCATACTAGATTGTTCTTGAGAGCGTAGAAGGTACTGCGTGAGGGTTTTTTGGGCGGTGCTCCGTGCCTTCTTTTTTTTCGCCGGCATACACCAAGGCTCTGCGGGTTAGGAGGTGATGTGAGAAAAAAAAGGGGGTGAAACGTGGTGAAAATGTACCTCAGAGATAGGCTGAAGTCCCGGACGGAGCTAATCTGGGGCCTCAAACACACATTTCGAAACTAGCTGCGTGCGCTGCTACAGTGAGAGGGGGTGTGTTGAGACAGGAGCAGCAAGAGTAGTGTCAACTATCAATCTGTGGGCTTGCTGGGGCCTGCTGTACCACAGACTGATGTTGCAGCCCGGCAGCTACCAGTCCCAATGTGACAGGTGAAGGGGAGCACTCCCCAGAATAAAAGATCAATGGGGGGTCAGGGCACCAGGTAGCAGCCAACACCAGGGGGGGGGGAAGGCTGTGTCGTACTCACTGCGAGTCCAGGGGGAAATGTAGTGATAGCCGCGGCAAGGGGCACTGCGCACCGCAGTCACTTGAGGTGAAAACTTGTGAAAATGTCCAGGAAGTGGTGAGAAGCGGTGGCAGGAAAGACACAGTAGGCCCCAAGTAGCACTCGCCACCAGTCCGATCCACCTGTGGGCAAATTATTGCAGGAGGGGCAGAGATGGCCCCCACAGGTTCCAGAGTTGCCCCACTCCGCCCAAGGGAGCGGAACCGGGAAGGGGTGCCTCACCAGCAGCAGAAACAGGTACCAGAAGCGGGGATGAAAGGTTGAGGCCTGCTCTGGGTGTACCAAGATGGCCGCCGGCCGGCGCTTCGGATCACCAGGCCCCAATCCTCCAGGCGTTCCTCTCCTACCGTGCACAGCCACCCGGTCCCGGGCGGGGATGTCTCACTGTGCGGATGCTGGGAGAGAGAACCTTTTTCGGATGCGATGAACGTCTGGATGCACGGGAGCCAAGGTAGGCCGCAAGATGGTGGCGGAGCGCCACTCGTGCTGACAGCAGCCTCCGGACGGACCGGAGCTCGTGGACAACCCGGAGTCACTCCAAAAGACCCCCGAACGACCCATGTTATTTTTTTTTTAAAACATTGACAATTGCTTACGATACAAAATGTTCAAGGGTTTATATCTGCTTTAAAAATATTGGCTAGTGCAGTATTTTTTCAGCACAGATACTTGTTTTTTTTTTGTTGCATTATGGTCTATTGATTTCTATTATGCACAATTTTATCTCTATTTTTTTGACGTAGCATTGGCCTTTTCTTACTTCATTACCATTCAGAAATATCTAGCCATTCACTAATTTTCCTGAGACAGCTGAAAATGCCTGGTGGAATGGCTAATGCTTGTCTCGTGTCTGTGGATACCTTTAGGCAATCAGATCAGCCCCGTTAATTCCAGCAACACGCGGACAAAACAGAAAGCCTTCAGTAAAGGTGTAGGTTTTCCAGTAATATGTTTTGTTATGCGTTTAGAAAGCAGAGATTGGTGTAAAATCTATTCTGCTGAAAGCTATTTGTTTGCTTCTACCAGCATGAAAAGAACCTGATGTAAGACATCCCTTCCCGATGTAACGACAAATAACAGCGTGCTGTGCAAAAACAGCCTTATGTTTACAATACCATATCAAGCATGAACGGAAAACAAAGGGAAATCTTCCTGTGTAGCCACACTTTAATATGCATAGCATTGTAGATGAATGCATAGCCGAGCCGTAAAGCCAAGAATTGCCTGAACATTAATAAATATAACTTTGCAAATTTAGCAATTCCCAGTCTAGTACAAAACTTAACATATTCATGAAGAATCTTTCATGTGCTTTTGATCCAGGACACTACAATAGATTGTTTTCTGCTCCGTTAACAGCTCCTTTTGTCATGTTCTCTCCTATTCAAATGTGCTTTCCTCTTTTCATCATGTTGGCAATTGGGATATAAAATGTATTTAGAATTAACAAGCTCAAAGTAAGCTCGCCTGGCTATTAGGTTTTAATACTCACAAATGTGCAAACGACTTTTTGTTCCTACATTTTTGTAATTTGAAAATTATCATCTGTATGTCTGTAAAACCTGTACATTTTGAGTTTTTGCCATGTCTAGGCCTCACCCTTTTCTCTGTAGTTAATACTCATTACCATTAGAGTTAAGTCCAACCAATCACCTTGGAAAACAACACATTCAGTTTAAAATAGAAATGAAAGGCAAAACATTTGTGTATAGATATAAAAAAAATATATAAATACAATTTTTCTCATTTTTATAAGTAATCACATTCCCTCTGTTCTCAGTTGCATAGGGGGGAGGAGGAGAAGCAGCACACTGAGCTTCCCAATGAAAGGCTGTGCAGGGGGGGGGGGGGGGTGTCAGGACAAGTCTGATCATTGGAGGAGAGCTCATTGAGTTCCTAGAATAGCTTGGGAACTGAGCACAGTGTGTTCTCATGCTTAGTGTGGCCAGTTTTAATAGGGAAGCAGAGGGACTGGTAGAAACACCAGGGAGTTCACATAAAGGAAGTAATACAAAGATAACAGGATTCATGGTATGTACATGGTGTATACTCATACAATTACATGGTACAGCAGGCACATATCAGGAATATGAAATGTCGGGGGTAACAAACACTTGAACCCTTTTTACCTGGTCCAGATGTCGCTTTAATATGGTCTGTATGTCTGGAGGGCAGGACGGATTGGTGATAATGTAACCACTGTGATTGTCTCAAACCTCCAATAGAATTACCTGCTCAAGTCCTGTACCTCTCTCACTCACTGTGCTCATCAAGCCCATCGCCGCTTATCATCTAAGCATTTGGATCAATAGGAGCTGCACACCAAAAATCTCATTCTTCCAAAGCTCTCTATTCAGCTGTCAGTAAAGCAAATGCATCCATGTTGTCCCTACCCAGGGACCGCCCCTACCTAATATGTTTCACCAAGGCTCAATTGCAAGGAACAGCAGGGACAACATAGTGCACTTCTTTTACTGACAACTGAATAAAGAGTTTTGGAACAATGAGATTTTGGCATGTGGCTCCTATAAATCAACACTTGGAATGGCTGTCACGGTGGTTACATAATTAGGAGACTGTCCTGTTGACTACCAGTCATTAGTGGGGACAGAGAGCTGTCTTTTGCAGCTCAGTATATGTGCTGGAAGTGTACAATGAGTGCACTCTCAGCACAAAAACATTGGCCTTCCAGAGACGCATACTGTAGATGTGGTATGTGGTATGAAAGCCCACACTTTGGGCTGTATATGCTTTGTCGGTGGCAACAGGTTAGGTTGGCCATACACAAATAGATTTTGTTCATTCAACCGCAGGCCTACTACACAAAATGCTTATTAAACTGTGAGGGGCCTTCAAAAAGTTTCTACGCTTTTTTAGATTTAAAAGAGTTTAAAAAAAAAAAGTTTAGATACTTTTTGAAAAACCCTTGAATATATTATTTAGTTTACATCTGTTTTAAAAAGTGTTGGTTCTCACAACATTTCCACAAGGTCCATAAACTCCTTGAATTGTGGCCAAACTAACAGAAATGGGGCAAAATTAGAACAGTGTAAGGTCAGCTTTTAGTGGCCAGAGGAGGCCATCAACATTTTTTTGGAATGGCAGGAAATGTAACTGCTGGCAGTTGTAAACCTAGTGCATTTATATTAGACACCCAGGGATGATATTTTTTATTTTAATTCCTCTATCCATTAGTGGTTATTTACTAAAGGCAAATCCACTCTGCACTGCAAATGCAAAGTGCACTTGAAATTGCACTGAAAGTGCACTTGGAAGTGCAGTCGCTGTAGATCTGATGGGTTAATCCAAGGAAAATGTAAAAAAAAACAGCATTTAAACTTTCACATGATTGGATAATAAAATCAGTAGAGCTTCCCCTCATTTCAGATCAACCCTTCAGATTTACAACGACTGCACTTCCATGTGCACTTTAAGTCCAATTTCAAGTGCAGTGCTTGTAGTTTGCACTTGTAGTGCAAAGTGCATTTACCTTTCGTAAATAACCCCATTAAAATTATTCTGAGTAGTTATCAGGACAATAAATAAATACTAATATTGACCAAGAAAGGAATAGGGATAGTAAAAATGTTCCTTACCTGAATTTTGTATATAGATTTGTGTCAGTAAATAAACAAATAAATGAATGAATAAATAAACAAATAAATAAATATGATTCAAAGCCTTAATACAGTGAAACATGAGGATAAAAACAGTATAGTTTGATAGTGACAGGCATGCAGATAGTTACATTATAGTAATACGTTCCTGCAAACAGCAATGACTCATTAACATGTAGATAAAAAATGGAAATTATGACACTACATGGGCTACAAATCTGTAATCATGCATAATACTTGGGCAACAAATAGTCAGTTTTTACGATATGCTGTAAACAAACGGACAACTGCTGTAATACATGGGCATGAAATGGGCAACCATTACAATATATGAGCAGAAGAGGAGCAATTGTGAAAATATTTGGGCAAGAAATGGGAAAATGCAACAATATGTGGGCTCATTTCCAATCACCGATTTAGTCACCCCTAAAGCATAAATCCCTGTTCTAACAAAAATATACCTCCCTTGCTCCCAGCAATCGCCCTCCCCTCCATTCATACAAAACATGTACTAGATCTCATATGTAGTGTTGCACCCAACATGGATTGTGGAGAAATCCTCTCAAGTTTTCCCTTGGCTTTGTGTCATGTGGCGTGTCATGGATGATCTGTATAACACATAGGTGGCACAAGACCTGAATGTTGCACCTATCCAATGTCACACAAGATGACACTATTCATTGACCATGCAAACTTGGCTCAGTTCATTTTTTTAACCTCAATTGTTTAGTAGACACTCAACAAGTGTCAAAAGCACCTGTCAAGTGCATTCTTTTACCACATGTGAAAATTCAGTCTTAAAGAGCCTACCAAGACTGCAATAGCCTTAGCATTGACATTAGGTGAACAAGAATATTTGTGTCTATGCCACAGGGAAGGATAGAACCAAGTTGAAAGCTTGTCCTGGGATAAAACAATAGTGATTGGCTGGAAAAAAAAGCAGTCCCAGTTGACTAGTTCTTTCTCTGGAGATGCGGTTGAGCCAGGAGATGGCTTATAGAAATATGATCGTCCCCTCGCCTGGCCATTTATGAGCAATCATTTTCATCCATCTGTAGGTAAAGTCAGCTGGGTAGAATAGATAAAAGACCTCATGTATAGCTTGCACCTGAGATCTGGTGGAACACAGAACACATTTTAAATAAATAGACTTTGAGGGTATTACTAAATTGGTATATTTGTATGACCTAGTGACTTGTTTTAAAGGGGTAAACATGCTAAATGCCCTGCAGTTTTATCAATGAGCACTATCATTGTATATTGTCTTAGATGCTATTTCACATAATATACTTACGCAAATTTTTTTTTTTTGAAAATGTCTTCAGATTTGTTCTTGTTCAGTGCTGGTAGTCATCTCTTTGATTAATTTGTAGAAAAAATTATAATTGTATAAATTACATATGTTGGTTATATAGAAATCTGATGAACTTATCCACTTCAACTTCAACTTCAATAATGAATAAGTAACCTGCTAATGATCTAGGAAACATTACTATGGTACTAATGTGACAAATGCACCATACTTATTTAATTTTACACTCCAATTAAAGTTAAAGAAATAGTCAAATATTTAGTAAAACAGACATTGTATATGCAATCTCCATTTTTATAGCCCTACCTCACATTTTTTGTTATAACAGTTACACAGTGTGGTTGATTTGCTAAAAATGAAGAGTGCAAAATCTGGTGCAGCTATACATGGTAGTCAATTAGCTTCTAACTTCTGTTTGTTCAATTAAGCTTTGACAAAAAAAAAAAAAATGGAAGCTGATTAGTTTTTAATGCAGAACTGTACCAGACTGTGCACATTCCAGTTTTAGTACATCCACCCCAGTGGTTCTGAATACAACTTCACAGTCCAAAAGGTACCAGAGCTTGACCACTCTGTCCAGTACACTCTAACTGACCTGGTCAGATATTCACCTCTCTTCACACTACAAGTGTGGATGAGCATAATTATGATGAGAGGCACTGGAATTGGAGTACAGGAAGTATATTTCCATAGTAACCAATCAGCTTCTAACTTAGATGAATGAAAATCTACAGTAGACAATGCCTGGTTTCCATGCAGTTGCCCCAGATTTTAGCTTCTCCAGTTTTGAGAGTTTTCACTCAGTGTATTTTTTCTAGGTGAAACCCATTTTTTTTTTTTCATTTAGGCATTTCTAAGTAAAAATCAGTTAACATGCACCTGTACCCTTTTTGCAAGCAGTGAAAAAGCTTTAAAGCAAAGCATCTCTAGTTGCATATAATTTATTAAAGGTCATAACAATGTCTCTAAAGTTGAGTTTCAGTCAATTTTTGATGGCTTAGAAACAATGGCTGCTTGTTGACATTAGAAGGCTAGCACATTGTCAAGATTTTGTTCTTCATAGAAAGTATAATGAAAAGGAGATGTGATTTTAATTCCTGTGCTGTACACTTTGAAGCTGACTATTTCCATAATGTCAATAGCTAGAGAGGTGAATGGGGACTTATGCAAAAGATTTACTTCCTCAGGCAGATTGGGTAGGTGCTACTGATTGACCTTGCAAAGAGAAACACTGGGTAGGGACAGATCCAGGGAAAGGACAAATGGGCCTGCAAATGGAACTCTAAGGTGGCAAAAGGAGTCCAAATCCCAATTCTGGGCTGGTTAAGACTCACCTCCCAGAGTGGCCAATAAATTGTATTATCAGGTCACTCTATCAGGGCGCGGACGTAGACGTGGGTTCAAAGGGGGCCAGAAAGAATATAAGAGGGTGAGCCAAGTTATAATTCCATATGTCTGGAGATATGGAGGAACCTTAAATAGTCAGTGCATTTAGAGAGTGCTATGGTATTTCAGGCAAATACACCCAAGTTTGAGATTTATCCTAACTGCTACAGCCATGATATAAAAGAGCGTTCCTCCCAAGTGATTGTCTACTCGAAACAGTTACAAATGAGGCTGGTTAGTAACCAGGCAGAAATGAAGATGCCTTATTAAGATGGAATATATCTCAGACGAGGAGATGTCCCACCTGGGAGCTCAATCACCTGTTAGGGTGGGGGAGCCTCACTTGGGAAATCTCTGCTTTTATGTGTCTCCGCTGGCCAGGTATTTTTAGGCTTAAGCGTTTTTGTATTAGCCAATGGAAGGCTAGTTACCAGGAGAAGGAGATGAATGTTAGGCATGAAATTGCATTATGCACATTTTTTTTGTTTTATTTTTGTCAGGTGCTCCTGAAGTCTATTGAAGTCTATTGAAAACACATGCTCAAAGAAGCTCCAGTACTTTTTCTGAACCTTGAGCAACAACGCATCCCTCAGATATAAACAGGCACAATAGAAATCTGGTGTTGAGGGTTGAAGCACTTCTGTCAACACATTTCAGATTGCTCAAGTGTAAATGTGGGCTTAAGGAGTTGAAAACCTTTATTCAATAAATTGTGCCCAATGGTGAGCAAAAACTAAACACAATTATATAAAATCTTGTTTAGTCGTTTTTTTTTTTACTGTATAATATAGAAAAGTGCAGCATTTTGTTACATGTTTTAGACGATACAATTTCCTTTCCATGGGTACATGACATTTATGTGGATAAGGATGTAATGGGCAAAAAGAGAGGTGCTTAATGTCAGTGCCATTTAAATGAAAATGTTACCAGCCCCTATAAAAATAAAATATAAATTAAAAATAATTATGTATTACCGGAGTATACCTTTAAACCCCAATGAAAAACACTTATTAATTTAAGTGCACTTACTTTGGGCACCAGGTATATAATTTGTGGGTATTTAGGCATCACCTCGAGCCATTTCCCCTATGCAACAAAAACCCATCCCTCTTCACAAATGCAAATCATCCAGCTTTCTCCAAAACCCACATGTATTCCAATAGATGTTTATGAAGTAAAGACAAATATGATACATTAAATGTGAGCAATCAAGGTTTTGTAATAGCGTAAATGAAATGTAAAACAGCCAGCACATGTCTCACAGCGAAAGCTCCAGACAGTCTATCCGCCATGAAGCACTTAGAAATTTAAAGGCCCATCTTCCCCCACCCTCTTGTCATTTTCCCCATTGTATTATTGTGTCTCAGCAGGATATTACTAATAACTTGACAGTCAATCAAGGAAAATTGCAGCAATGTTGTAAACTCATTTTAAAGTATTCTTCATTTTTCTTTTGCCAACGCTGAAAAAAACCAAGAAGGCGGCACTTGTATTCAATCTTTTATTTAAATCAGCCATCACAGCGAGGAAGAAGACATTCTGAAAATAGTAAATGTGCTTACATTGAAGACAGGGAAACATGATACATTTAAATTGGTCAATTTTATCTCATTATATCAATCACGGGTATTTTCTGTGGGGCAGGTAAAATGAGAGTTAATCTTAATTTTCTGTGTCGGATTATGTATGATCTTATCAAAAGCACGATGGCCGCAAATTCATTGCTGAATAAGACATCAAGCTTTTATGATAAATTAGTCCTAAAATCATGGTTCACTTGTAAATAAAACGAAAATATAGACAATTGTTTTGCCACTATTAAATATGCTGTCACAAAAAATAAATGTTACTTTAACATAAAAAAAAATATACATAGAAGAGTAGTCATGTCAGTCTGTTCTTCATGTGGAAAAAAATGGAGCCCTACAATGGACTGTCTGTTGGACAGCTTAGGTGGTCATTGGCTGTCCACCAAGCCCTGCTTATCTCTATTGATTAGTGAGACCCCCTGTGACTTAGAGGCTGGATAAGAGCCACTGGCTATGGAACCATAGTCACTATTAGCATATCAGAAAGATCTGGCTTTCATCAAAAGTAAAATGATGTGTACGGTAGACACCTAGAATTCTCTGTACTTCAATGCACATTACATTTTAATAACATCATAATAACCTCAAATTTACTTTAAACTAATAACTTAAAGTGGGTTATTCTATCTGGGTTGAAGTACAATAGTCCCAAATAAAAGAGGACACACTGTTGGACAACTGTGAGGTATCAAAGGACCAAGCTTTAAAGAATGTTGGAGTTCCTGGAATTAAAGTTTATGTATAGCGGGAAAAAAAATGTATTTGATAAAGTGGTTAAGGGCTAAAAAACATTGTAGGGTTATGTTATTGATGTCTCACTACCATTGGGGAAATTTCCCTTTACTTCCTATTCCAGAGATACAACAGGAAGCTAAAGGAAGTCTTTAAATAAAATTATTGGAATTCCACTCTTAGACAGTGTCCTCATTGGCTGATTTCCCCTTACGTAATGTTCTAGGGATAGTTCTAAAATGTTGGACTTCTCATTTTCTTTCTCGGTTACAATGGTCACCAGTACAAATACAAGGGTTAATCTCCACAATGGGGACATGGAGAGCCTTGAGAAAGGGTCTTATCCCTCCCCACTCTATCCAAAACAATAAAAAAACATAGTCACTAGGATATCAGTACCTTAGCATAATGGGTATACTTGCACAAAAAAGGGACAGCAAGTGTAAGATGTGACAAAGGCAAGATACAAAGTTTCACCTTTGAAGAAATAACAGATACAATATATCGTAAGCCACAAAGAACTGGAAACTGACCTTTTGGTCTTATATCAAGAATGGTAGAACACTTGTTTGGCAACTTTATTGTATACTGAAGGGAAAGCAAACCATGTTTCTTCTTGGTTTACCGATTGCTATTTGCCATGGGTTAATGCACTCTGAACCAGTGTTAATTTCGTTGATGAAAACATTTTTGTCAAAATTGTCATCAGTTGCATGTTTCCAGTGACGAAAACAAAACAAAAGTGATAAATAAAGGTAGGTGTGGCGCTGTTCTAGGGTGCAATTATTACTTTCCCCTGTGTAACACTCTGTGTATCGCTATATTGTACTCCCAATGTAAAAATATATCAAAAAACTTCAGAGTTGCTAAAACATGTGTAAAGTGTCCAGGTTTCCGTTACATCCGAGGGGGGTGGGGTCACCCGCATGTCATTGGGGAAGCTGGGCTTTCCCCTTGCGTCAGAGGGGGCAGGGTCAGGTGACAGGTGGTCCCGCCCTCCTCAGATAAGAAGTGTCAGGGTGCTGGGATCCCCGCAGTGTCTCCGGTGGAGACAGAGGATGGATGCGCTGAGCTGGAGGGAGAAATCACCCATCGCTGGATCAGATCAGCCATCTCTGGACCCTGGAGAGATGATCATCCATGGCTGGATAGCAAGAGTGCATTACCACCACTGGAATCTTTTTTTCATTTTTTTTATTTTTAATAAAGGACTTTTGCAACGGTGTGTGTGTCTTTTTAAACTATTTTTACACTTTCTTTTTGAAATGGTAGGGGTACTTTTGTACCCCTTACCATTTCAAACGGGGGGGCAGGATCTGGGGGTCCCCTTGTTAAAGGGGGCTTCCAGATTCTGATAAGCCCCCCGCCCACAGACCCCCACAACCACCGGCCAGGGTTGTGGGGATGAGGCCCTTGTCTTCATCAACATGGGGACAAGGTGCTTTGGGGGGGACCCCAAAGCATCCTCCCAATGTTGAGGGCATGTGGCCTGGTACGGTTCAGGAGGGGGGGCAGTCTCTCGTCCCCCCTCTTTTCCTGCAGCCTGCCAGGTTGCGTGCTCGGATAAAGGGTGTGGTATGGATTTTTAGGGGGAACTCCACGCTATTTTTTTTTTGTCGTGGAGTTCCGCTTAAATGACATACCAGACCTGAAGGGCCTGGTAATTGAATTTGGGGGAACCCCACGCTTTTTTTAATTTTTATCAATGACTTTCAATGACTGTTCTCTGTATTACGGGGAGCCGACAATTCATTATAGCCGCAAGTGATTTTAAATGACTTTTTTTCCTGCAGAAATGACACTTTGTACAGGGACAGTTCTAAGCATGAGAAAAATGTGCCCCTTCACATGCATACTATAGACACCCCCCAGGTATGAAATTTAAAGGAATATTACACTTTTATTGTTTCACTTTAAGCATTATTAAAATTAGGGATGCACCGAAATTTCGGCCACCAAAACATATCGGCCGAAAATGCATTTTCGGCAATTTGCTGAAAGGAAAAAACGGCCGATCATTGAGCCGAAAATCATTGAGCACCGCCCCCGCCCCTGGTGTCACCCATCATGGGAGGTGTATAGTGAAGGAGAGCCGCCTCCGCCGTCTGGTTCAATAGAGCACCGGGAACATCACAGCTTTAATTTCAATAGCTGTGTGTTACCCCGTCGCGCGCCATCGCATACAGCCCCTCCCCCTTGTTCGGGGAACTTTGATAGACAGATCACCCGTCCAGATTGGATGGGTGATCTGTCTATCACAGTTCCCCGGACAAGGGGGAGGGGCTGTATGCGACAGCACGAGCTTGAAATGAAAGCTGTGATGTTCCCGGCGCTCTATTGAACCAGACGGCGGAGGCGGCTCTCCTCTCTCTTTGCTGCATCGCTGGCTGCACGGGGGCATCACTGACTACACAGGGGACAACACACTGGCTACACAGGGGACAACACACTGGCTGCATGGGGGGCATCGCTGACTACACAGGGGACAACACACTGGCTACACAGGGGACAACACACTGGCTGCACAGGGGACAACACACTGGCTGCACTGGGGACAACACTGGCTGCACTGGGGACAACACACTTATCTCTTTTATCATGTCGCCAGTCTCTGACCCTCTCCTGTACCATGTCGCCAGTCTCTGACCCTCTCCTGTACCATGTCGCCAGTCTCTGACCACCTCCTGTACCATGTCGCCAGTCTCTGACCACCTCCTCTCCTGTACCATGTCGCCAGTCTCTGACCACCTCCTATACCATGTCGCCAGTCTCTGACCACCTCCTGTACCATGTCGCCAGTCTCTGACCACCTCCTGTACTACATCGCCAGTCTCTGACCACCTCCTGTACCACGTTGCCAGTCTCTGACCACTTCCTGTACCATGTCGCCAGTCTCTGACCCTCTCCTGTACCATGTCGCCAGTCTCTGACCCTCTCCTGTACCATGTCGCCAGTCTCTGACCCTCTCCTGTACCATGTCGCCAGTCTCTGACCACCTCCTGTACCATGTCGCCAGTCTCTGACCACCTCCTCTCCTGTACCATGTCGCCAGTCTCTGACCACCTCCTATACCATGTCGCCAGTCTCTGACCACCTCCTGTACCATGTCGCCAGTCTCTGACCACCTCCTGTACCACGTCGCCAGTCTCTGACCACCTCCTGTACCACGTCGCCAGTCTCTGACCACTTTCTGTACCATGTCGCCAGTCTCTGACCACCTCCTGTACCATGTCCCCAGTCTCTGACCACCTCCTGTATCATGTCCCCAGTCTCTGAACACCTCCTGTACCATGTCCCCAGTCTCTGACCACCTCCTGTACCATGTCCCCAGTCTCTGACCACCTCCTGTACCATGTCCTAAGTCTCTGACCATCTCCTGTGCCATGTCCCCAGTCTCTGACCACCTCCTGTACCATGTTCCCAGTCTCTGAGCACCTCCTGTACCATGTCCCCAGACTCTGACCACCTCCTGTATAAAAATATTTTTTAAAAACAGTCATTTTCGGTATTGGTGCTGTTTCGGTATCGGTTTCGGTTTTCGGCCTAGTGTATTTTTCATTTTCGGTATCGGTTTCGGCACCAAAAAACCCATTCGGCACATCCCTAATTAAAATCACTGCTCCCGAAAAAACTGCAGTTTTTAAAAAACTTTTTTTTGCATGATACATGTCCCCTTGGGCAGGACCTAGGTCCCCAACACTTTTTATGACAATAACTTGCATATTAGCCTTTAAAATTAGCACTTTTGATTTTGAACATTCGAGGCCCATAGACTTTAATAGGGTTCTAAAGTTCACACGAAGTTTAGGTCTGTTCGCAGGTTCTGGTGCAAACCGAACCGGGGGGTGTTCGGCTCATCCTTACTGGTGTGCGCAGGTGCTGACAATGCACTTATGCAAGAGTAAATGAGTGTGCTATGATCATATATAGTCAGATTTTCAATACATAAAATAAAAACAAAAGTGACAGGTGCTCTTCAAATACTGTGCATTGGTGATCCTCATATATATATATATATATATATATATATATATATATATATATATATATATATATAAGAAAAAACTCTCCAATCCTCTCATTGGCCTGGTGACCTATCTACATGCTTTACATTTGTACCAATGTAAAGCATGTAGAGAGATCACCAAGCCCATGAGGGGGGGTCTATAAGGAGTTTTTTTCTATTTTCACTTTTATATATACTTTTTATTTTTTGATCATCCGGAATTTTTTCGCATGAAATTTGTTTTTGCACATCGAGAGACTGAAATTCTTGCCCATTCTTCCTTTCAAAACAGCTTGAGCTCAGTGAGGTTGGATGGAGAGCGTTTGTGAACAGCAGTTTTCAGCTCTTTCCACAGATTCTCGATTGGATTCAGGTCTGGACTTTGACTTGGCCATTCTAACACCTGGATACGTTTATTTGTGAACCATTCCTTTGTAGATTTTGCTGTATGTTTGGGATCATTGTCTTGTTGGAAGATAAATCTCCGTCCCAGTTTCAGGTCTTTTGCAGACTCCAACAGGTTTTTATCCAGAATGGTCCTGTATTTGGCTGCATCCATCTTCCCCTCAATTTGAACCATCTTCCCTGTCCCTGCTGAAGAAATGTAGGCCCAAACCATGATGCTGTCACCACCATGTTTGACAGTGGGGATGGTGTGTTGAGGGTGATGAGCTGTGTTGCTTTTACGCCAAACATATCGTTTTGCATTGTGGGCAAAAAGTTGGATTTTGGTTTCATCTGACCAGAGCACCTTCTTCCACATGTTTGGTGTGTCTCCCAGGTGGCTTGTGGCAAACTTTAGACGAGACTTTTTATGGATATCTTTGAGAAATGGCTTTCTTCTTGCCACTCTTCCATAAAGGCCAGATTTGTGCAGTGTACGACTGATTGTTGTCCTATGGACAGACTCTCCCACCTCAGCTGTAGTTCTCTGCAGTTCATCCAGAGTGATCATGGGCCTCTTGGCTGCATCTCTGATCAGTCTTCTCCTTGTCTGAGCTGAAAGTTTAGAGGGACGGCCAGGTCTTGGTAGATTTGCAGTGGTCTGATACTCCTTCCATTTCAAAACGATCGCTTGCACAGTGCTCCTTGGGATGCTTAAAGCTTGGGAAATCTTTTTGTATCCAAATTCGGCTTTAAACTTCTCCACAACATTATTACGGACCTGCCTTTTGTGTTCCTTGGTCTTCATGATGCTCTCTGCGCTTTCAACAGAACCCTGAGACTATCACAGAGCGGGTGCATTTATACAGAGACTTGATTACACACAGGTGGATTCTATTTATCACCATCAGTCATTTAGGACAACATTGGATCATTCAAAGATCATCGCTGAACTTCTGGAGTGAGTTTGCTGCACTGAAAGTAAAGGGGCCGAATAATTTTGCACGCACCACTTTTCAGTTTTTTATTTGCTAAAAAAGTTTCAAATATCCAATAGATTTCATTCCACTTCACAATTGTGTCCTACTTGTTGGTGATTCTTCACAAAAAATTTAAATTTTATATCTTTATGTTTGAAGCCTGAAATGTGGCAAAAGGTTGAAAAGTTCAAGGGGGTCAAATACTTTTGCATATATGAGGATCACCAAGGCAAGGTTTTTGAAGAGCACCTGTCACTTTCGTTTTTATTTTATGTATTGAAAATGTAACTACATATGATCACAGCATGCTCATTTACTCTTAAATATGTGCATTGTCAGCACCTACACACACCAGTGTTTGCACTAAGCATTTGACACTTTACACATGTTTTAGCAACTCTGATGTTTTTTATTTATTTTTACATTGGGAGTATAATATAGCGATACACAGAGTGTTACACAAGGTCATGCAATTATTGCAACCTAGAGCAGAGCCACACCTATCTCTTTTTATTTAACACTTGCAGTTAGAGTCCACCTAGGTGGTTTTACCAGGAGGGGCAACAGTTTTTTTCCATCTTATTTATTGCCATGAGTGCAGGACCACCAATATATTTTACAAAAACTTAACAAAAATTACCCCACATTTTGTCAACTGAAAAAAACTATGATGAAAATCAATTTCCGTATTCATCAACAAATGAAAATGTGAAGGAGGGGTGTTTACCTAATTAAAGCCCATGAGTGTTTTCCCTCCCAGAAAGCAAGGTAGCGACCATAGCACACTTAGTGGTGTGGCATGATTAACGCCATGCAGCATTACTGGCCTCCTCAGCTGACCATCCAGAGCATTGTGTGCATTACAGTCCTCCTTAGACCACTGTCCAAAGCACTTTGCAGCATTAAAGGCCTCCTCAGACTGCCCAGAGCACTGTGCAGTATTTTCAGGTCTCCTCAGACCACCGTCCAGAGCACTGTGCAATGCATTTTAGGCATCCTCAGACCACCGTCCAGAGCACTGTGCAATGCATTTTAGGCATCCTCAGACCACCATCCAGAGCACTGTGCATTCCAGGCATCCTCAGACCACCATCCAAAGCATTGTGTATTACAGGCCTCCTCAGACCACTGTCCAGAGCACTGTGCATTACAGGCCTCATGAGACCACTGTCCAGAGCATTGTGCAGCACTACAGGCCTCCTCAGACTGTCCAGTGCACTGTGCAGCATTTACAGGCCTCCTCAGACCACCATCCAGAACACTGTGCATTACAAGCCTCCTCAGACCACCGTCCAGAGCACTGAGCATTACAGGCCTCATGAGACCACTGTTCAGAGCATTATGCAGCATTACAGGCCTCCGTGAACCATCCAGAGCACTCAATGTGCATTACAGGCCTCCTCAAACCATTCAGAGCATGTAGTTTGATCAAACCTTAACACCATAAAAATTAACATGATATTAGATTTTTTTACTCCAGGAGTATATAATGAGTTTGTAAATTTTAGAGAAATTCTAAAACAATGCATTACAATTTAACTTAACCAATTTGATTTAAAATGTACTGCAGATTTTAGTTGATTAACTAGATGCTGACCGCCGGCTGTCGAATGACGGCCAGGCGGCGCACCTATTGTGGCGGGAGGCCGTCATAGGATGGCCTCCCGTTTAAACAGGGAATACACACGATCGTGCGCGCGCATACCTGTTTCTTGGGTGGCGGCGTGTCACAGTGACACCGCTCACCACCAAAGGGGGTGAACAGCCATTGGTTATGGCTGTTTACCACGTGATGGGCCGTGATGAAGTCACAGCCGATCACAGATGGTCACACCCCGACTGTGCATGGTGCATGAGCGCGATCGTGAGCGCGCTGCGCGTGCACGTCGGTGGCGGCGTGTTCCCCGGGAACACTGCTCGTCACCAACGCTGGTAAACAGCCATTGGCCGGCTGTTTACCCACATGATCGGCTGTGATCCTTTCACAGCCGATCACTAAAATGTAAACAAACCGCGGTAACGAGATGTTACCGGGTTCTCCTCCTTACACACCGATCGTGTGTGAGGAGGAGATTGCGGTAACATCTCGTTACCGCCTACAGTGTACACCAATCATACTGATTGCCCCCCCAATAAAGAGGACCTGTCACCACCCCTCATAGTACCTGTCAATCACAGTCCATCAGAGTACCTGTCACAGCCCGTCAGAGTATTTGAGTACCTGTCACAGCCCATCAGAGTACCCGAGTACCTGTCCCAGCCCATCTGAGTACCCGAGTACCTGCCACAGTTCATCTGATTACCCGAGTACCTGTCCCAGCCCATCAGAGTACCCGAGTACCTGTCCCGGCCCATCAGAGTACCCGAGTACCTGTCCTGGCACATCAGAGTACCAGAGTACCTGTCACGGCACATCAGAGTACCCGAGTACCTGTCACTGCCCATCAGAGTACCCGAGTACCTGTCACGGCCCATCAGAGTACCTGAGTACCTGCCACGGTCCATCAGAGTACCGAGTACTTGTCACAGTCCATCGGGGTACCCGAGTATCTGTCACGGTCCATCAGAGTACCCGAGTATCTGTCACAGTCCATCAGAGTACCTGAGTACCTGTCACAGCCCATCAAAGTACCCGAGTACATGTCACAGCCCATCAAAGTACCCGAGTAGCTGTCACAGCCCATCAAAGTACCCGAGTACCTGTCACGGTTCATCCGAGTACCCGAGTACCTGTCACAGCCCATCTGAGTACCCGAGTACCTGTTCCAGTCCATCTGAGTACCCGAGTACCTGTCACAGTCTGAGTACCTGTCACAGTCCGAGTACCCGAGTACCTGTCACAGTGCGAGTACCCGAGTACCTGTCACAGTTCATCTGAGTACCCGAGTACCTGTTACAGTTCATCTGAGTACCCGAGTACCTGTCACAGTTCATCTAAGTACCTGAGTACCTGTCACAGTCCATATGAGTACCTGTCACCGCCCTTCAGAGTACCCAAATACCAGTCACCAAGCCATCAGAGTACCTGTCACCAGGCCATCAGAGTACCCGAGTACCTGTCACCAGGCCATCCGAGTACCCGAGTACCTGTCACCAGGCCATCAGAGTACCCGAGTACCTATCTCCAGCCCATCAGAGTACCCGAGTACCTATTTGCAGCCCATGTTTCATAGAATTTACGTTGGGGTGTTTGCTTTTTGTGGGTAATTTAACTGTCCTGGTGGTTCAGGACCTTCAAAAGTGTGATGGGTAGGAATGAAATGAGATGTGTCATTTATGCTCCTAGTACGCCAGAACGTACTACTTCAATGTTCGGCCTCTCTATGTGGCCAGGCTGTGTAAAAGTCCTACACATGAGGGGGGCGTGACCGGAAGTCGCAGTGGACGGACGTGCCAGGGCTGAGCTCCGCCGAGGCCTCTCAGCATCCCCGTCCATCCTTGCTCGTCGGGCGTTTTTTCGCCCCACCGGACCCTCCATCTGTCCGGGGGAACGTCATAGCTCCGGACGGAGCCATTATCTTCGGCCGATTCACCGCCGAGCCGGTGAACAGGGCCGCAGACGCCGAGACGGGCCGGTTCCCGCCGCCATCTTGCGGCCTACTCCACATCGCGGATCCTCCGAACGGCGCCTCGCGGAGCACATCCCGGGCCGGCATCCAGGACTTCACCCACCGCTGGGCTCATGGGACCCTCCCGCTGGGGACAGGGAGCTGCGGATTGTTCGTTGGGGCCTGGAGGAACACCAGCGCTGAGAGGTGAGACCCGGCGGCCATCTTGGTACACCTGAGGCCTGATACAGTTTATCTGCACCCCTCCTCTCAGCTGTCCTGCATAATCCCTCAACAAGGACAGTACCCCAGTTTAAGCACAGCCTGTCCCCCCCCCCCCTGGGTGGCTGCCTGCCTGGATCATCCTCCATTTCGAGTCCTTTATGCACTCTAGGCCCTATCGGCGGCCATCTTGGTACACCTGGTCCCTTCTTCCATCATCTTAAGGCCTACTTCTGCCCATTTTACAGCCTGTTTAGTGCCTGGACTCTCCCTGTACCGTAGTGTGGCAGTGTTTCATGGACTCCCCCTCCCCCCACTAGCTCTCTAACCTGATACATTCTACTTCGGGGTCACACCCCGGGTCCCTCTGCTTGATAGACATGTGATCACTTTTTGCGAGTCCTACCCGCCTTCCAATGCTCCCCCACCGCTTACAGTTGCTTCTTCCACATGGGGAGTTCCACGTGTAATTGAATGTATGCCTAGTCCCATTGCCTCATGGTGAAATACGGACCGAAACACCTCCCTCAGTCGCTGTCTCCTGATCTGCGGCCCTCACAGACTCTGGATCGCTTTCTAAGCAGGCCGGCCTCCCCTGTTCCAACTCCAGGCTCTTCTACATATGCACAAGTGGCTTCCCAGTTATCCGCACCAGATAACCCAAGTCCTCTGTCCAGGAGCCACCTGGACACGATGTCCGCCCCTGTTACCGTCGATGTACTGGATGATAAACTGCAAGCTCTCCTGCAGGACTTGACCAGCAATGTCCCTAAGGAAATGGGTAAACTCGCCCATGAATTGCGGGGGGAGCTTGCTCAGATTGGGGAACGGACTGACGTCCTGGAAACCAAATTTGACGACCTACTGCAATATGTGCACGTCTTGGAAGAAGACAACGCCGGTTTGAAGCAATCAGTCTCGCAGCTCCAATCTCAACAGGAGGATCTGGAGAACAGGGAACGTCGCCAAAACCTACGCATCAGAGGAGTCCCTGAGGCGGTTAGTGAGGGGGAGATTAAACCATATTTACTCAGCCTCTTCAATGTTGTCGCCCCTAAAATTCCGGACATAGATTGGAGATTGGATAGGGCCCACAGGTCTCTGGCCCCAAAGCCCCCAGCTGGGGCCAACCCTAGAGACATCATTGTGCGCTTCCACTACTACGACAGCAAAGAAGCGCTGACCATGGCCACCCGTAACAAGTCCCGTCTGGAATTTAAAGGAGCCAAGATACAAATCTTCAGCGACTTATCCCCTATAACCTTGGCCAAACGTCGCAGCTTTCGTCCTGTGACTACGCATCTGCAAAATCACCAGTTCCCGTATCGCTGGGGTTTCCCCTTTCGTCTCTCGGCCTCTAAAGATGGGACTCAATACTCCATGAGAGATCTTCAGGAAAGCGAGGCTTTCATACGCAATCTGGGTTTACCACCTCTGCCAGATGAGGACCCCATCCCGCTTCCAATGACGCCCAGACCCTCGTCTATCCCGGCACGGATTTGGACACCAGCTCGCCAGAAATCGCAGAAACCCTTCTCTACTCCCCAGCGTAACTTGCATCCCAGATTGCCTCCTTGAAGAGAAATCTCAAACGTCAGGTCGGGTTGGACTCGATTTCGGTCCTTGTTTCACCATGTTTTTTTTTTTTTTTTTCCCCTTGACAGGGGATGTACGCACCCTTAGTTATAGGTTGTGACTTTTCTTTTCTTCCCATTTTTGGGTGCCTGGGACTATGGTATATTGTTCCTATTGATTGTAACGTTTGCTGGAAGGTGGCGGGGTCTCTCCAGATGAGCTGGAACCCCTGATGTGCCTCCTTTTGTTCCGCGGCCGCGGCTGCGGACTCCTGGGTGGTTTTTACCCCCCAGGCCTTTTTTCTGTTACCTATGGTTTATTTTTCCATTTTTTAGGCCTTTTTTTGGCCTTTTTTTCATTTTTTGCTTATTTTGGATGCCTTCTTTGCATTGTTGATATGTTATGTTTTCACGTGCTTTTCATCCCTAGGATACACCACGATTTCCAGTATTTCCTTGGTCTGTACAGGTATATTTGGTTACTGTATGTTAATTATGGGTACTTTAAGCTCCAATTACTTCATGCACAATGGCTTTGAGGGTACTTACCTATAATGTTAAGGGCTTGAACTCTGTTCATAAGCGTTGGTTGGCTCTGAAGGAGTTCAAGTCCTCCAACGCAGATGTGGTCCTAGTCCAGGAGACTCACTTCCGCCCAGGGAGTTCTCTTAAATTTGCTGCCAAGCATTTTCCAGTTTCTTTTATGGCCTCCGACCCCTCTGGTAAAGCCGGGGTCGCGATACTGATTAAAAAAACCTGTCCGTTGCGGGTGAAGTCCTCTTTCCTTGACCCGCAGGGTAGATATATTCTCCTGGACTGTGACTACCTATCTCGTTCTCTTACTATAATTAATATTTATGCCCCCAACTCGGGTCAGGTTCAGTTCCTCACTGGGGTCTTGGATACGCTGGGTGCATATGCCCAGCCGTTCATGATCATCGGCGGGGACTTTAACATGACTATGTCCGCTAGGAGGGATAGACAAACCCTATTTTCAGGTAACCCTTCCTGTAAATCTGAACGCCAATCCACTGCGTTTCGCAAACTCACTAGGTCCCATAACCTCCTAGACATTTGGAGGATTAAGCACCCGACACATCGGCAATTTTCTTTCTATTCCCCCCCCCATAAGATGTACTCTAGATTAGATTATATTTTTGTAACGGCACCTCTATTGACGTCGGCAGTAGCCGCGGAGTTGAACCCCATGACATGGTCGAATCATGCCTCGGTTCAGCTTGACCTTGCCCTCTCCACTTCTACACCCCGGACTTGCCACTGGAGACTTAATGATTTCCTTCTCCGTGACCCGGTCACTGAAGCTCACTTGTCCCAAAGTTTAACTGACTTTTTTCAACTGAATGTAGGATCTGTGCGGGACGTGTCCACCTTATGGGAGGCTCACAAGGCCTTCTTCAGAGGAATATGTATTTCTGCCGGCTCCTGCCTTAAGCGAGACTCGGCTGCGCAGAGACTTGACATCCTTTCGCAATTGCAAAAAGCTGAGGCTCTGCTCTTATCCTCCCCTTCGGTGCCCCGTCTTCGCACAGTGACCTCCTTACGCGAAAGGTTAAAATCTCTGGACATGCATAAATGCTCTAAAGCCCTACTTTGGGCAAAACAGAAATTTTACGAGTTCGCCAACAAGCCACATAGGATGCTGGTGAATAAGCTTAAGCCCCGCCCATTTCACTCTTATCCTGATCTTCTTATACAGTCAGATGGCACTCCGACTTACTGCCCCTTAACAATGACTAAAGTTTTTGGTGCTTTTTATAAAAAATTATATAACTGCCTGACCTCCGATCCCAACCATGTGTTCTCTCAAGAACACTTTAATGACTTTTGTACCTCTTTGAAATTGCCTTTGTTGTCCTCTTCTCAGGTGGACACCCTGAATGCTGCCATCTCGCCTGAGGAGTTGGCAGCGGTAGTAAAGGCACTCCCGTCCCACAAATCCCCAGGCCCAGACGGACTTCCTTATATCTATTATAAATCTTTCCTCCCGACGCTTAGCCCTCATTTACTAAATCTTTTTTCCTCTTTACAGAAAGGAATAGTACCTCATTCCCAGTTTCTACATGCTCACATAACGGTTATCCCGAAGCCGGGTAAATCCCCTACCCTACCGGATAATTACAGACCCATAGCTTTACTTAACTCCGATTATAAGATCTTTACCAAAATTCTAGCTAATCGACTTTCCTTGATGATTCCCGCCCTGGTCCATAATGATCAGGTGGGTTTTGTCCTGGGTAGACGAGCTGGTGACAACACTAGACGTACCATCGACCTCATAGACCTGCTCGACAAGACATCCCGCCCTGCCATTATTTTAAGTTTAGACGCACAAAAAGCTTTTGACAGGCTGGGATGGCCGTATATGTTTGCCACACTTCAGCGTTTTGGATTTTCTGGTTCTTTCCTGTCAGCTCTGCAGGCCTTGTACTCGCTACCCACGTCTCAGGTCCAACTGGCATCTTATAGGTCACCACTCTTTACGCATAGTAATGGTACTAGACAGGGATGTCCTCTTTGCCCCCTGTTGTTTATATTATGCCTTGAGCCCTTGGCCGCAGCTATAAGGGATGACCCGGACATAAGCGGCGTCTCCCTCAGGTCGAAGGACTATAAGCTGTCTCTTTTTGCCGATGACATTCTCCTCACCTTGACGAAACCCCACATCTCCCTTCCCAAACTTCATACACTCCTAGATGCATTCAGTAGACTCTCGGGATATAAGGTCAACACGACTAAAACTGAAGCGCTCCCCATTCACATCCCTCCCCCACTTCTAGCTTCGTTAAAAAATGAATTCCCCTACCATTGGTGCCCTGTCTCCCTCAAGTACCTTGGCATTAATTTAACTGCTACATATGATTCCTTATACGTAGCAAACTTTGTTTCTCTGATTGCGGAAACACATAGTTTGCTCCGAAGCTGGTCGACTTGCCCGCTATCCCTCCTGGGTAGGATCAATGTACTAAAAATGGCCATACTCCCTAAGTTTTTATATCTCTTTGAAACGTTACCAATTGCTATACCCATGCCTCAGCTTAGAAATATTCAACGGGCCTTCACCAAATTCATATGGGGAAATAAAATGCACAGAATTGCCCAGTCCGTGGTCTTTGCTCCACGATCCCAAGGGGGGTTGGGAGCTCCTGATATATTGAAGTATTTCTATGCGACTCACCTCCTGCCGGCTATCTCCTGGTCGTCGTATTTCGCTTCCAGTAGATGGTCGGAACTAGAGATGAGCGTTGTCAGTCCGGTTCACCCGTGCTCTATGCTGTGGTCAGATTTGCCCTCATCTATGGTCCAGCTTAGACGCATACTTCTTGGGCCGATGCTATTTTCTTTATCCATATGGAAAAAATGTCACAAGAGGTTCTCTCTCTCTTCTCCATGCTCACCTTTGCTGAATGTTATATTCAACCCAGACCTTCCAGACAGCCTCTCCCTGAAGAACATGTTCCCCTGGTTTAGTTCGGGTATCTTCCAACTTCGCCACTTGGTACATCCGATATCCCGTAAATTCCTATCCTTTCTAGAGCTCCAGAATAAGTATGATATCCCGAACCAACTTCTTTTCTCATATCTTCAATTCAAACACTATTTTCATTCTAGATCCCCAGATCTGGCTTTGGTCAACCCTAGTACCTTTGAAACCTTATGCTCCCAGGGTCCTTGCCAGAAGGGTCTAATATCCTCCATATATAGCATACTTCATAACTCAACCACCCCCAACACGGACACTCACCTCTATATGAGAAGATGGTCCTCTGTTTTACAGTCTCCTTTAACTATCTCTCAATGGCAGGATATCTGGATGTCTACCTCCAAAGTCTCTAGGTGTGTGGAGCAGAGAGAGACGGCTTATAAGATACTGATGTTCTGGTACAAGACTCCTGAAATGTTGCATAAATATGATCCCTCTATATCTAAGCTGTGTTGGAGATGTCTGCGACATGAGGGCACTCATTATCATATTTTTTGGAGTTGCCCTATGATTGTACCCTTTTGGTCTATGGTCCAATCCCTGCTCCATACTGTGCTGGGGATTGATATCCCTTTGGATCCTAGGCATTATTTATTGGGCTTGCCGGTGGCAACACTATCTAAAAGCGCTAAGAAGCTGACAGCTTATGTCCTTCTAGCTGCCAAAAGAGTGATTCCTGCGCTTTGGCTGTCCTCCTCCCCACCCATTCACTCGCAATTGATATCCGCGGTGGCAAACATACGCAGAATGGAACATATGACGGCCTTGGCGCAGGACTCCCTACCTAAATTTTTTAAAATATGGGATAGATGGGACAACTCCATTCTGAACCCTGAGGCAACATCCTACTGTATGGATGTGGTCCCCCGGGTCAGCCTCCCTGGGGCTTCCCCCCGGGATCCTATCCCTGCATCGCCTATATAGTTTACGGCATTTGGTTTACTTATGCATCTTTATTTGCAGACCTGTGGTGTATCCTTTTTCCTTTCCCCCCTATGTTTTATATCAAGATATCAACATTTGATGTCCCGCCTGCGGCGGTTTTTGCTGTTACATTTGCAATGTTAATTTTGTCTGTATGTATTGAGAGCAATCTTCTTTTTGTTCTGTAAATGAAACATTTTTCTCAATAAATATACATTTAAAAAAAAAAAAAAAAAAGTCCTACACATGTGGTATCGCCATACTCAGGAGGAGTAGCAGAATGTGTTTTGGGGTGTAATTTTTGCTATATTCATGCTATGTGTTAGAAATATCTTATAAATTGACAATTTTGTGTAAAAAAAAATGTTTTAATTTTTTTCCACATATTCCAAAAACTTCTGCAGAAAAATTAACCATTCAAAAGACTCATTATGCCTCGCAGATTATACGTTGGGGTGTTTCACAGGGCCTTCAAAAGTGTAATAGGGGGATGAGAAATGAGATGCGTCATTTTTGCTCGTAGAACGTCTGAAGGTACTACATCAATGTTGGTGCTCTGTATGTGGCCAGGCTGTGTAAAAGTCTCACACATGTGGTATCGCCGTGCTCGGGAAGAGTAGCAGAATGTATTTTGTTGTATGCATATGCTGTGTGTGAGAAATAACCTGATAATATGACAATTTTGTAAAAAAAATTACAATAAAAAAATCTTCATTTTGCTAAGAATTGTGGGAAAAAATGACAACTTAAAAAAACTCACCATGCTACTTACTTAATACCTTGGAATGTCTACTTTGTAAAAAGGGGTCATTTGGGGGGTATTTGTACTTTCCTGACTCAAGAAATGAGGTACACTTGATGTACTGAAGGCCTGATCAGAAGTGATCAATTTTCAGTGATTGGCACCATAATTTGGAGACTCTATAACTTTCACAAAGACCAAATAATATATACTAATGTGGGTTATTTTTACCAAAGATATGTAGCAGTATAAATTTTGGCCAACATTTATGAAGAAAAATTACTAATTATCAAAAATGTATGACAGAAACAAAGAAAAAGGCATTTTTTTCACAAAATTTACATTTTATTTTATTTATAGCACAAAAAATAAAAAACCCACTAGTGATTAAATACCACTAAAAGAAAGCTCTATTTGTATGGAAAAAAGGACGCAAGTTGCATATGGATACAGTGTTGGATGACTGAGTAATTGTCATTCAAACTGTGAGAGCGTTGAAAGCTGAAAATTGGTCTGGTCAGGAAGGGGGTGTAACTGCACTGTATTGAGGTGGTTAAATACGACTAGAACTAAAACAACTCAGATAACTAAAATGCGACTAAAACTAAAATGGCATTTTATTAAAAAGACTAAAGCCGCGTACACACGGGCGGACTGTCTGGCCAACTTAGTCCGTCGAAACACATTTCAGCGGACAGTCCGCTCGTGTGTGGGCTTTAGCGGACTTTTTCAGCGTGCAGTCTGGCGGACAAAGTACTTTGGAATTTCCGTAATATTGTCCGTCGTACTTTGGTTTCAGCGGACAATCCGCTCGTGAGTAGGCTAGTTCGACGGACTAAGTATGGCGCATTCTCAGAAAGGATTTACACGGCGAAAGGTTGCATTGCTGTGTATTGGACTTCCTATTTCTAGTCCCGTCGTACGTGCTGTACACGTCATCGCGCAAACTTTCGACGGACTGTTTGTGCATCCGTGTGTGGTCAAGTCCGTTCATTCGAAAGTAGGACGGACTAAATGCTCTTAACATTGTCACTGCACTTTAGTACTACCTTGTTAAATATGCCTGCAGTGTGTTTAGTTATGATGACCAATAAAAAACAATGTGAACATACTGTACACTGCAAGGCAAGGAATGTCCAGAAAGAATGGTGTGTTTGAGAGTATTTGTGGACTACAGAGAACATCTGTGGGTTGCTAATTTAAAACCAACTGTTTAATAAAGCAGCAAAGTTCATTACAGTCTGTGCTCAGCCTATACCTTCACCCCATAAGAGTATTAAGCGACTCCAAGTAATAGAACATTGACATCATTGTCTCTCTAGGTTTGGCAAAGGTTTGTTAAATACATAAACTTGCCATATGTGCCAATAGAGCTTTATATTCCCACTCTGGCTATGTCGGTTGGCATAAAGTCCCCCTGGCCATTTACCTGTCTTTTTATCGATATTGTAAAATTGTATATATGTTACTTTTGGAGTGAGATATGTGGGGGGTGCTGATATATATGCAGGTGTGTGTGTGTGTGTGGGGGGGGGTCAAATATATACAAGTGTGTGAGGGGGTTTACATATATCAGGTGCATGGGGGGGCTGACACATATACAGGTGTGTGGGGGGGGGGGGCTGCCATATATACAGGTGTGAGGGGGGCTGACATATATACAGGTGTGTGTGTGGGGGGGTGCTGACATCTATACAGGTGTGGGGGGTAAGGATGAGCCGAACACCCCCCTGTTCGGTTCGCACCAGAACCTGCGAACAGACCTAAACTTCGTGTGAACTTTAGAACCCTATTAAAGTCTATATGACTCAAACATTCACAATCTAAAGTGCTCATTTTAAAGGCTAATGTGCAAGTCACTGTCCTAAAAAGTGTTTGGGGACCTGGGTCCTGCCCCAGGGGACATGTATCAATGCAAAAAAAAGTTTTAAAAACAGACGTTTTTTCAGGAGCAGTGATTTTAATAATGACTAAAGTGAAACAATAAAAGTGTAATATTCCTTTAAATTTCGTACCTGGGGGGTGTCTATAGTATGCCTGTGAAGGGGCACATGTTTCCCGTGCTTAGAACTGTCCCTGCACAAAGTGTCATTTCGCAAGGAAAAAAAGTATTTTAAAATCACTTTCAATTGTCGGCTCCAGCGCTGACATTTCTTATATTAGGAGGGCGTGGAACACCAGTCACCTGACCCCGCCCCTTTTTGACGCTGGTGAGGGAAGCCAGGGGTTCCCCATGACGTATGGGTGACCCCGCCCCCCTCTGATGTAATGTAGGTTTTAAAAAATTTGACACGGGGTTCCCCTTAATATCCATACCAGACCTGAAAGTGTCTGGTAATTGAATTTAGGGGAACCCCCACGCTTTTTTTTTTATCAATGAATGAATTGTGCTCCTTAATACAGAGAACACTCATTGAGTGTTCTCTGTATTACGGGAGCCGAAAATTGAAAGTGATTTTAAAAGACTGTTTTACAGTTCTAAGCACGGGAAACATGCGCCCCTTCCCAGGCATACTATAGACACCCCCCAGGTACGAAATTTAAAGGAATATTACACTTTTATTGTTTCACTTTAATCATTATTAAAATCACTGCTCCTGAAAAAACTTCAGTTTTTAAAACTTTTTTTTGAATTGATCCATGTCCCCTGGGGCAGGACCCGGGTCCCCAAACACTTTTTAGGACATTAACTTGCATATTAGCCTTTAAAATTAGCACTTTAGATTTCTCCCATAGACTTGTACAGGGTGTTCTGGCTTTTCGAATTTGCTGCGAACAGCCAAAATTGTTCACTGTTCGCTGAACAGGCGAACAGGCAATGTTCGAGTCGAACTCGAAGCTTATCCCTAGTGGGGGGGTGCTGATATATATATATATATATATATATATATATATATATATATATATATGTATATATATATATATATATATATATATATATGTATATATATATATATATATATATATATATATATATGGTGTGTGTGTGGGGGGCACTGGTATATATACAGGTGTGTGGTGGGGGGTGCTGACATATATACAGGTGTGTGTGGGGGTGCTGATATATATACAGGTGTGTATGGGGGGGGGACTGACATATATACAGGTGGGTGGGGTGACGCTGACATATATACAGGTGTGTGTGGGGGGGTGCTGACATATATACAGTTGTGTGGGGGCGCTGATATATATACAGGTATGTGGGGGGGGTGCTGATATATATACAGGTGTGTGTGTGTGTGTGGGGGGCTCAAATATATAGAGTGTGTGTGTGTGTGTGAGGGGGTTTACATATATCAGGTGCATGGGGGGGGGGGGGGGCTGATACATATACAGGTGTGTGTGAGGGGGGCTGCCATATATACAGGTGTGAGGGGGGCTGCTATATATACAGGTGTAGTATACAGTAGGATGGCCCATAGGCAAGCCCTGGGGAATGTGGGTGGTCGGGGGGGGGGGGGGGGCGAGGGTGCTCAGGTATAAAACTGTGTAAGGGGCCCAAAAATGTCTGTTCTCAGTTCTCAGGGTTGATCCCTTAAGACCCAGGTGCAGGGTCAACGCGTAGATTGCTCGAAATATTTATTAGTTTGCCTGACCCAATCTACTGGGCATTACTCTTCGATTGGACATCTGTTAAATATGTAGGATAAACCCATGTCACACCTCTGATACAGCACTGAGGATAACCTAACAGAGGTTGACAGATAATAAAACAGAGGGAAAATCCAGAAGATCTGGAGGTCTCCTGTACAGTAAGCATGCAAAATAAAAATGAGGCAAGACACTAATAAATAGCATAAATTAAAAGTTTTGCTGTAAACGGCTGACCTAAACTGTAATATCTCTGCCATATTGCTCTTATTTACTGCTGAAAGGTTATTTTTGCTGCTGTTTTTAATATTTGGTGTGTTTCAATTCTGCAGTTAACTGATTAGAGTGCAAGCACCAGTGCCACCCCTAGTTTGTTCTGCATTTGCGAGTTAAAATTGCTGAGCTTTACTATACATTAATATATAGTAATGATTCAAGAACTGGTGAAATGTTTGGTTGTTGACACTAGATGGCAGAGCATGACAACAACGTAAAACAACATTTAGGTATAAAACAAATCTTAAAGAAAAGCTCCAGTTTGAATATTAACAAGAAAAAGATAATTGTTGCGTTGTTCCAGTGTGTTGTTGTCATTTTAGGCTGCAAAAGAATCCGGGAAGAAAGCTGGGAGTTTATAGGCATAAAACACCAGCCATTGGATATAAAGACTACTCTAGTCATTTAAACCATGTGCTGGGGTGTCTATGAGCACCAGTGTGAATGTAGATATGTGTACACATGTGAAGTAATTACATAGGACTGTAGAGTAGGTTGAAAAAATACAGAAGTAACGTATAAAACAAAATAAATTAAACAAATCTACAAGCTGATAGGTTACTATGCTCAGCTGCACCATATTCTGTGTGCACCAGTTTTAGTAAATCTCCCCCAAGAGTCTGTTTAGACCTCTAATCTTGCAACAAAAAATAAATTAAAAAAATGCACGGAACACCTATGCATCCCCATGCATGTAAAAATTGTCCTCAAAAGAGTTTACACTTAAGAACGTCCCTAAATAAATTTATTTAACAACAAGAGCAGTTGATATATATATATATATATATATATATATATATATATATATATATATATATATATACATAGTTTATTTCATGTTCCTATTGATACGTACAACATCACTGGCAATCAGCCGTTTCTGATGACATTGTTGTCTCTTTATTAGAAACCTGCATACAGTGTGACAATGTCATGGCTCATGCCTGGATACTGTGAATCTATCGTTCTAAATAGTTTTTATTGAATCAAGTAATGAAATACAGAAGTTATATACAATTGTGACTTAGTTATGACAATAGTATCTAGAAAAGATGATCCAAAAAAAGATCCATCCATAATTCGAAAAAAACAACAAAAGAAAACTGTTAAAACTGTCAGTTAGGTACAATAAACATACCAATTTTAAACTAAACCAGAGAAATACAGCTAAATAGGCAATTAGGGGTTGAAAAACTAAAGACAAATAGACTGTGTACTTTGCAAAGTGCAGTTGCACCCTGCATGTACAGTTGCTCAAGAGCTTAGTAAAGGAACAGAAGCTCTGCTGACTTCCATCATCCTATCACGTGCAAGCGAAAATGCTATTTTTTAAATTTTCCTTGAAAAATGAAAAGTGAAGATACTGTATCATACATGGTTAAAAAGAAGGTAGCGAATATATAATAAACGTGAACATAGCTGTTAACCCTTTCGTTTAGAGGAATGTCAGGCTATTACATATTCCACCTTCTTAAGATCAAGGATACAAAGTTAGTATAAATTACTAAGGTAAACAATGAAAAAACCAAGGATCCCACTTGGCTTTAAGGATTTAAGGATGAGCCGAACACCCCCCCAATTTGTTTTGCGAACAGGCAAAAAATTTGGACTAACACGCGAACACCGTTAAAGTCTATGGGACATAAACATGAAAAATTTTAAAGGCTTATGTGCAAGTTATTGCCATAAAAAGTGTTTGGGGACCTGGGTCCTGCCCCAGGGGACATGTATCAATGCACTCCTTTACCAGGCCCTTTGGGTCTGGTATGAATATTAAGGGGAACCTCGAACCAAAATAAAAAAAAAATAATTATTGCATGGGGGTCTTCCCAAAATCCATACCAGGCCCTTCAGGTCTGGTATGGATATTAAGGGGAACCCTTGCCAAATAAATATAAAAAAAGCCGTAGGGGCCCCCCAAAATGCATACCAGACCCTTATCCGAGCACGCAACCTGGCAGGCCGCAGGAAAAGAGGGGGGCGAGAGAGCACCCTCCCCCCTACTGAACCGTACCAGGCCACATGCCCTTAACATGGGGAGGATGTTTTAGGGTCCCCCCCAAAACATCTTGTCCCCATGTTGATGGGGACAGGGGCCTCATCTCTACAACCCTTGCCCAAAGGTTGTGGGGGTCTTAGGGTGGGGGGCTTATCAGAATCTGGAAGAAACCTTTAACAAGGGGACTTCCAGATCCCAGCTTCCCCCCATCTGAATGGGTAACAGGTACATTTTACCCCTACCATTTCACAAAAAAGTGTCAAAAATAGTAAAAAAATACAGGAGACACGTTGGGACACGTCCTTTATTCAAGGATAAAAAATAAAAATATCTCACAATGTAAATCCATCTCACGTGGCTGAAAAGCCGGAAAATGTTTTAAAAAAAGAGACAACAGCTCCGCCTCCATGAGAGGCTCCCGCCTAGTGACACTTCTTCTCAGGGACAGCTGTTATATAGCTGAGGGCGGGGCTACCCAGTGATGTAAACAGGTGACCCGTCCCCTCTGACGCCACATGATGTCAGAGGAAGGGGGGGTCACCCAGTTATGTCACTGAGTGTTTGTTTCTCCAACGTTGCTGTAGCTGCGATAGTCAGCTTTTGTGATGGGGAAGAGATTGGGTGCAGTTCTGCTAGGGGGTCCCTGTTTCCAGGAGGAGGAGGACTGTCTTGGCCACTGCTAAAGCCAATCACAGTCCTGCTAGCCCTGCCCACCATCTGGAGGAAGGTGACTCACTTGGTTGCCTTGGATGAGAAAGGGGTTACAGTGTCGGGGCAGATGAGCAGATAAGTTCAGTGTTAGGACAGATGAGAAGATGATTCAGTGATGGAGCAGATGTACATGGAGGTTCAGTGGTGGGGCAGATGAGAAAGGGGGGAAATTGGTGGGGCAGATGAACAGGCGGTTACAGTGGTGGGACAAAAGAGCAGGGCGGTACAATGGTGGGGCAGATGTACATGGGTTACAGTGGTGGGACAGATGAGCAGGGGGGTACAGAGGTGGGGCAGATGTGCAGGGTAGTACAGTGGTGGGGCAGATGTGGAGAGGGTTATAGTGGTGGGGCAGATGTGCAGGGGGATACAATGGTGGAGCAGATGAGAAAGCAGGTAGATGAGCAGGGGGTTACAGTGGTGGGGCAGATGAGCAGTGGTGTGACAGACTACTGTACTACTGTACTACCACTGTACTACCCTGCACACCTGCCCCACCTGTGTTACAGTGGTGAGGTAGATGAGCAGAGGGTTACAGTGGTGGAGCAGATGAGCAGGGGGTACAGTGGTGAGGCAGATGTGCAAAGGTAGCACAGTGGTGGGGCAGATGTGCAGTGGTGTGACAGACCACTGTACTCTTGCACTACCACTGTACTACCCTTCACACCTGCCCCACCTGTGTTACAGTGGTGGGGTAGATGAGAAGGGGTGTACAGTGGTGGGGCAGATGAGCAGGGGGGTACAGTGGTGGGGAAGATGTACACGGTAGTACAGTGGTGGGGCAGATGTGAAGTGGTAGGACAGATGAGCAGGGGGTACAGTGGTGGGGCAGATGTGCACGGTAGTACAGTGGTGGGGCAGATGTGAAGTGGTAGGACAGATGAGCAGGGGTACAGTGGTGGGGCAGATGTGCATGGTAGTACAGTGGTGGGGCAGATGTGCAGTGGTGGGACAGATGAGCAGGGGGGTACAGTGGTGGGGCAGATGTGCAGGGGGTTACAGTGGTGGGGCAGATGAGCAGGGGGTACAGTGATCTGAGGTGTGAACGTGCAGGAATTGGGGCTGATCTGAGGTGTGAGAGTGCAGGATGTTCATTTCTCACTACTAAAGTAGTTTACAGCATTTATTTTATAAAAAATCCTTTTTTGTGATTGAGAGTGTGAAGTTGACATTTTTTTGTTATAAAATTAGCTTGCTCAATTTATTTGAAAAAAAAAAAAAAAAAATCGGCACGCTGTGCCCAAAAGGTTGCCTACCCCTGCTGTAGATAATGACAAATGCATTGCTTGTGGCTAAGTACTCCCTTTAAACAGAAACCAATTAGAGGAACTTTGGAAGTGAAGAACTTTATATTATACAAATAACCACTAGAGGGGGATACTGGATAATATTCCGCTTTCCCGGAGATGCCTGTTGTTTTTACTGATAAAAGAACTCTCATGAAAATAAAGGTAAACCAAATAAAAAAAAAAAAAAGCTAAAGGTGATATAAATGCTTTCTGTGACAGATACCTAATTATGATTTAGATCTAGGAAATGCAATAAGATTAATTTATTGATTCTAGACAATTCCTGCTAATTGAGAAATATTATTCACATTGTAAATATTGATGGTAAAATTATTTGCTCATGCTGCGTTTGAGAAGTACATTTAATGATCGAAGTATATTAGTATTCTTCACAAAGACTCTTCTATCGACATTCTATTCAAGGGTATAAGGAGAAAAGAAAACACATTTATTTCATATTTGTTTTAATTAATTTAGTGCAGGCCAATTCTGCAATATCTCATAGTACATAGAATGATATAAAACAGTCATCTCAACATTGTCACGGCAACATGCACACAATCTATGTCTGGCTTCACACCGCAGAACGCATCGCTCACAGCAGGACTCCGGTGCGTCTCCATTCACCATTTCAGGTCTGATACCAAATCCAAATTTTTGTCTGAATTCAGACCAGAAGACGCATAGGACTCGCAATAGTGTGAACCCAGCCTTAAAAACAAACACACCATCAAAACTCTTTAGAAACTACAAATCTCAGCTTGCTGACTAATGACTGGGTGGTATTGATTTGCATTTTCGGCTATTGGGTTTCACATACCTGCTGTAAGTCTTGGTATTTTCTTGCCTTAAAGCCCATTAACTACCAGTGTAAATTTTGTCAACTAAAACATTTTCGTCTACTAAATTAATACTATTTTAAAATACAACTAAAACTAACATGGCATTTTAGCTAAAAGACTAATATATGACTAAAGCTAAAATGGCATTTTAGTCAAAAGAGTATGACTAAAACTAAATTGAAAATTGACGTCAAAATTAATGCTGGTCTGTAGTGCATGTTCAAACCTAAATACCATAAATGATAACATATTCGATTTTTCACTCCAGCAGTACATAATGAGTTGTATGCTTAAATAATGCATTACAATTTAAACACACCCAATTAGATTCTAGTTGACTAAAATGATTTTAGTTAACTAAAATGTACTTGAGATCTAGTCAACTAAATACAACTAAAACTAAAACAATTGCAGAAGACTAAAATGGGACTAAAACTAAAATGCCATTTTAGGCAAAAGACTGAGACTTAAATTAGATTGAAATTTCTGCCAAAATTTACACTGCTAACCACTTCCAGTCCAGGTCAGTTCTGACATTTCTCCCCTACATGTATAAAACATTTTTTTTTGCTAGAAAACTACTTAGAACTCCCAAATAGTATACATATTTTCAAACAGTCTCCAGAGATTAAAATGATGGGTGTTGCTTATTTTTATGTCAAACAGTATTTGCTTAGCATTTTTTTTAAAAGTCAATTTAATAAAAAAATACACTTTAATGAATTTTAATGTACAAAAACACAATATAGTACCCATTTTTTATTTTATTTTTTGTATAAGAGATGATGTTGGGTCGAGTAAACATCTACCAAACTTGTCAAGCCTTATAATTGCATCCGCCCGTGGAATGGCGACAAACTACTGTACCTAAAAATTCAATAGGCGACACTATAAAAAAAAGCCTTTACAGATCACCAGTTTTTAGGGTTACACAGAAGGTCTGGATCAAGAATTATTGCTCTCACTCTTACGTCCGTGGCAATACCTCACATGTGTGGTGTGATCACCGTTTACATATACGTTCACATTTGTGAGCGAGCACAGGCGGGTGAGAGTATTTTACATTTTTCTAATTTTATTATTTGTTTTATTTATAATTTTTTTTTTACACTGTCTCTTGTCCCTTGTGATAGCATGGGCTATGACAGGTCCTCTTTTAGACCCCAGGACTCCCCTATGGCCTCCAATGCAGCCAATCAGACACAGATCGATCTATTTGGCTGCTTCCCTGGCCGGTGACGGCAAACAAAGAGCCAAAACTGGAAGTGACAAAATTGTCCCCGCTTCCTGTTTCTGACATCACATAATGGGAGGAACAACATCAGTTAGCTGTGTGCCTGAAGCCAGATGCCACCAGTTGCATCCTTACCAGGACCCCCAAGAGCTCGGCAGAGCCTAGTAAAGTCTACAGTAGTGGGAGGGGAGGTGGTACACCTGTAAAAGTAATCCAGTGGCTGATACCTTGGTCATGGCTGCAACTGAGATATCATCCTTCCTATCCACACGACATAAGGGTACGTTGCTAGATATGAAGCAGTTAAAGCCCAACTCATGGCTAGAGGAAAAAAAAGCCTTGCAGTGGACCCCCCCCCCCCCCCCCAACATAGGAAGGGTAAATAAATCTAGGGGAGAGGAAGAAATGCATTCCTCACCACACTATCCACTTCAATCCGCTCTGATGTTTTCTTCTCCCTCCAGTTTTCTGGGCTGTGAATGGCCCCTCCGATCATCACAATGCAGAGCTAGTAACCCTTTATTGTACGTGGAGGAGGCAGGCATAAAACCACGACCAGGGGCGCCTTAGACAGGGAACTTTGTGGGACCCATGACAATAATGGAGAGATACTGCTGGAGCAATGAATAAGGTAAGTGTGACACCTCATTTCTCTACCGGTAGGGAAAACACAAGTATTTCATTCTTTAAGACCCCTTTCACACTGGGACAGTTTTCAGGCATTTTAGCGATAGAAATAGCACCTTTAAAGCACCTGCCTTGGCCACCCCAGTGTGAAAGCTTGAGCACTTTCACACTGGTGCGGTGTGCTTCCAAGGTGTTAGAAAAAGTCTCTTTGAGATGGTTTGCGAGCTCTGTATACGACACTCCCAGACCGCCCCTGCCCATTGGAATGAATGAACAGTGCTTCTGAAGCATCTGAAAACCGCTTCGGAAGCATCGCAACCTAGGCACTTTTAACCCATTTTTAACCCCTTCTTGGGGGTTAAAAGCACCCTGCTGCCACCCGAATAGCAGCGCCACAGCGCCGCTATAACAGCAGCAAAGCACCGCTAAGACGAGTGGTGCTTTACTGCTAACGCTCAGGCATCTGCAGTGTGGAAGCCCATTGCAGGGTAGTTTTTTCACCTCTTTTTGATCCAGTACCAGTCCTCTTCTGGGTTCATTGAGTCATTTAACATGCATACTTCCTGTGATCCCAGGCTGTGCTGTGTTAAATGCCTATGGGGGGTTCATCATCAGGTCACCCTGAACCTAGAGAATACTGCAAAAAGTGCACTCACATCATTACTACTTGTTGCTTTTAATACAATGGGACTGCAAAAAAAAAAATAACTGTCAGGAAATGCGCATTCCTGTGACAGAAGATTGGTCCGTGGCCAATGCACAGGTGTGGGAGCAAACATACACAAATGTTAAGCAGGCTATTTAGGCTGCACTATGGCCTTGGGCCATTGGTCTATTACATTTCCTGAATATCCACTACCTGTTCCTGTGTTGTCTCCCTGTTACTGACTTGATCTGCTCCTGACTCTGCCTAAACTCTACCTGTCCAACCCCTGTTTTGTCTTCGGATTTTGTCTCTGCCTGCACCTGATTATCCCTCCTGTCTGTCTGCTGTTATCAACCCTGGCCTGACTTTGACTACTCTTCTGCCTGCCATTTGTACTTAACCTGCCTTTCAGTTGCTGACCTAGACTATCTGACCCTACTTACCTGAACCCATTGAGATGTGCCTATCTGCTGCTGCGGTCTCCCTGCCAGCCCAGCCTGCTCTAAATCAACGCACAATCTGCTCTTCAGCAATGCACAGTCTGCTCTTTATCAATGCACATTCTGCTCTTCAGCAACACACTTCCCTTCAGCAATGCTCGGCCTGGTCTTCAGCAACACACTGTTCCTCAGCATCCTGCAATGGAAGACCAGTCATGCACTCGTGCTCACTCTGTGCTCAGGTGCTCCTGCCACTTTGCCAGGGCTCCTGAGCCAGAGGTGTAGGAGAAGCCTATCTCCACACATCAGGCTCCACCACCAGGTACGTTACAATAACATTCAAACTGTAAAAAAAATAGAAGGGTACCATTCATTTTTGCACCATTCACACAGAACAAATGCACCATCAATTTCACTAGACAAATGTATTTTTATAAATACACCCTTTGTATATTTTTTGTGTTTTTTCCCCTGTACAGCAATCCATGTGGAATGCCCCATCCATAGTGTTTAATAATTACAAATTATATTTATGTAATTTATGCTTTCCCAGTAGATTAGTCCAGATTTACACAATTGTCATACTAGGCTATCATATTAATGCGTTAAGTTATATTAATATGTGTCACGGTAAGGAAGCCCGTTCATTTTAAATGGGCTATCAATGAACAACAAAGTAGCTTTTTTCTTTTTTTTTTAACCACAATGCATAGATAGTTCATATTTGCATTGTGTTGCACTAAAATGTGTATGTGTTGTGATGCATTGAGGAAATGCATTGGGGTGTCATTCAAAATGAATGGCACAGCAATGCAAATCACTGTGTAACATGTCTTAACCCAATGCACAAAAATCCCATTCTCAGAGAAATACCTAGGCTAACACTCTTAAAAATGCTAATTGTCTGGACGCCATGCCATCCAGGCTCCTTAATGTCTTCTGAGTCACTTGATCAGGATTTCAAATGTGTCCATTGGGTTTATCCATCGCTGATCCAGAGGAAGCCAGTATACCCTTATAAAGCATGCTTCAAATTTATTTTTTGGGAAAATAAATCTTTCCTGATCTCTAAAGCAATGGGACACTTCCATGCGTTAGCATTCTACTATGTATTCCATATAATTAGTAAACATTTTATTTTGTGCTTTTAGAACAACATCCAATCAGTATTAAACTAGACTTTTTTTGATGTAGCCATACCCCAGAATGTGCTGTGGTAAATACTGTATACTATACATTGTGCATTTACTATATATATATATATATATATATATATATATATATATATATATATATATATTCAAATTCCAATGGAATGATAATACTTATCTGTACTATTATGACTTTGAAGTAAATTAACAAAGGTAAACTGATATGCATGGGTTTCAGTTAGTATATATATATATATTTTTATATTTTTTTTTAATACATACAGTACCATTTTACTCTGACATTTTATGAATGAATTTACTCTATAATGACTCTGTTTGCTTACATCCACATATAAGTGCTCCACTGGATATCATATTGTTTGTTCCAGAACAACGTCACGCGTGACTTGCTCTTTAATTATTTGCTTTTCCAAAGCAAATGTTTACAAGACATTTTACCACTGAAGAGGTAAATTTTAGTTTTAAAGAGTATGTAAACCGTAACAATGAACTTCTATTATTGGTCCCGTTTGGTCTGTTAAACATACCACTGAAAGTGTTTTGTATTATCTATATGGCAAGGCCAAAAAATAGCAGATAACTTCCTGTGCTCTTAGCCTGTGTTGTACTCTTATCAATTAGATTGCTCCCAGCTGTCTCTGAGGAGTACAGAACCCCTCCAATCTATGTTATAGAGAAGAGTAGAAAGGGAGGTTTCTGTGGTCTTGACTTCGATCCTAGGATAACAGTGGTACAGTATGGTGAGTAAGCATGATCAGCCTAGTAAAGAACATGTGTTACTGGCAGGATCACCAGGTAAAAATAAAGGAAAACACTCTGAAAAAAATGTAATGGGGCTACTATTTCCAAAGACTGGTGAGTAGCATATTACAATAATTATTGGGTTTAGATATGCTTTACAGTTACTTTATTGGGGCTTGTGGATTCAAACACATTTATTAGACTGTGATACTATATCTAATATATTTTAATTTCAGCTAAGTTCCCAGATGTCTATATTTTAAAGAGACAGACAATCTTTAGACTCAAATGTCCCCGGGGAGATTTACTAGTGCAGAATCTGGTAAATCTTCCCATCTGTCTCAGTTTTGTCCTCTTTAGTATGATATCCAGGTTTGTATAGTTAAACGTACTGTGTAAATCCGAAAAAGTGTTTGTAGAGTATAGTGTAGGTTTGGAGTTTGGGTGAAGCTCTTAACTGGTTAGTCTAAGAAGCCTTAAGAAGGGGTGTAAGTTATCCCAAAATCTTTTTAATACCTTAAGTTATGCAATAAAGGGATAACCTAAAGGGTAACTTTTGTTGAGAAAAAAAAGTCCTGTCCGAGTGATCCATGTATATTTCAAGTATTTTAACAAACTTTGTAGCAGAATCCTACCTGTTTCTGTTCTTGAGAAAAAAGCTGTATGTTCTACTACTCTATGTCCTTGAAAGGCTGATTCCTGAATGGGTGAGTCTGTGTTTAATATAACCAGCTGATCTCCAACTGCACCATGAAAAAGTATAAAACATCACCTACTAGACATTTACTTAGTATGGTGAAAACCTTGATTCCAAGATATTGGTAATCCACACATCCCCCCACAATTACATAATGGCTTAACTCTGTAGAAAACCTCTACACCAGTGATTCTCAACCAGGGTTCCTTCAGAGGTTGCTAGGGGTTCCTTCAGCATTGGGCAATTTCTGCCTCTCAGATAAGTTCCCACTCACACTATTGATCTTTTTAGCTATCTGTAAGGAGGTAATTCTTCCCAATGACCACAAGTGTAAGGACCGTTCTTCCCACTGACCATCACACTAATGTATCATGAGTTGTAGATTTGTAATTTTTAGCTGGGGTTCCCTGAAACTAGAGATCTATTTTAAGGGTTCCTCTGTGTTGAAAAGGTTGAGAAAGGCAGCTCTACGCTATGGAAGAGATTAAGGCAATAGCGAACAAAGATACAAACAAATTTAACAAAACTTTGAATGTCTGGTTCACATTTAAATACTCAAGTGTATGACAAGATCACTAACAGCTAAACTATGATATTTGGAATTATCCCAATCACATTGACTTTCATGTGACGGTTGTAATGACTCCACTGTTTCACTGTCTTCTCTGTTTATTTCCTTTCTTGTACTTTTTCTATTATACTTCTATATGATTAAGAAATTTATAAAATGTAAATGGCACTGGTTTCCTTTATATAGTGTATATATACATGTTCCAGATTTTAATACACCTGGTCAATGTATGCAATATACATGCAATAATTAAAGGGCATATTTCACCATCCAATCATATTACGATTATGTCCTAGACGTCTTGATCAACTGTTTTTCTTTTTATTGTTGTGTGCTCTTTACATACTTGATACAAAGTATTTATTTGCAATATTATCTTTGTATATTACCAAAACAATTTAAATAAATACGTTTATTGACAAATAAATAATAATTTACAATATGATTCATATAGCAATTGTATATGCTTATTTATTTTATTTGCTATTTTTTCACAAAAGTGGAGGTGCCCTTTAAACTCCAAACTTTCTGCATTAATTGATGGCTAACAGGGTACAACACTCCACTACTTCTATATTGGTATGTAAATAAAGGTGTTAGTGATTTTCAAAACAGGTGTGAGTATTAACAGTAAGAAGCCATATTTATAAAGCAGTAAATTTCACCAAACATTCTCTGGTGGTGAATTAACCAATGCCCTTTAAAACATATGCATCTGTGTTCTGTTTCAAAAGCTGCTTTATGCATTGGCATACCTCCGTAGACCCAGTCTGTCTGTAAACTATGGTCACCTGCTGACTTGGCACCATCCACCGACTGCTTAGCTCTTCAATAAGACACAGAAGCTGAATCCAATACAATTTTACTGCAGCTATTTTCAGTACAGAGTATATTTTACAATATTTTGAATTATAAGAAGGCAATTACTTTCCTAAGTCCTGTCTCTGTGGAAAAACTAACATTGACTAAGGTTAATGGACAAAGTGGGGAAGGTCTAGCTAAGACATAAGACTAAACTAACTAGCTTTAAACAGGAGGACAGGAAAGAGGAAGATACCAAAAACACATTGTAAACAAGTTGTAGTGCTCAGAAGCAGCCACTAGATAACAGAATATTACAAAAAAAGGATAACCTCATACAGTTCAACACAAGATATAAGAAAATACATTCTGCAGTGAATGTTTGGTGAATGTCAGTTTTACTGCTTTATAATTATGCCTCTAAGTGAAGCTCAATCACCCAAAGGTGACACAGACATTAAGTAAATCTTATAACCTCTTGTACTCTGTTAAAAAAAACAAAAAAATATGATAAATATACTGTGTATAATATATGATATTCAGTAACTGTCTCCGTTGGAAAATGGTCCGATCACTTTCTGTGCCAGTAACACTTTAGAGTCTATTTATAAAGACTTTTGTATAACTTTCCCCAAGGATTCTCACATGTTCCAATTGCATCTAAATAGAAAAATGGAGAAAGCTGTGGGAATCAAGTGTGAAAACTTCATAAATAGTTCAAGCGTGCAGTTTACTCATTTTTTTCACTCTTTGTTTTTTATTCATGATTTTGTAGATGGGGACTTTTTTGTAGCATTAAATAAATAACCAAAATGAGACAGTGATGAGAGTTTTATTTTTATGTAATATACACTTAAATGGGTCTTTCTCTTACAAACGATTTCACATAAAATTTAACATTATAAAAATTACTGAACTACTGAAATGTCTTAAGTTAAAAACATATAGTTATCCACATACTGGCTTTTTTGAAATGATGAAGGTATAATAGTTGTTCTTGTAGAGACATGGTTGTGCTGCCCCAACGGGGCATAGAATTTATTTATATATATTGTTTTCCTAACCAATTTTCTATGGACATTTAAGTTTAGTTCACATGCTGCCATATAGTGACCTTTTGTGGTAATACATTTGTGTTCTCAAGTTATTTCCCCTTATGTTATGACATACTTCCTTTGTATATAATGCTCCACCCTTCTTCCTGGGTTTTGTACTTCCTGTGTCATCAATGGAGTAACAAGCCTCATGTAGCAGAGAACATGTAATCTACATTGCAAGCTACAGACAATATCATCTTTTGACCACACAATACCACAACCTGTACATCTGTTTGTATCCTGTCATCTGCTGTAATCTGATGTTCAGAATAAAGCATCTGTGGATGGAAATCGGTATTAGTAAGTTCAAGCTATATGATGAGGATTGTCCTCAGTGATTATATCTGCTTATACAGGCTAGGCATAGAGGTCTCACAAGGGATAGATCGCTTCACAGCAATTGGAGTCAGAATAATGGTGTTTAACCACTTCCAGTCTGGGCAAGTTTCTTTTCTTTACTAGAAATCTACTTTTTTAAGTAGATGCCCTACAGAATAAAATGGTGGATGTTGCATTTTTTTGTCACACAATATTTGCACAGCAGTTTTTCATTTACAATAAAAAAAATACACTTTAATGAATTTGAATGCAATAAAACACAATACCCAATTATTATTTGATAAAATCTTACACTGAGTAAATAGATTTCAAACATGTCCTGTTTTAAAATTGCATGTGGAATGATACCTAAAAATATCCATAGGCAAAGCTTTAAATACATTTACAGGTCACACTAGTTTGGACTTACACAGGAGATCTTGCACTTGAATTATGTTTCTTGCTCTGTCTTTTGTGGCGATATCTTACATGTGTGTCATCGCAGTTTACATGTTTTTCAGGACCGATATGCACATCACATTTGCCTTTGTGCGCAAGCACGAGGGGGGGGGGGTGCTTTAATTTTTTCTATTAGACACCAGACCTCTCCTCTGGCCTCCAAAGCAGCCAATCAGACACAGATTGATCTGGCTGCATTACTGGCCGGTAACAGGCTGGTAAAGAAAGAACCAAAACCAGAAGTGACAAAAACCTTGTCTCTTCTGCTTTATGACATCACAGAAATGGAGCAGGAGCTTCCATTCTTGCCCCTCTTCTCAGTGAATGCGACAGAGGTGGTCACATCTTTACTGGGCTTCCCGATCGCTCTAGAGAGCCTGGTAAAGGTGGCAGCAGCAGAGGTGGAGGGAGACCTCCTAAAAGTGATGGAGTTGTTACTTAGCTGCTCCGATCACTTTTACTTTGGCAATTGCTGGCTTAAAAAAATGATATCTCGATTATTGCTGCAGCGATGACCAAAATATCACTGCTTCCATCCAAGGACTTGTCCATAAGGGATGGGAAGTGAATAATTGAAAATTTGAGGATTACATTTGAGGATTTGTCCATCTCTTACACCTCTAATAAGAGATATGAAACAAAAAATATCTGCAATAATTTCGGAAACCAGTTAGACATCAGTCCTCATTACCCAGCCAACATCTAACATCTTATGCTACTCAAGTGATATTCAGGAGTGCAGCCACAGCACCCCGTGACCTGATTCAGATGTCAAGTACGCACTTCACTCTTGCAATTTGCTTTCCCCATTCTGCCGGACTGATTACAGCATTATATTGTTAATATAATGTTTTACCTATTTTACATTTTTCAGAGAACAAAGCATATTTTTCTACATTCAAATGCTGAGCACAAGAAGAAGCAAAATACCTTAATGCACCTAAAACCATTCAATTAAGTGCTTGCTTGGCAACTCAAAAAATATTGATTTAATTCAATTATACTTCAAGCCATTTCATTTAACAAGTGGAGAATAAAAGTACAAGGTTGAAGTTTAAAAAGAAATGAGCTTTACAATAGAGACAAAAAATAGTTTTCAGACAGCTCAGCCCAATCTGTTAAAGTGATTTCATTTTTTGCTATTTCTAACAATGCTGATTTACCTTCAAATATGAGACTTTCCTTTACATAAGCTGCAATTATTCCACTAGGTGCCTTTGCACTCATGGCTTATGTCTGGACTCTTATGGGTCTTTTAAGCTGATTTCTAGGAAAAGTTAAATACCTAAATTAAATGCATATATATGGGAGCTATTTTACCTGCCAAAGGGTTTATATTTCTATCCATCCAGTTCTGGGATTTATATAGCCCTGCCACACAACACAGCCCTGTCTGGGGGGGGGGGGGGGGTCAGATGTTTCAGCCTGTGACTGGACAGTTAAATTAGAAGCAAAACACAGATGATCTCATCTCTCATCACTTTGCTCTCTTCCCCTATCAGCCTTGTTATAGCATAAGCACTGTCTCTCTCTCTCTTACAGCCTGAGTTCTGTTGTACAGTTGATTGCAAAAGGCAGATAACACATCAAATTCAGGTACTTATATACTGCTCTTCTTTAAACACATACATTTAAGAGTAAGCACTTCCTGACACCCCTAATCCCTACAGACTCCTCTGCACCCTCTATGTCCCTCTTTGAGCAAACTTATTCTCACCTCCTCAACACCAGCTCCCCTACCACCCCTTCCTATTTCTCTACATGGGAAAGTGTATTGGACAGGATGCTAGATATTGTAGATTGGAACTACATCTGGCAAGCCACGAAATCCTCCTCACAGAATAGAAACTAAAGGTTGGCTGAATTGTCTCCCCCTCACAACACAGCGTGTTCCAGATAGGGTGTCTGAGTGTGTCAGATGATCCTCCTAACCTTGAACTCAACCATTGAAATGGATTGCAATGTCTACACATGTTTGTTATTATTGTTTTGCCATTTGTACCCATACATATCATTCTACATCCTATGTCCTACCGTATGGTTGACATTGTTCATCCCTCCTCCCCTCTTTTTTTCTGTTCTTCCTGAAAACTTCAATATAAATATTGAACAAGAAACAAATACATTTAATGGAAAACAGTGAAGGCGAACTCAACCCTCTAGAACACCTTTGGGATAAATTAGAGCGGAGACTGCTAGCAAGGCCTTCTTGTCCAACATCAGTACCTGACCTCACAAATGCTCTTCTGAAAGAAGGGTCAAACATTAACATAGACACACTCCTAAACCTTGTGAAAAGCCTTCCCCAAAGAGTTGAAGCTGTTAGATATGCAAAGGGTGGGCCAAATCAATATTGAACCCTACAGACTAAGACCGGGATGCCATTAAAGTGCATGTGTGTGTAAAGGCAGGTGTCCCAATACATTTTGCATATATATATATATATATATATATATATATATATATATATATATATATATATATATATATACACACACACACACAGTGCCTTCCAAAAGTATTCACTCCCCTTGGCTTTTTACCTATTTTGTTACATTACAGCCTTTAGTTCAATGTTTTTTTTATCTGAATTATATGTGATGGATCAGAAAACAATAGTCTAAGTTGATGATGTTAAATTAGAAAAATATATACTGTAAATAAAACTATTTTTAAGAAATAAAGAAATGATAATTGGCATGTGCGTATGTATTTACCCCATTGTTATGAAGCCCATAAAAAGCTCTGGTGCAACCAATTACCTTCAAAAGTCACATAATTACTGAAATTATGTCTACCTGTGTGCAATCTAAGTGTCACATGATCTGTCACACCTTTTTGAAAGGCCCCAGAGGCTGCAACACCTAAGCAAGAGGCACCACTAATCAAACACTGCCATGAAGTCCAAGGAAAACTCCAAACAAGTAAGGGAATATGTTGTTGAGAAGTACAAGTCAGGGTTAGGTTATAAAAAAATATACAAATATTTGATGATTCCTAGGAGCACCATCAAATCTATCATAACCAAATGGAAAGAACATGGCACAACAGAAAACCTGGCAAGAGACAACCGCACACCAAAACTCACGGACCGGGCAAGGAGGGCATTAATCAGAGAGGCAGCACAGAGACCTAAGGTAACCCTGAGACTAAAATTGAAATTTTTGGCCTTTAAAGAAAATGCTATGTCTGACGCAAACCCAAAACATCACATCACCCAAATAACACCATCCCCACAGTGAAACATGGTGGTGGCAGCATCATGCTGTGGGGGTGTTTTTCAGCAATCGGGACTGGGAAACTGGTCAGGGATGAGGGAAAGATGGATGGTGCTAAATACAGGGATATTCTTGAGCAAACCTGTACCACTCTGTGTTTGATTTGAGGCTAGGATGGAGGTTCACCTTCCAGCAGGACAAATGACCCCAAACACACTGCTAAAGCAACACTTGAGTGGTTTAAGGGAAAATATGTAAATGTGTTGGAATGACCTAGTCAAAGCCCCGACCTCAATCCAATAGAAAACCTGTGGTCAGACTTAAAGAAGACAATCACAAACCATCCAACTTGAAGGAGCTGGAGCAGTTTTGTAAGGAGAATGAGCAAAAATCCCAGTGGTAAGATGTAGCAAGCTCATAAAGACAAAGCGGCTTGGACCTGTGCTAGCCACAAAAGGTGGCTTTACAAAGTATTGACTTTAGGGGGGTGAGTAGTTATGCATGAATAGTTATGTTATTTTGTCCTGTTTGTTGTTTGCTTCACAATAATAAAAAAAAAAACATCTTCAAAGTTATGGGCATGTTCTGTAAATTAAATGATGCAAATCCTCCAACAATCCATGTTAGTTCGAGGTTGTGAGGCAACAAAACGTGAAAAATCCCAAGGGGGGGGGGGGGGGATACTTTTGCAAGGCACTGTATATATGATATGATAGAGATATATATATATATATATATATATATATATATAAAATGTCTTGTAACTGAAAATTACAACAGAGACAAAAGTCTCAGACTATTTATACTAGCAAGAAACAGTTATTAATTCACCCATCAATGGAACCTCTATGGTGGACAGGGAGCAGATTGCTAAAGCAGTATCCTATATTCTATTCATATGCAAAGCAGATTAATCTAGCCAGGCATACTGGTGTATATTAATTGAAACAGTTCCGTCAGTCATCACTTTGTATTGAATTTTTTTTTCTATTGCTTTCACTCTCTTTAACCTATTAATTCAAATGGGTAAAGAGGGCGAAAGTCATACGGATGAAGCCAATTTCTTTTTGACAACTGTATGATCCAAAGTCTCTAGAGCTGCAAATTATGCAACAGAGCCTGATAAATTAATGCTGTCCACTCTATAGTAATAGCAATGAAATGGGTACCGGCGTACAATAGCTCACATTATCCATTCCGATTATTTCCACAGTTTAGGGTTGATCTGTGATTGGTTGCTAAGGGTGAGTGTAAACCCTTCTCTTGCACTATTTTAAATTTAGAACTGTAGTAAATTATTAGTACTGTACACTTTTCTTTCAGATGAGGCAGTATTAAACTCAAAAACAAGAATGTAATATATTGCAGCCTACCAATCCTTAAAATTCGTGGCTGCATCTGTTTTCTTTTTAAGGATTTTTTTCCCCTTTATATTTACCTGGTGATTCAGCCAGTAACACACTTCCTGTCTTAGAGTGGCTCTACTCTGGCTAGAGGAGCAACGGGTACACCATTGGACAGCAGCATTATCAATCTGGGGAGATGGTAGAATAATGCCCCATACACATTATCAGACATTGATCGGACATTCCGACAACAAAATTCATGGATTTTTTCCAACGGATGTTGGCTCAAACTTGTCTTGCATACACACGGTCACACAAAGTTGGTCGTAAATTCTGAATGACGAGCCGAGAAAAATGAAGTTCACTAGTTAGTGCAGCCCTTCTGCTTGATTCCAAGCATGCATCAGAATTGTGTGCACACGATCGGAATTTCCGACAACGAATTTTGTTGTTGGAAAATTTGAGAACCAGATCTCAAATTTTGTGCAAAAGAAATTTCAATGGAAAATGTCCGATGGAGCCTACACGCAGTCGGAATTTCCAACAAAAGGCTCCCATCGAACATTTTCCATCGGAAAGTCTGACCGTGTGTATGGGGCATTAGATATACTAGCAGATTTAGATGGACTTGACTAAAAAAATAAAGCTGAACTCCAGACAACACTATTTAACCCCTTAAGGATTGCCCCATGCAGATATACTGCAGCAGGGCCGCCCTCCTGCGTGAAATTACATTGCTGTGCATGATTTCATACACTAGGTCTGATGTATGTGCACCACTGGTAACCTGCTCATTGGACACAGCGGGAGCGAATCATCAGGTCAGGCAGACCCGATGTTTGCCAGCACCCAACAATTGTTCTGAGAGGCAGAACGGCAGTGGTAAATGGTTTGTCTCAACCCTCTAACTGCCACTTTTTACTGGATAGCTTGGTCCATTAATGGGAACTGGAAAATAACAGATTTGCTTGCAGAAAATAAAGAAAAGAAACCATAAAAAAAACGAATGCAGCCATCACATTTAAGGATTGGTTAGCTACAATATAACACTTTTTGGGGTTTTATTACTATTATAAGCTGTGTGGTATCATTAAAAAAAAATTCTTTGAAGCTGATATTTTTGCATCCTCCTGGTGTCCATTTTTCTGTTCAATGCCAAAGCATTAGTCACATAGGGCTCAATTCACCAAGACATGGCTATTCCATTACACTCATTATTTTCAGTTCTTGTTAGATTGTGATATAGCTAAAATATAGTAAGGTAAACAATAATAGGGTAAATAATGATTTCCATACTTGAATGAATACTCAGATGTGAAAGGAGGACTCCCCTATATCCGAAAAATTGAAACTTTTTATGGAAGAATTCTTCCCTTGCTACCTATTCATCAGTACAAGCCAAAATATAGCCCAAAATTTAGGACTTTGGAGCTCACCTCCATCCAAAAGAATGTACCTACAGCCCTGAAGAAGGGGGAGACAATTCCTCTGAAATCTGTTGGCTTAGTCTGTATGTTTTTAGACTTTAAATAAACAATTGTATTCTTCTACTAAGAGGCTCATTATATCAGACATTGGGGCTCCTCCTTCCTCATCTGAGTATTGTCTATTGCGAAATTATGGCTTTTTCATACCAGGAGGGTAGCAGCCCATACCTCCAAAGAACTACCAATGACCATTTTAAATTAGTCCAACTGGGTCTTCAGCTCAAACATATGATAATGAATGGAACCTATCATATCTCTGGATATGTAGGACCATGGGGGACTGACATAAAACATCTACAATTGCCCTACGTAGAACCAACAGTACTATTTTGGGCAAATTTGTAACATGTTTTGATATGACATTGGCTAAATCAAAATGTAGAGGTCATGTTGCCTTTTTCTTTTTAAGGAAAGTTAGGCTCCTTTCACACCATCGGACTGTTCAGGTCTGCTTGTCAGTTTTGACGGCGGACCCGAACGGGCGCTCCATGCTAGTCTATGGAGCGACGGATGTCATGTGTGATGACATCCAACCCAGTCCGATCCACTAAAATCAGACGGATTCCCCTACGTTCGCATCCATCCCTGGTGGATCGGATCGGGTGAGATCTGATGAAAACAGACATGCTGTCCGTTTTCATCCGATCTCTCCATAGTAACTAGCGGCGCTCGACAAGCCCCTCCCCACTCAGTAAGCATAGAGGGACCTGTCATCCGCCGGCTCAGTGGAGATCAACGGAGAGATCTCCCGCTGAGCTGGCGGACAGAGGCGAACTCCAAAGCAGCGGATCCGCCTCGTGAGAATGAAGCCTTAGAATCTATATCTGTCTCTGTTTTCATTGTAAATTCCCCCCCAGAAGCATGTGATGGCTGGAATATTTAAAGGGGTCATTATTCCATTGCTTTTTTTTTTTTTTTTTTCAGGTAAGCAAATAAATGTGACCTTCTTGGTCTGAATAATGTTAGAAAATACATGCTAATGTGTTAACCTTGTTTCTGTGCAATTTAGTAGTGATATATGTTGGCAGACTTACTTGCCTACTAGGAATGTAGGCTGTTCTTCAAGCTCTTTAGTGCTAGTGGTTGTGTTTTACTACTCCTTCTCACAATCCAAGCCTATGAGCTAGCTGGACAAAAAACAATACACTTCATATGTAGCTGTTATAATGAGGCTATATTAGTAAGGCATTTCAGATGCTCAAAGGAGTTGATTTACTAAAAATGGAGAATGCTAAATCGGTTGCAGCTGTACATGGTAGTCAATCAGCTTCTAACTTTGGCTTGTTCAATTAAGGCTTGACATAATCCTGGAAGCGGATTGGTTTCTATGCAGAGCTGTACCAGATTTTGCACTCTTCAGTTTTAGTAAATCAACCCCATTGTGTGAATATTCATTTAAATTGTACAATCATGTGAAAACCAAATTATTAACTAGACATTGCATGTCATATGATTGGGTAAAGGAAGTAAATATTCATATAATTTTTTGATTCAATATACCTAAGTCTCTTAAATCCACCATAAAGTGGTTGTAAAGGCACAAGGTCTTTTACTTTCATGCATTCTATGCATCAAGCTAAAAAAACCTTCTATGTGCAGCAGCACCCCCAGACCCCCCTAATACTCACCTGAGCCCCCTCTTGATCCATCAATGTCCATGAGAGCCTCGGCTCTCCAGGGACTCACACTCCCGAATGACTTTTGGCAGCAGCAGTAGCCATTGGCTCCTGCTGCTGTCAATCACAGCCAGTGAGCCAATCAGGAGACATGGGGCGGGGCCAAACCACAACTTCATGTGAGAATGCTGTGTAAGTCCCCCCACAGCTGCCTGCTGTGGAGGCATCTGGTAGGAGGGAAGAGCAAGGAGTGCTGGCGAGGGACCCGAAAAGAGGAGGATCCTGGCTGCTCTGTGCAAAACCACTGCACAGAACAGGTAAGTATATGATTGTTATTTTTAGAAAAAAGGAAAAGACTTTAGTATCACTTTCACATCTCAACAGAGTAATTGCATTGAACTACTAGGAGCTCCCTCATGTGGTTATACAGTATAACAACCTTTATATTCAATTCAATAATGGAGATATAGAAAACTGTGCTTGTAAATATATGTAGGACATTTCCGAATTGAATTTACAGTTAAATATTACAATATTAGCTGTAAAATATGTGATTCACGAAAACTCACTCTCCTTTAATATTTAGAAAGCAACTGAGACACAATTTCTATAGTATTTATCAGGTTGTGTCACAGTCTGACAGTAAGGCAATGTTAAAAAAAAATATGATTCAGCATTTTCAATAATCCGAGAAAATTGAAAAAAAAGAAGAATGAACGGAAAAACATAACAAGCCGCTAGCAGTTGTGTAATGGATGCACAAAGGTTACCCTGCCTATTATCCAAACTACACATTGACTAGCTTCCGCCAAATGCAGAAGTGACATACAACATATTGCCAGGAACTGTCACGTACTGCAATTGAAGTCTGGACCATCTCTGGGTACAAGCAACACTTGATGAATGCAACCCATTATTTCCCTCTCAGTCAATATATTGTGGTTTCTTTGGAACAGGCTAGCCAACGCTTCTGTTTTATTCACAACAAAATAAATTCTGCAGCAATACAAAATGCATTATCTTGGCATGTAATGAATCTGCTGTTTAAATAATGCAAGGGGAGGAAGCTTAGAAATGGATGTCCTAGAGAGCAATTTGAAAGCACAGGTGGCAGTGAAACCCATTTCCACAGTGTAGTAATTGATAATTTGTGAAAGGCTTTTTTTTGTTAGACAACCAAGACAGGCAATTCCCTGGTGTCTTCCACTACCGTGCGCTACAGATGTAAAGGAAGGCTCGGTGTCACTCAGCAGAGGATCCTGCTAGTATGATTGACACAAGAAGCATGAGTTCATGCCACTCAAATGTGTGGTTTCTGGCATAGGGGATATCTTCCAGTCAAATCACGGGTAGGATACATCTAAGGAGGTATTAATTTTAATGAAAGCCAAACATCTTATGTGCAAATATTATCTTCTGCTGTTTGATATGCACAGAAATTCAATCAGATACTTAATTACATCTTTACATGAATTCCAAACAGCTGGTTAATTCCCCTGTTCCTGATTAAAAGGATTACAAAAATAAAATTTAATATTACTACACGCATGTCGCCTTAGCCAGAAACATTTAAGTTTCGCTTAAGCATTTAGAAAGCAAAATGACAGAACGTGGAGGATGACAGTGTTAAGCAATAAATGTCTACTCAATTGGTTGTAAACAAGAGATGCAGTTATTTAAAGGTCATATTTTGTCCAAGTTCCTCTTCTCCCCTCCCTTCTTTTCCCTCCTCTTCCCCTTAATCGTCCCCTTCTCTTTCTTCCCTTTTTTCTGTCACCTCCATATTCCTTTTCTTTTTTCCCTTTCCCTCCTTCCCTTTCTCCCCATCCTGTCCCCTCCTTGTTTTCATCTTTTCTCCCTCTTGCTTTCCCCTACACATCTTCTTTCCTTTCTACTACTTTCACCTACACCTACGTTGCCTCTTTTACATTTCCTTCTTCATCTTTCCTCTTTCCTACTTTCTTCTGCACCTCCTTCCTTTCCTCCCCATTTCCTTCTTCATCTTTCCTCTCTCCTACTTTCCTCTACACCTCCTTCCCTCCTCTACATTTCCTTCTTCATCTTTTCCCTCTACTACTTTCCTCTACACCTCCTTCCCCTCCTCTACATTTCCTTCTTCATCTTTTACCTCTACTACTTTCCTCTACACCTCCTTCCCTTCTTCTGCATTTCCTTCTTCATCCTTTTTACTCCTTTCCCTTACACCTCCTTCCCCTACTCTACATTTCCTTTTTCATATTTTCTCTCTACTACTTTCCTCTACACCCCCTTCCTCTCCTCTACATTTCCTTCTTCATCGTTTCTCTCTACTACTTTCTCTACACCTCCTTTGCTTCTTCTACTTCCCCTTCATCTTTCCTCTCTCCTACTTTCCTCTACACCGCCTTCCCTTCTTCTACATTTCCTTCTTCATCTTTCCTTTCTACTCCTTTCCCCTACACCTGCTTCCCCTCCTCTACATTTCCTTCCTCGTCTTTTCACTCTACTACTTTCCTTTACACCTCCTTCCCTTCTTTTACATTTCCTTCTTTATCCTTTTTACTCCTTTCCCTTATACCTCCTTCCCCTCCTCTACATTTCCTACTTCGTGTTTTCTCATAACTACTTTCGTCTACATCTCCTTCTCTTCTGCTACATTTCCTTCTTCATCCTTTTTACTCCTTTTCCCTACACCTCCTTCCCCTCCTCTATATTTCCTTCTTCATATTTTCTCTCTACTAATTTACTCTACACCCCCTTTGCCTCTTCTACATTTTCCCCTTCATCTTTCCTCTCTCCTACTTTCCTCTACACCTCCTTCCCCTCCCCTACATTTCCTTCTTCATCTTCCCCCTCTACTACTTTCCTCTACAACTCCCTTACCTCTTCTAAATTTTCTTTTTCATCTTTCCTCTCTCCTACTTCCCCCATACATATCTTCCCATTGCTCTGCATCATCTTCATATTTACTATCCTCTACTCTCCCCTAAACGTCTTCCTCTTCTACATCACTTTAATCCCTTCTGCTTTAATTTTCCTCCACCTTTTTCCCTTCCTTTTGCTCATCTTTTTCCTCTGCCTTTTCTCTTTCCTTTCCTATTCTCATCTCCTTTTCCTGACCTACCCTTTTCTCCCCTCTCCTATACATAATACACGTTTCAAGGCCCTGTTCACATGAGAATAGTGAAGCATACACCCATGCGACGGCTTTATTAGACTGCACAGGAATTCACAATTGTTCTGTGCTTTCTCATGCAGGCAGTCCTGTTCATGTCAATTGGGACACAGCAGAGCTTCTAATTTGACAGCTGCGTGGATGCTGGTGCACACCCCTAAATGCACACTGTCTGCGTTTAGGGCTGTGCATCTACACAGATGTCAAATTGAGAGCAGTGGCTGTGTAGCTGCTCCATCCCAATTAAAATGAATGAGACTGCCTGCTGAGTGGGGATGCACGGAACATCTGTCCACCCCATGTAGGCAAACACAGCCTCATTCATGCTGTAGTGCACCAGTGCAAATAAGGCCTAAGAGTTGTTTTACTATATTAATAGTGGACACAGCCACTGATCCCAATTGTTCAGCCATGCGGTTGCACAGCCCCAAATGCACACTGCCTGCATTTGAGGCTGTTCACCTAATTGGGAGCAGTGGTTAGGGTTTTTGTAGTTGCTGCATCCCAATTGACATGAATGGGACTGCCTGAATGGGGATGCATGAAACAACTGAATGTCCCCCATGTGGGGATAGAATGTAGAAGCTGCCATTGGTGACATGGGTTCTGAGGATAAATGCTCTGAGGAGTTGATTTACTAAATCTAGAAAATGCTAAATCTGGTGCAGCTCTGTGAAAAAACCAACCAGCTTACAGTTTTGTTTTTTTGTCAAAGCCTAATTGTACAAGCTAAAGTTAGAAGCGGATTGGCTACCATGCACAGCTGAACCAGATTTTGCACTCCCCAGTTTTAATAAATCAACCTCATGCCGCGTACACACGATCGGACATTGATCGGACATTCTGGCAACAAAATCCATGGATTTTTTCCAACTGATGTTGGCTCAAACTTGTCTTGCATACACATGGTCACACAAAGTTAGTCGAAAATTGCGAATGTCAAGAACATGGTGACGTACAACGCGTACAACGAGCCGAGAAAAATGAAGCTCAATAGCCAGTGCTGTTCTGCTGCTTGATTCCGAGCATGCGTGGAACTTTGTGTGTCGGAATTGCATACACACGATCGGAATTTCCGACAACGGATTTTGTTGTCGGAAGATTTGACAACCAGATCTCAAATTTTGTGCGGCGGAAATTCAGATGGAAAATATCCGATGGAGCCTACACATGGTCTGAATTTCTGATAAAAAGCTCCCATCAAACATTTTCCATCTGAAAATCCGACCGTATGTATGGGGCATTAGAGTCTGTTATTTTGATCTTGGCTTCAAAATCTACTGAATCATTGACCTGATATAAGCATGCAGGATGTCAGTTCTGATGTTTTGGGGTTCTCTGGTGTATGCTCGATCCAAGCCAGTGACATACAAGATACATAGGTCAAGAGCAGGCTGACAGACCCAAAATTCAGATCGTTAAAAAAAGCAAAAAAAAAAGCAGACTTTTATGGCCTCATCTGAAATATATAGAAAAAAGTAGGTAATAGCTAAATAGAAATTCTCCAGCTACCTAAAAAGGTAGACTATAAAGGCACAGCATAGGAGATAAAATGAATACAAACATACATATGATATCCCATACATGCTGAATATTGACAGAATAGCTCACATACAAGGACTAAGATGGTATCAGTTCACATCAGGTGCAGTATATATTCCTTAGTGCCTGTAAGGTCAGCATATTAGTGCTATATAAAACAACACATACATCAATACATAGTATATTAACATAATTATTAGTCAATAACCAAATAATATGATATGTTTAATATGCATGCTTCTACCGGTGAATCTAAGCTTTCAACCAACAATGACCTGGACGGTCATAGGGGCATGAGAGGCCACAAAATCTGCACACTATAGGGTGGCCAGGATTAAAATTGGAATTGGAAAATATATACATGATACCAAAGTCATCCAAACTCTGCTTCTATTCATGACATTGTGGTCCTAAGGTAAGCCGTATGAATATAACAGAAGAGGCGTAACAGAAGAAACGTTTTTAAGATAATCGAAAAAAACAAGTCAGAAAAAACAACTCCCATATTATTAAATTTTCAGGTTTACTTTAATTCCCATGAGTGATACAATTTTAGTAAAAGTACTTTCAGTATTGCCCCCTTAGATGAAAATATATAACAGAATAAATAGGTATACAATTATTCTAGATATTAGACAGCAGTAGGAATTGGAGTTATCTGATCCTTGGAAATTTCAAAGCCTTCTTGGACAGCTAGGGAATACTGTGGGGTTCAACTACTAAAGGCAAGTAGGTTATTTACTTTCCACCTTGGTGAATGGGGGTGGGGGGCTCTGCTGACTTTCATCAAATTGTGTATGAGCAAAAATGTTTTTTATTTTTCTTGCATGTTATTGGGTAATCATTGCATAGTGAAATTTCAGTGCATTTAATAAGGTCTGGGGAAATTCCTTTGCAGAGTGCAATTTCCCTTATAAAGGGAACATACTATTTACTTTTAGTAAATCAACCCCTGTCTACTTGGTCTATAAAGACCTCTTCTGTTGGATATGACTGGGACAGCTCTAACGGAAACCCACAGACAAAGGATTACAGTTTAAAATAGTGAAACCATCTCAGCAGTCTGGAGCATATGTATGTTCTTTGTATTTCTGTCCTAATGTTGGCCAGCCCCATGCTCAATTTTACAGCTAGTGTCAATGCAGCTTACTTTCAGGGATACCCAGCTTTCATTTAACATCAGTTTGAGACACTTCTGAACTCTTATATAAGTTATATGGGTTCCAACGGCATAGTTCACACCAAAGCAGTGTGTTCCAGTGGTTTTCAGTTCCAGGCAAAAATTACAACATACTGCTGGGGACTCATAGCTAGCTTCATCTTTTGGTAACCTACCTTCTGTTTCTAGAGGCTTCTATAAGGAAGGAGTGTAAGAAAGGTGGAGCTATCTGGTGTGTTTTAGGGAGCCCTGTCCAATCCCCAACCTGGATTGGCAGGGGGAAGGCATCCTTAAATGCCCTGTGTCAGCCCAGCTGGGGAGGAGTTGTTTGGGCGGAAAAGCTGTAGATGGAGTATTAGGCTGTCAGTGCCTTGGAGGAAGCACCCCAGTCTTGGGGGGTGACCTTGGGCGAGGGGCTCAGGGGTGAATAGGAACACCACATAACCCAAGGGGTGTCCTGAACAGGAGCAAGACAGGACAGTGGGGTATACTGCATGGCAAGTCTCCAGGAGGGATTCACCAGGTGTCGGTGAGTGACAGGCACAGTTGGGAGAGCTGGGAGAGGCATGCCAGAGAGGACTGGGAGTGCGCAGTCAGAGATGGATATAGAGTCAGTGATGTCACTGGCTGTGAAATCAGGCTGCTGCAGTCAGGAGGGCTGTCAGGGTCTGCAACGAGCTGACTGAGATCAGTGGTCCACCAAAGAGCGCAACTAGTACCAGATCTTTATTTGCTACAGCATAGGAGCCAGCAGTTCCTGACTCTAATATGGTACTCTTTGCTAAGGCCTGGCTGGAACCCGAGTTAGGCTTAGCCATGTGCTAGCTGCGCCTGAATAAATTGCGCATGAGGTAGAAGGAGTGATAGTCTGACACGGGTGTTGTGCAGGAGGAGAAGATCTGAATTGTCCCAAAACCACACAAGAATCTTTTGTTTTTTGGTTATCCCATGACTTCCTTAACCTCATCCAAGTTCTAATCCCTCAATAAAATACGAAAAACAAAGCTGATGAACTTGTTCATTGTCTTGGAGTGTCTGGAAGTGAAAATGCTGGGCTTGTCAGAGTGACAGGTGGGCCACAATCACTCAGCAGCCCCTATGAAGGTACCGCTACAGGTGTATTTGACATGAAGTTAACCTCCTTCTGACTTGCACTTGACCTCCTTTCATGCTGCTTTTGCATTCTTATTGGCTTCTATAGGGAGAAATGCAGCTCTGATATGAATAAAAGCTTGTTGACACAGGTCCTTTGGGTCTTTCAATACTATTTGACAGTTGGCAGATGGTTCTGACTCTTTCAAAGTGACCTGCAATAAAAATATGTACTAAACAAATCTAAGGCAGTGTGAACAAGGCCTCTCTGTACTACCGCCTTACATATATTTGCCAGCACTTTAAAATTACAGTTGCTCTAATTAAAATTTAAATGCATTCATTGTTTAAATATGTTTAATATGATGCAATGGCACAGCTCCATAGAATATTGTCGTATGGGAGAAACAGAGGTCAGTGTCACAAAATGCTTAGGATGCTAAAAAGTGAAATGACAGCCCATTCTTCTTTGACACATCACTGATTTGGAGTTAGACAGTGTTTATCTAGAGTTTATTTTGTTTTTACACTGCAGCTCTCCCTCTTCGGGATTGTCACTTGGCAATTAACTAGCTTAATTATCAAAGTTACCAGAATCACAGGCTTGCTAATTTCCTGCTTCACTGTGTTAGAAAACAAGCGCCTATCAAATTGCTCACGTGCTCTGAATATTCCATCACTGTGCCCCACACAGTGTAATGTATCAGTCACCTTGACAACCAACTTTTTACCGTATGCATACCATTATGTCCTTTCTCTGTCTTCATAAACGGTTCTTTGACAACTAATCCATACTGCATCCTGCCTAGGCAATCTTCCACTTAAAATGAAATATTTAGATCATGACTTGTTTTAATGAGATGGAAAGTAAGAAAACAAGTGCAAAGTTATGAGTCTCTTTCAAATGTCCCCATGCATTTAAAGAAATGGAATAAAGTAAGTAAAGTAAGGCAAGTAACCTGCTGATAAAAGCTAACCCTTCTATATACAGTATGTACCAATATTTGAGATGCCTGGCATTATATATATATATATATGTGTATATATATATATATATATATATATATATATATATATATATATATATATATATATATATATATATATATACATATAAATAAACAATCACCGGGCCACTTTATTAGGTACACTTTGCTAGTACCAGGGTGGACCTCCTTTTGCCTTTAGAACTGCCTTAATTCTTCATGGCATAGATTCAACAAGGTTTTGGAAACATTCCTCAGAAATGTTGGTCCATATTGACATGATAGCATCAAACCAGTGGTGAGATGATTTCAGATTTGTGACCTGGTTCATTTATCCTGCTGGAAGTAGTCATCAAAAGATGGGTACACTAAATGCCGCCAAACTATGTATTTCCACTCATTGGGGCACCCCCCACTCTCCAACGACATCTGAATGGGTAGTAAGAGTGGGGAGAATAGCCGAGCTGGAGGAATTGATACACATTGCCCGAGATTCCCCTTCCAAATACTCACAGACATGGGCTTGTTGGAATCACTTTTGTACTTCGGATAGATATGCCTCCATCATGAACTCAAATCGTTCGAACGGTCCCAATAACGACCTCAACATATCCTCACCAACGCTCCCCCTTTAGAGGGCTCACCCCAACCTGCATACTGTCCTTGCCCCACCTCCCACAAAGAGCTAAGAGGGACCCACGCTGGACGGGGTCCCCCATACTGAGAGCTCCTCTCTAACTGGAAGGATGGTGGGGGATGTGGGGGCGACACTCTTGGTCAACCGCCCCCCCCCCCCCTCTCTTTGAAATTACCCCTGCCCATTCCCAACATCCTCCCTAGTCACAATCCCTTGGATCACCCTCCCCCCTCCTCTCCCTTTTTCTTTTCTCCTTCCCTGTTTTCATTTTCTTTTTTCTAACACTGACGACTGACCTCTTTCTGCTTTTGATCACCCGATCCCAGATGAATATCAACCGCTATATATACTCCACCTACTGAGACAAATGACACCATTTTTATCCGCCCAAAGTCTGCTAACCTGATTGTTGTAATGCGGATTCTATACATCACACTTTAAGACAGACGCATATATCAAATGCATTATGTTGATAGGTTTAACAACATTAGGTGGAAACAAGTTCTATTACTGTATTACCAAGATACAATGTTAACTAAACTTGTCATTGTTTACAATGTACATGCATTGTCAGTTCATCTGTTTTGTTACTTGTATATTTGCATACTATTTTTCAATAAAACTCTTTTACGGAAAAAAAAGATGGGTACACTGTAGCCATAAAGGTATGGCCATGGTCACTAACAATACTCAGGTAGGCCGTGGCATTTAAATGATGCTCAATTGGTATTAAGGGGCCCAAAGTGTGCCAAGAAAATATCCTCCCACACCATTACATCACCACCACCAGCCTGAAAACGTTGATAAAAGGTAGGATGTATCCATGCTTTCATGTTGTTTACACCAAATTCTGACCCTACCATCTGAATGTCACAGCTGAATTCGAGACTCATCACACCAGGCAACGTGTTTCCAATCTTCTATTTCCAATTTTGGTGAGCCTGTACAAATTGTAGCCTCCGTTTCCTCTGTGATCTATGTACATTGCATGATGTTAACAAACCTTGTTTGTTATTCTGAAGAAATAGCTGTGTGTCTTTATGGGAGTGACATTATCATTTAGCTGCTGCACATGCAGGGTTTTGTGGAAAGTGGCAAGGTCTAAATTCTAAATCTTTTTTTTTTTTTTTACTGGGTTTTTCCCGCAAAAATGGAGCTACCCTTTAAAGAAACAGAATAAACAAACTGCAAGTATCCTACTGGCATAAAAAAAAGAAACCATTCTATATTTTAGATGTCTGGCATGATAAAGAACTGTATATTTATTCAATGTGAATTAAAGGTTGCATAAAGCTGACTATCACCCCCCCCCCCCCCCTTCCAAAAAAAATAAATAAAAAATCTTTGTAACTAATTTAGTGAGCATCAATAGCCAACACACATGCATACCAAATACCTAAATTTCAGGCTGACACATACTGTATATTTTTAGATGTAAAGGCCCATTATCACAAAAAAAGTTAATTCTGATAACTATATGTGGTTAATGCATGCATGGACAATATTAAAGTGGACCCTGCAATAACTTTACAAGTCTGCATTAATACATCACTGACATGTCACAATATACAGCAACAGTTTTCAGGAAAAAAAAAACTTAATTTTATCATTAAAAAGCCATCCTTGGTCTCCAGTCACTGTGACTTTGCCTAGGCTGAGATATTGTTATCAGTCTGCAGCAAGCAGGTATAAATATTTATCAGTCTCTTCTCCCTAATCATCAGACTGCAACATTAGGTATGAGGCTGCAGAAGGTGGCTAATCAGAGTCAGACATTTGTGAACATTTGTGAAAACAGCCAATAACTGTACAGGCACCAGGACTTCTATGAAGCTGCCTTCGCTGGAATCTCAGTCCAGGAAGAGGATGCTGACCATGAACGAAGCCTGATCTAGGTGGATTCCACCCTTTTGGAGAGGAATGCAGATAAAGGCATTCTGGATGGGGTGAACTATAATATTGCCAATGATGCTTCAGTAATTGCAGTAAATGTGTGTTCTAAATAAATGGTAACAGTTGCCTCACCTCACGCATCTGTATGTAATGTTATAGATTCACAGCCCAGCAAAGAAAAAATCTGGGGTTATTTGGGACGCTGGTTCAGAAAATTGCATTGGCTAAATTGCATCAGAAGAGCCTCTTGTGACAGCAAACAGGGTGTAGTCCGTAAGGAAACCAAGTTCAATGTTCCTGGAGGTAAAGAGAGCCACTGTGGGACACAATGCAGGATGTGAGGTCACACCTGGGGCCGGCTGGTTGCTTTGGTGATGCATTTTAGAACTCCTATTGGTTCCTTTCTCAAATGGTCTACATGGCTGCAGATAAGCTCATTGATTTTATATGGCTGTAAGTTTGCATTTGGCTTTTTAATCTTAATAAACCCATTGATGCTGCACTTAGCTGGCATCCCATTGAGTTCCTTTTTTGTAATCCCAGAGATTTGTTCCTTTCTCAGTTAGTGCTGCCTACTGAAGAACAAGACCGTTCCTATGAGATTCTTTATGAACTTCTTATGAACATTTTATGAACTACCTATGCTACACAAGTACAAAAGCATATCTTTACATTTACCCGGGGGGGGGGGGGGGGGGGGGGTAACTCTAACGTCTACACTTTAGGGCTAACTCATGTGGATGGTGCATTAGCCTTTGTTTGTGCCACAATTTCAATTGTTGTTTTTGAAAAGATCTTGCCAATAAACCCGTTCTTCTGTTACCTAGTTTGTATTTTTGTGTAAAAGTTAGTCGATGTAGTGGGAGTGTGTACATGCTTCCAAGTGTAATATTATATTGTAAACTTTGAATTCTACAGTGTAAGTTATTAATTGTATTATAGTAATGATTATATAGGAGGTGTGTGTATATTGCCAATTGTATTTTGTTATATTCATATCCTGATTTTTGATGGGCGACTAGAGTGAAAAGTGTTATTGTCAGGGATGCTCTGCCCATTCCAGAAGACGTGCGCCTATGCGCACGCGCGAATCACAGACTTAGCACACAGATACACGCACAAGCGTATTGCGGACTTTGTGCACAAATGTGCGCACATGCGCATTGTAGATTTTGCGCATAAATGTGCCCAACAGTCTATAAAAGACGCTCCCGGAGATCCGCCCATTGCGGTTTGCTCTGCTTCTCTTACTCTCCTGTGTTTGACCCGGCTTACTGACCTTGCCTCTGTCTCCAATCCTGACCTCAGCTTGTTTAACCCTGCTTACTCTTCTGCTTGATTGCCTGTTGCTAAGACCCAGCCTGGACTCTGACTATTCTTTGCCTGACGCTTATGCTGTTCACCCTGATGTGTCTGACTCCGCTTCTGTCTGCAAGCCTGCATCTTCTGACCTGCATCCACTGCTCTGCAAACCTGCATCTGCTGACCTGCATCTGCTGCTCTGCAAGCCTGCATCTGCTGACCTGCATCCACTGCCCTGCAAACCTGCATCTGCTGACCTGCATCCGCTGCTCTGCAAACCTGCATCTGCTGACCAACATCCGCTAAATTTGCTGGCCTTCATCCACTGATCTCCGTATCTGCTGTTCCGGCTTCCACTTGGCTATATAGCTCCAAGCAGTGAGGACTAAACAGGCACCTTTACCTCACTGTGCTTTTACCACCACTGTCCCCACTCCAGTGGTCGGGGTAGTACGGGAGGTCTCCCTCAGCACATCAGGCTCACATCCAAGGTACGTTACAGGTATATGGCATTTATATTGTATTATAACTATAGCTGATAGGATGCCATTTTTGGAATCACCAGGCCAAAAATAACCAGGATCAGGTCCAACATTCAAGACACCAAAATGTGTGTTGACCTGTGATTCCAATCCCTATCACTATCACTTTGGATGGACAGCTTGGTCTGCATGTTAATGTGTACAGAAATGGTAATTGCAAAAAAGGATAATGCCATTTATGCACAAGCGGAATTTCCAACAGAAAAAGTCTGACGGGAGCTTTTCATCGTATAGTCTGATCATGTGTATGCCCCATCAGACTTTTTATGTCAAAAATTTTGAAGGACCTAGAAAGAGAACATGTTCTAAATTTTTATGACAGGACCAATTCCTATTGGGAAAAAACGCTCGTTTGTATGCTGTTCCGACGTACCAAAAACGATGCATGCTCTGAAGCAAGTACGAGACAGAAGTTATTGGCTACTGGGTATTGAACTTGCTTTTTCTATTCCTGTCGTACATCTTGTATAGCATTCTTGATGGTTGGACTTTCGTGTGACCATGTGTATGCAAGACAGCTTGAGCGGAATTCCATCAGAATTCTGTTGGAGAAACCTTCAGAGTTTATTCCGATGGAAAAAACGCTCATGTGTACATGGCATAATACTTTGAATCCCATCATTACATATCAATAATTCCTCACACAATATGGCCATTTTTGGTAAATTACTATATTGCTATGAGTTTAGGCTATGCTGGAGCAGGTTTGTTGTTTGAAGAAAAACGTCTCTTCCTACAGTAGTACTTGTACAGTATAGGGAAACCTCAAAGCCCAACGCAAGGCTCACCAGCCAATCTCCTAAACGACAAGTTTTTTACAAAATAAAAATAAATAAAAAGTCAAAAAGACACTATATGATTTCTTTAACTATTTCCAACTCTGACACTTTAGATATATAGTTGTGCATACAAAATAGATTTAGTATAATCCAGTTTACAGTTCAGGATCACCATCCATTTGATAAACAGAATAAAACCAGTACAAATATTGCTGCCCAGTTCATCGGAGAATGAAATCTTATCCTCACTGTGCTGCTGAAAGTTTTTGTTCTGGAAGGTTTTTATAAAGGCCCCAAGTTGCTTAGGATATGTAAATAAAAATATCCTGCCATGGGGCTAACAGGCACAGATTATTCGAAAGTTGCATAACTCTATGACTCCAAAATCAGTAGCACTATCCAATGTTTGCACTTGCAAGTCATGATACTGAGTGTTTGTTGATATTTTATGCAAGATTTAAATCTGAAAATCAGTATTGAGTTTTGACAGCTGCTTTTTCCTATATGAAAGGTTTGTCTTTGCTTGGCATATACTAAACCTCTAATACAGGCAGCACCTGCAGTGCTGGGAGCATGGATGGATCTGAAGGCCAATAAAAGGAACTCCAACATAAATAATTAATCCACCCAGAATTGAAATTTCGTTTACCAATAAGTGGCAGAGAGTATTTTCTGTTTTTGACTTTGAAGTTGAGTTACTAAAGGCAAATATATTGTTCACTTTGAAAGGGAATTTCCCCAGAGTTTAGTTAATGTGGTGAAGCTCTAATGACTTCAGTCATCCAATCATGTGCAAGCAAAAGTGCAGTTTTTTAACTTTATTTGCACGTCATTGTGTATTTTCAAAGAGAAATGTCACCACATTCACTAAGGGGGTAATTCACTTGCAAGGTAAAAAATGTATTTGCATTTATTAACCTCCTTAGCGGTAATCCCGAGTCTGGCTCGGGTTGGGAATTTCATTACAATAGCGGTAACCCCGAGCCAGACTCGGGCTTGCACCGCTCGATGCAGGGGAGGACACAGGTAACGTTACTTACCTTGTCCCCTGGATCCAGCGATGTCCGCCGCGCTGTGTGATCGAGCCGTCCTCCGCTCGATTCACAGTGCCGAATGCCGCCGAGCTCCGTTCCCTGCGACGTTACGACGCACAGGAGCGGAGAACGGCGGCAAATTCAAAAATGTAAAAAGACACAAAACACACACAGCACTGTAATCTTACAGATTACAGTGCTGTAGTAAAAAAATACACACCCCCTTTGTCCCTAGTGGTTTGTGCAATGCCCTGCATGCACTTTTATATTATAAATACTGTTTTTTACTGCTTGGAATTTGGAGATTGTCCATAGCAACCAAAACATGTCCCTTTTTCATTTTTTTTTGGATTTGATTACATTATTGAATAATTTTTATTATTCTTTATTATATTATAAACTTTATCATACCCGGGATGTCCGCTAGACTCTGGTTTGAAGAGATTTCAGAGCGTTATTCCTAAGAATTACAGGACTACAAAATAAAAGCCAGATTTCCATGCAAAATAATTGTACCGCTTTCAGCACCTTATTCCAGACTGAATCATACCGCCAGGGAGGTTAAATCAACCCAGTGACTCCAGTGGTAAGATCTCTGTGCTTCATGATTTACGTTCTACACATCTAATATGGCAATTAATTCTATGTTATACAAAATACAGCAAGAAGATTGGTAATGCTACATTTTTAGAAACAGTAAAAACAGAGTGGGCCCTATGATGGAGAAATCTTAATACTGGAGTCCCCAAGAGATATTATAATTTAGTAGCTAACTCAGACCATTAATCTCTGTATACAACAGAAAGATCACTCTTGACTGGACTGAAGGCCATTGGTGTATTTTAGGTGCCTCTTCACATTACCACCATTGGATGGTGGTAAAACGCACCCTGTTGCTCATCCAGTATGCACCTGAGTTACAACACAACAGCACATGGCAATGCATGATGTGTGATGAAGTGCCCTAAACAATGCAGCATTACCTACAATTTTGGGTGTTGAGGTGCATTACATTCATTTTGAGAAGGCTGGCTAACACATTATGAAGGAATGTGCCTCAAAGTACAAGAATCTATAGAGGTACATTATGTTGGGTTCAGATTTGAAATGGCTCTAACAGTATGACCCCCCCCCCCCCTCCACTTGCAGGCCATACAATAATAACACACTCCATGATGCAGAATTTGTTGGACCTGGCAGAGTCATGATACCTTGAGCTCTTAGGAAGGGGATTGAATTATACAGGGTGACATTCAACCCATTCCACAGGGGAGGGGTGCTGAATGTTAGAGTGGAGGACAGAGAAGGTGAGTTCTGCAGCAGCAGATTTATTTTTAAAATATTCTGGCTGGTGATCATTTATTTTTATCTCAGGCTGGAGTTGGCTGGAGCAGGGACCATTTGAATTTTGATCCATCTATGGGCAGGTTGCTTGTACAGAAGTTGATCTCTTGATCGAGTTCCATAAACCAGCTTGTTGGAAAGTTTTTGCTCAATCACTGCCCCTGGCTGTAGCTGGCAATGATGATGAGTGTATTATGATGGTGGAGAAATGTCCCCACTGTCAGAATACAATAGCTCCACAGGTGAGATTTCCCCATCTAAATCGAGTGTGTAGATGGATGAATAAATTATAATTATTCTTTTGTTCATCTCGCTGGTTCAAAGAAAGAAAATTAATTATGTATGGGCTGCCTTACGGCTGTAGTAAACTGCCACAAAAATAGAAAAAAAAGTCAGCCCCCCTACATACTAGCACATTAAGACAGACTTACCAGCACACTAAGCCCTCCAACGCAGCGCTGTCACAGCTCCCTGGCACTTCTATCTTCACCAGGTCTTCCTTATGGGTTTGTGAGCTCTGGCTCTGTATGAATGGCCCCACCGACATCACTCCTGTGCCCCAGCCCTTACATGGAGCTCTGAAGGTACAGAACGGGTATACTGTCCCTTCAAAGCACATGCGCCGGTGGCGTCACTGGCTGCATTCCATGTGAATATTTCCTAAACAGTGAAAATTTTGAAGATATTCACTGTACCTACAGATAAGCTTTATTACCTGTAGGTAAGTTTAAAAGTAGACATCCATGCTTAAGGATCAATTTTATGTTGAATGTTTGCTGGCTGGCTTCACCACTCGGCACATTGCGCTTGTAACCTTAGGTGGCATGGTTTGGGGGTCAATTAAAAAAAATGTGAATGCTTGCTGGCCATCTTTACCATTAAGCACAGTAGGTGTGTGACCTTAGACAGCAGAGGCAAAAATTCAGCTTTTTTATTCTAAAAAGCCATGAAGGCTGTAACATCATACTATAACATACAGAAACATTAAGTGCAGAATATACTGCATAGGTCAAGAAATCAAAGAATAAAAACAGTCCGAGTGAATAAAGTAATTTTTCTTAACCCAGATATTGCAAGTTAAAGTACACAATGTATGACAGGTGTTTGATCAAGTCTGCAATCTGACATTGAGATGTACAACGCTGAGCTATTGGAGACCTAAATCTTACAGTTCATTTTTATAATTTTACATAGCATAAAATATTACTGTCAGACAAAATAGAGGAGCCACGGTGTTACTCATTTTATGGTCACAACAGATTTGTAACAAGATTTTAACTGGACCTTTCAGATACCTAGATTGCTAGCAAATATGTCATTGTGACAGCCCAGGCATCCTACAAGGGGGGCGTAATATGTCATTGCTTTGATCAATATCACCTATGAGTAGGTTGGATATATTGTTCCCCTTCATCAAAGGTCACAGAAAGGCAAACAGAGACGGAGCAAATCGAGGAATTGTGGTATTCAAATAAAAATTAGGATTTAAAGCAGAGCCCAGTTAAATAAAAGAGACACAGCATTTATGCTCCTTTGGGGGACACAGACTACTTGTTCTCTGACTCTATTTTGCATTGTTGCATTTATTTTGTGCACCTGGTTGCACCACTACTAAATCCTTATGGGTGCTGATGTCTTTATTTTCTGTATGCAAGCCAGTGAAATGCAGGGCGTTGGGGTCAATTCACTAAGAGTCCATTAATAGCAAATAAAATAGCGCCTGCCTTAAATCACTAAGAATTTTACGTTAAATAACAAACACAGTGTTTGTTCAATTGAGTGGTAATTATTGCATTTTTTCATGCTGTAATTTATCACATTGAACTGTTTGCTAAGAAGCGGGCCGGAAAGCCGGCTGATGGGTCTTTAACAGCGGATGGCTCATCCCTGCTGACAGCCGAATGTAAAAAAAAACTTTCCGTCAATTACAAATTATGACAAAAAACAGCATGGGGTCCACTCCATGCATACTAGACCCTTATCCGAGCATGCAGCTCGGCAGGTCAGAAAAGGGGGGGGCAAGCAACCCCCCCTCTGAACCATACCAGGCCACATCCCCTCAACATGTGGGTGTGCTTTGGGGCATGGGGGCTTTGCCTCAAAAGCTATTGGGGGAAAACCCCAGGTTGTTTCTGACAAATACAGCAAAACTCTGGTGATAAATATTTCATTTTATTATCATTTGTTTTAGAGGCCCTGTTGGGGGGCTTTGGCAAGATATCAGCAGGCTAAAAAGATGTTTCAACTTTGAGACAGAGAAATAAGATTGAAGTGATTGTAAACTATCACCGTGTAAGACCACCCATTCCATTTAAAATAGAAATGAAAGGCAAAACCTTTTTTTATAGATATGAAAAAACATTATAAATACCTTTCTTTCCATTTTGTATAAGTAATCACATTCCCTCTGTTCTCAACTACATAAGAGTTGGGGCAGAAGTAAGAGCAGCACACTGAGCTTCCCAGTGAAAGTGCAGTGGGGGCGTGTCAGGACAAGTCCAATCATTGGAGGAGAGCATAGCTAGAGAACTGACCACTGTATGCTCTCCTGCTTAGTGTGGTCAATTTTTAATTGGAAAGCAGAGGGGGTGCGCATGTGTGAAGCCATATTTGAAGTTTTCAGAGAAATCAGTGGCAAAGCACGGAGTCATATGCAAAGTTGCTGAGAAGCAATATAAAAAGCATGCTGAACATGATTGCAATGGGTTATATAAGACTCAGTAGAAATACATTAATAAATATATCAGATGAGCTTGCAGAGGATGGTTTTCCAGCCAATAAAGCATTTTGTGATACCTGCTGCTAAACTGGCCAAAGGTTACAGTTTGGTTCTACAGTCTTCAAAATCTCCACAATTTATTCAATATATCTCAAGGTCAGCAGGTCCCTAAACTACATAGATATTGGTAAATGGCACTTGAACAATCAGGCTGTAATGTGTATGGGCAATTTTAGATAGGACTTTTAACAAATAAAAATAAAAAATTGCTGAAAGGTTTAGTTTAGAATGCAATGTAGGTTAAAGTTACAAGTAAAATAAAAAAAATCTAAAATTGCTTTTCCAAGTTACGAATCTAAACCATGAATCGCCTCTGCTTCTGATATTTTTGAGCTTTTCCATTTAGAGTTGAACACTTGGGTATCGTCCCTTTTTTTTTAGTCTTAATTATGCAGTACTAGGTGTTAGCATTAAAAATTCACATACACTTTATGTGGCCAGCTCTTAATTTGTTTGTATTTTAATACACAACCAACTACCTATATTTTCTGTTATCTCTTCATTTTGGGCAACATAGCTAACTGAGCTATACAAAGGTAAAGTCTTTTTTGGTACCAGAATGGTAGATCTAATATAGTCCAATTAAACAAATCACAGGATGGTCCTTTTCATATTGTTTTACAGCAGCCTTAAAGTGAGAGCATTGACTAATATTATACGTTTAGACCTATATGATTAATATTTTTGTAAATCCAGATTGTTTTATTAAAATGGACAAGCAGAGTTGGTAAAGTGACCTCTGTGCTCCATATATATTAAATTCAATACATGTTCATTGTCTGGTTGACATCAGTCCCTTGAAGAAAGAATATTGACACTTTAACATCTACTTTTGACCTTGGACAAGCCGTTTAAGCAATTTTTTTTGAGTCACGTCTTTTAATTCCTAATGCCTTAAGGTCCCCTCTAGCTTTTACTCTAGACATTCAAGACACTCTAGACTTCTTAATTTCTTCATATTGGTGAGTTAATTCACTATGGATTTGAATGTGTTGCAGTGCTCAGCATATACAGAAAAACATATTCTGTGGCTTTGAAAATACTAATTTCAAGTTTATTTCAGCGGCGTTGATTTACTAAAGCTGGAAAGTGCAACATCTGGTGCAGCTGTGCATAGTAGCCAATCAGCTTTTAACTTCAGCTTGTTTAACCACTTGCTTACTGGGCACTTAAACCCCCCTCAGTCCCAGACCAATTTTCAGCTTTCAGCGCTGATGCACTTTGAATGACAATTGCGCGGTCATACAACACTGTACCCAAATGAAATTTTTATCATTTTTTTCCCACAAATAGAGCTTTCTTTTGGTGGTATTTAGTTACAGCTCGGAGTTTTATTTTTTGCTAAACAAACAAAAAAAGATGCAAAAAAAAAAAAAAATCATGTTTTAATAGTTTGTTATACAATTTTGCAAACGGGTCATTTTTCTCCTTCATTGAAGTGCGCTGATTAGGCGGCACTGATGGCTGCATTGGTGGGCACTGATGGGCTGCATTGGTGGGCACTGATAGGCTGCATTGGTGGGCACTGATAGGCTGCACTGGTGGGCACTGATAGGCATAGTTAAGGCGGCACTAATAGGCACAGATAAGGCGGCACCGATCGGCACAGATAAGGCGGCACTGATGGGCAAAGATGAGCACAGATAAGATGGCATGGATGGGTGGCACGGATAAGTGGCACGGATGGGTGGCACGGATGGGCACTGATAGGTACCACTGATAGATGGGACTGATGGGCACTGATAGGTGGCACTGATAGGTGGCTCTGATAGGTGGTACTGCTGGGCACTGATGGGCGGCACTGCTGGGCACTGATGGGCGGCACTGCTGGGCACTGATGGGCGGCACTGGGGTGCAGCACCTTTAAGGAAGATTGTGGGCACTGTGGGTGGCACTGTTGGTGGCACTGCTGGATGGCACTGTGGGTGGCATTGTGGGTGGCACTGTGGGTGGCACTGTGGGTGGCGCTGTGGGCACTATGGGCACTGCTGGGTGGCACTGATGGGGGCACTTACTTTCATTCAGGATGGCACTGCGGTGGGCAGGTGGGCACTGGCAGGAGGCAGGTGGTCAGCTGTATTGCTGGCCGTGATCGGGACTGATGTCCCGATCACGGCCGCCGGTGATCGGCTTTTTTTTTCTCTCCTCGCGCTGTCAGCGCGAGGAGGAATAATAGCCGATTACCGGCTCCGTTCTGTCACATGATCAGCTGTCATTGGCTGACAGCTGATCACGTGATAAGGGGTCGGGATCGACCCCTTGCACGGATCGGTGATCAGGCGAGTCTCGTGGACTCGCCGATCACAGAGCGCGCCGCGCGCGCCCCTCAGGGGGCGCGCAGGCCGCTCGTAACCGGGACGACGTCAATAGACGTAGTCCCGGAAAAGTAGATCCGCGCTAATGCCGTCATTTGGCAATAGCGCGGATCTCAAGTGGTTAATTAAGCTTTGACAAAGTAACCTGGAAGCTGATTGGTTTCTGTGCAGAGCCGCATCAGATTTCACACTCCCCAGTTTTAGTAAATGAACCCCACGGGATATCTTAACCAATTTTTTCTTTAATATGTTAATGTCAATTACTGAATGATTTGTATATGTATGAGCTACTATCATATAATTAACCCTTCATCACTATGTCGTCTTGAGGAAGGGACCCTTCAGATATTACCAACCAAAATGTTGGTAATATCTGAGTGATATAATGTAATAGGAAGAAACCCATGTCAAATGTTGGAGACTCTTATTTTTCTTGACTGATTTCCTACATGTCCTATCAGGATCTAGCATGACCCCTTGACCCTCTGTCTAGACAGTGCTGATTGGCCCTGTGCTGATCTCATGCACTCTCCCAAGAAAAAAAGAAAAACTTTCTAGCAATACACACCAAACTGAGCATGTGCAGCTTGACTCCAAAGGCTCTGTACTATCTAGACATGTTCTGGAGTCAGTGGAATGGGAGGAGGCTCTGCACATACACGATCAAGCAGCCTTTTTACACAATGCAGAGGATTAACCCCTTAAGTTCCACAGTGAGTATAACAAGCATGCTTTACTGCATATACAGACTGATTTTTACCATTGTGGGTTTAGTAACACCTTAAAAACATATAAATATTTGACAATAGAGGTAGGTAAGCTGTAATGAGTGAAGGTGCATAGTAAGATTTGCTTTCCACAGTAGGGATAGCAGAGAGGCTTATTTGCACACCAGCACATCACAAAGTATTAGCACTCAGTCAAGACCATTTGAGGACATAATGAATTGAACTGATTGTATTTAGGTCTATATTATAAAAACTGCAGATCCATTATAAAATAGAAATGCAAATATGGTTAAATAAACTCTGTGTTATTCATACACAGTGTTTTATTTTCATTATTGGGATAAAAGTTTCCCGTCCCCCTAGTTTTTATTCTGGCTGTTGAATCTTTGAAAATCAGACATGTATTTTTGAATGATACTTATTGAAGCCATGTCCATCCTACATTCAGAGCAAATGATGGTAATTGAGAGCTGTGTTACCAAATGGTGGAGCAGCTGCAGACTTTGTTATAGTCACTCTAGCAAACAAAACAGGTGTCACTGCCTATTGAAAACCAATTATAGTATCAGCCAAAGAAATACAGTATAGTCAATATAAGAATGGTCAGAGATAGTGTACTAACAGAAAAGAAATGACAGTTTTTGCTGCTAATACAGTTATTATCCTGTATTATTTTTTTTTTAACCAGAATGAAGGCTGATTTTTACAAAGTGAAGGGGAAATTGTGCTTTCAGTAACAGATACTTTCTATCATTTTCTAACCTGTCTTAACAAATGGCATCTAGAAATGAATTGTAGTAGAGGTATATTGTTTCCTCCCGTTTTGAAATAACTGCCATTTTTTTGTTGTGTTAAGCTACACGCCAGGCAGATATAAAAGATTTCGATGAAAGCAGCTCTCCATTCACTATTATATCTTTATTTATTAGAGAAAGGTTGACTATTACAATCCGCAAAGCTCAGACTGGGAAAAAGAGAAGCAGCACCAGGATCCAGTCACTGGTGCTGTAGTGCTCATGTGCTAAGAAGAGACATGCTGATAGGACGAGAGTGCAAAATGGCGGAGAGGTGAGCTCATCAGTCTTTTGTTTCAACTTTTATTGTCCAGTTACAGTTTGGGAGATAAACAGGACTTGTTACTCAGCTGCAGCAGAGGAAATTTAGGTCTCCTGCCTGTCATCCAGCTGTGCCGTGTGGCATAATTGTGTCAATTTCAGAACTGGATGAAGAGAAATACATACTATTTGATAGGTAGAAGATTTCCTATATATACAGCAATTAACTGCCTGCCTGGGGTTCAACATTAAAGCAGATCTCCAGGAAATATAATTGGTAAGGACAGCATAAGGTAATATGTGGTAAAGAGGACATTTAGTGTAAATTAAAATATTTGAGGGAAGAAAGGTTTTTATTTCAAAAGATACATATCATGTCATCTGTACTAAAGAATTCTTACTATCCTGTTCAGAAACTTCATAATGCACATCTCAGTGTACAGTTCCAGCTGGGATGAATAAACTCATGTGTGCATGTTTGGGAGTAATAATATCCCAACCAGGCCAATCAATATAGCATAAAATCTCCAACCCAGAGGAAGCTGGCGGAAAGATATCGGCACTGGCAAGGGAGTTCGCAAACTTCACATTACTAGAGAAGAGGTTAGTATAGCTCCACTTTAATATGATGTAATATGTTAAGTACATTTAGCTATGTGATGCTCTGTCTGAGCTCTCAGAAACTGTGCCCCGGAACCTATTAGTACCACTACCTCAGTGCTTTCCATCTATGAGCTCTCTACTTCTGGTCGCTGGTATTGTTATTTTTTATTTATTTTTTAATCCTTTTTTTATTGCCATTTAAAACACAAATATAGAAAAAAAAAATAATCAGACAAGCTAGCTCTTGGAAAATAAATAAGTAGCATTTCAAAAATTGTATAGATATCTTCATCGGTCAAATATATTATTTAGTTATTGATATCTTTACTAATAAAGCAATTTTTATTTTTAACAAACAAAAATAATGTAAAGTGACGGAGAGGAGTGAAGTGAGGAAAAAAAAAAAGATTGGGGGGGGGGGGGGGGGGGTGGGGGTTAAGAGAGGGTAGGTGCCAATGCCCTGCGGTTAGTTCCAGATCCGGAATAAATATAAAATAATAATATACTTCTTTTGCACCACGTCTATGCAAATATTATGTATTATATCGTATAACAATTATGTGCCATTAAAATACTATAGTATAATATCAAGGATATAATATTGTATTGTAATATAATGAAGTTGTTTTAAAATCAAGCCAGCATGCCCATATCTTTAAATGTTTATCAGTCATGCCCTTGGCATTATACATAAGTTCTTCTTTATAACATATATTGTCTATTTTTCATAGCCACTGGTCTAGGTTCGGTACAGGCTTTTGCTTGAAATACATAGGTATCAAAGATTTAGCTGTGTTTAACAAATGCAGAGTTATTGAGTTATCTAGATATTGATTGTGGGGTACAGTGGAATAAGATAACCCATGGATTAAATTCAACAATGTCCTTTCGTATTATGGAGGCTATATTGTCTGCCAATATTTTTGAATAAAGGGACAGGACCACCAGATATGACCATGTGTAGCACGACCTCCACATTCTCTCTAGCGTAGAGGAGAATTACAATAAAACATTGCGTGTAACTTAACAGGTGTACAGTACCACCTCACAAGCAATGTATAATTAACTTCCTCTATTCTAGAAGAAAGGGAGGTGACATGGGAACATTTCAAAATATTATCTCTTTGTATATTGCTAAGACTAGATTGTAAGTCCATTTCCCAGTGAGCCAGGTACGTTGGGTATCCTGACTCTTGTAAAGACAAAAAATCTTTATAAATTTGCTATATACAATGCTGGGGGGTCTACCTGTTGAAATATTGCTTCTACTTTAGTTAATTAATCTAGTGATTGGATGGGTTGTGGTAAATTACACACAAAATGGGATAACTGGGTATATTGGCAATGGCAAAGATCTATATAACTGTATCTTGTAGGGCCATATATTAATCGCATAGACATATCACTTTAGAGTTTTCAGTCACATGGTGAAATTGAGGTATGTCCTCTAAAAACCATGACCTAAACCTTTTATTTAAGGAACCAGGTGGAAAATAGGAATGGTATAGCAGAGGCATCAATGGTGAGTTATAGTTCCATGAATATCGGGAATGCAAAGAGAGATACTATTGTTATGAATTAAATATATTTCTGAAAATAAATCTCTTAGCATCTTAGACAGCAAATTATCCATTCATAAAATAGCAAGGAATGTAGACAGTGCATGAAACTGAGAAATTAGCTAATGGCACCACTGTGTTCCAGGGACAGTTTTCAGAAAATTGTTTAAAGAGAGAGACAGCATAGAGGTATGTGTAATAATAATAAATGACACTTACCAATGGCTGTCCCTACCAAAAATAACATTTACCTGACCTGAAAATGCAACAGTTGCTGCAGTTGAATGTTACAGGTGGATGCAGACAAAGCATTGAAAGGCTAAAGCCCCATACACACTATCAGATTTTCTGCTGATTTTTGTCTTCAGATTTATCAAAACCATGTAGTGCAAGGGCCTGCCTGATTGCACACAAATTGAAACTCCTAAGGTTTGAACTCATACTGTATTATATGGTTTTGGTAAATATGAAAGAAAAAATCTGCAGAAAATCTGATAGTGTGTATGGGGTTTGACTGTAACCACAGCTGCCAGCCTGTGTTTCGATATATGTCCACACATAGAGAGATCATCTGCAGTTAGAGATAGATGGTTACTCTTGGATGATGACTTCTTGCCGCAGCTGGAACATTTTTGCCATGTGAATGAGAACCTAAAGTGGTATTTAGAGCTACATTAAAATGCTTGCCAGGATAGATAAATAAGGAATAACAGAATGGCTTAAATGATTGCTTTTGTTCTGGCCGCCTCTCCAAAGGTGGCCATATGACTAAGAATCTAGACCAGTGATGGCGAACCTCGGCACTCCAGATGTTTTGGAACTACATTTCCCATGATGCTCAACAGCACTGTAGAGTGGATGAGCATCATGGGAAATGTAGTTCCAAAACATCTGGGGTGCCAAGGTTCGCCATCACTGATCTAGACCATTGGATATCTGACTTCTACTGAAGAGGAGATCTAATTGGATGATCTTCCTTTTCAGACAAAATCATGTGACCAAATGCCTATGCGTTAGTTCCTCGAAAAGCACAAGAAAGAACATAGAGCAGCATTTTTAACAGGAAATATATTTGAAGCCTTCTATTATGCTGTATTTATCCATCCCAGTTAGACTTTAAGAATAACTCAGCTTCACGTTGTGAAGAACATGCTGATTATACAGTACAAGCAGATTCTGACACCTAAAAAAAAGAAACAAGACACCTGTTCGGTTCGCTCCAAAACCTTCGAACACCATGAAAGTTCGGACCCGAATAATGAACTCCATTAAAGTCAATGAGACCCAACATTAAAAATCAAATGTGCCCATTTTGAAGGCTTATATGCAAGTGCTTGGGCATACAATGGTTATAGGGGTCCAGATCCTGACCTGGGGGAGATGTATCAATAAAAAAAAAGTTTGTGAAAAACGTTGTATTCAAATTAGCAGTGATTTTTTTTTATTTTTAAAGTGAAAGCATAAAAATGAAAAAATGCCTTCCAATATAGTGCCTGGGGTCCCCTTAGTCTACCTGTAAATTGAAAGTCAAGTACCATGTCTAAAATCTGCTGTAGGAATAATTGTTTTTTTAAAGCCCAAAAAAATGAAATTTTCCCTGCAAGCTGCCTTTATTTTGCTCAGCAACAGCTGGGGAGCCAGTGTGTATGATGAGGCCACAATGTAGTGCACTGGGAACAAGATTAGAGATGTTTTGGATATATTCTGGTGTCACTTTGACTTTAAATAACGGGTGCGTAAAAATTGGTCTCGGTGGCGCCTTCCAACCGTAACCCTATAGAGGTACTCTTGATGAAAGCAAGAACTGGAATTACAATGATATGCACCTGTCAAACAGGTGAGGAAAAATTGGTCTTTGGGTGTCGGGGGCACCTTCTCACCATAACCCTATAGTGGTGCTCTTGATGAAAACAAAAAAAATTGCAATGATATGCACCTGTCAAACAGGTGCTGAAAAATTGGTATTTAGGTGTTAATTGTGCCCATGAAACCTATACCAAAAACATTCTTCCAGATGAAATGCTTGAACACCCCCAAAGCTAGGCAGTCTTGAAGTCCTGCAGAGAGTCCACATCCCAAAAAGACTTAATCAGTGACATTGGCAACAGGAGCTGGTAATCCAGGATTGATTCATTTTTATAAAAATGGTCCACAGAGTCTGTGGACAGACGCATTCTATGATCATTCACAAAACCTCCTGCAGCACTGAATGTCGTTCTGAAAGCATGCTGGATACATGGCAGCCCAACAACTCAATAGCCTACTGGACAAGTTCTGGCCAGTGGTCTATTCTAATGACCCAGTAAGTCAGTGGATCGTTAGCTGTAAAGCTCTCCCTCTCTGTTTTGGCCTTGAGGTATTCGTCCACCATGTGATGCAGACAGTGCTGGTGGGATCAGGAAGCTGACAGCCCTGGGCAGCCAGGACCAAAAAAAATCCAAAACGCCTCACTAAGGCGGACACCTTCTCCAACGCTCCTCTCTTGACCAACAGATGACTCAAAACAACGTTTTTCACGACACTGGAACCTACTGGAGCCACAAAAAACTCTCAAAAAAAAGCCTTTCTGATGTGTCCTCAAGAGATTTTATCTTCTGCACTCTCTGACTAACTGTGGTCAAGGAGGGTTGCCAACCAGTAATCATCCTTCTCCTTTATGCCACCTATTCTTGGGTCCTTTAGCAGGCTTTGAAGCATGAGGTTGCCCATGCACCTCAAATTTGCTGAGGCTTGAGAAGCAGACTCCTCAGGGTCACTCAGGATGACAGCATATGGAACTTCCTCCTCCCAGCCACGTACTGCTCCCAAGGATCCTGGGGTTGGAAAGCCATTGCTTACAGATTGACGCATGTCTTCCTCTTCTTCAAAGCCGATGCAAGTGCCAGAATCTTCCTCCTCATCCTCCACCCCTCTCTCCTCCTGTGTGATCTGTGACATAGGAATGATGGTGTCTGGATAAAGTGGGCCTTGAGAGGAAAGGAAGTCCCTCTCTTCCACCTGCTGCTCTGCCTTCAGTGCCCTGTCCACAATGCTATGCAGAGTCTGCTCCAGCAGGAACACAACAGGGATTGTGTCACTGTTGCATGCACTGTCACGGCTCACCATCCTTGAAGCTTCCTTAAATGGTGACAATACAGTGCATGCACCTTAATGATCAGCCATTGGCATGGGGAAAGAAAGCGGAGGTGGCCTGAGCCTGTCGTCGTGCTGTACTCGCAGAAGTACTCATTGACGGCCCTCTGCTGTATGTATAGCCACTGCAGCATTGCCAAAGTTGAGTTCCACCTGGTGAGCATGTCACAAATCAGGTGATTTATGGGCAGGTGGAATGCCCACTGCATTTTAGTCAACCAAGCACTGGCTGTGTATGACCACCTGAAGTGGCTACAGACTTTTCTGGCCAGCTTTAGCACATCTTGCAACCCATGGTACGTATTTAGGAAGCACCATTTAGCTTCCTAAGTACGTATTTAGCTGCCCCACAAAATTGAGAACATGTGCCAGGCATGGCACATGTGTCAACTTCCCCTGTCTAAGGCGGACAGGAGGTTTGAGCCAGTATTGCACACCACCATTTCTGGCTCCAGCTGACATGGTGTGAACCACCTCTGGGCCTGTCCCTGCAGAGTTGCAAGAATCTCTGCTCCAGTGTGGTTCCTGTTCCCTAAACACACAAGCACTGCGTGGCACCTTTTAGCCTGACTCATGGAATAGCCCTTTGAATGATTAGGGGCTACCTGATGTTCACAGGACATTTCTGCAGAGGAGGGCATGGAGGTGGTGGAGGAGGATGGGGTAGAGATCACAGGTCTGGCATCATCACCACCAGCTGTATGAAGACGTGGGGGCACAACAAGCTGAAGCACCGAGCCCTGTCCTGCATCCTTTCGAGTTGCAAACAGCATTACCCAGTGTGCTGTGAACTAAATATATCATTCCTTCCCATGCTTGCTGGACCACGTGTTAGCAGTAAGGTGGATTTTACGGCTGAATGTCTTGCCCAACGATGCCAGAACATTCCCTTCCATGTGATGGTAGAGAGATGGAATGGCCTTACATGAAAAGTAGTAGTGACTGGAAACCTGCCATTGTAGTACAGACATTGTGTGAATTCACAGAAGGGGGCAGAATCCACCAGGCTGAAAGGCAGAAGTTGGAGAGCCAACAGCTTTAACAAGCTTGCATTTAGACGCTGGGCATGTGGGTGGCAGGGACTGTATTTTTTTTTTTTACGCTACAGCAGATGGGGCAGTGAAATTTGGTGGCTACAGTCTACAGCTGGTGGTGTGCTTCTGACACATGCTGCTACGACCTGGGACACCCTGTGCTATACCATCATTCCTGTCAGTGGAGACTGCTGAGAGGTAATGACTCTATATAGCATGGCAGACTGAAGTGGGTAAGGAGGAGGAGGCGGGACAGATTTGTACCCCTTTTGTGTGGCTTTTAGGTGCTCTTGCCAATGGGCTGAGTGGTTGGACGTTAAATGCCTTGTTAACCATGTGGTACCCAAATGGCTGGTGTTTTTGTTTGATGTGCCTGAGACATAGTTTTCAGATAGCAACAGTGCGATCTGCTGCAGATGTGCTGAAAAAGGCCCAGATAGCTGAGCTTTGGGGAGTGGGCTGGGAGATAACAGCTGCAGAATGTGATGGAATAGGGTGGCTGCTCTCTACTCTTTGTTGATGTTGGCCTCCTTGGGGTTGTGCCACCTCACCCTCAGTTTCCTCCCCTGCTCTATCTGGCACCCAAGTCGCATCAGTGATCTCATCATCATCTCCAGACACACTCCACGGATACACTATAATATACTGCAATAGAATGTAGACTGCCAAACGTACAGTGACGCACAGAACTATATGGTGTTAAACTGGCAGTAACGCACACAGTATTATATGGCGCTAAACTGGCAGTATTACACACAGAAGTAAATGGCATTATACTGGCAGTAATGCACGCAGAACTATATGGCATACAACTGGCAGTAATGCACACAGAACTGTGTGGCGTTAAACTGGCATTAACCCAAATAGAACTATATGGTGTTTAACTGGTAGTAACGCACACAGAACTATATGGTGTTAAACTGGCAGAAATTCACACAAAAGTAAATGGTGTTAAACTGGCAGTAATGCACAAAACTATATGGCGTTAAACTAGCAGTAACACAACCAGAACTATATGGCGTTAAACTGGCAGTAACGCACACAAAACTATATGGCATTAAACTGGCATTAACACACACAGAATTATATGGCGTTCAACTGGCTGTACCGTACACAGTACTATATGGTGTTAAACTGGCTGTATCACACACAAAACTATATGGCATTAAACTGGCAGTAACACGCAAACAAGTGAAGAACACTTAAAAGTCTCCCAAGTCAGTAAAGTCATCTTCCCCAGATGTTACAGTGTATTTAGTAATGTATTACTTGCACAAGGTGCCCTTCCTCCCACACAATGGAGATCCTTCCTCAGCCCAGAGGCCCATCCAATCCTAGCCACAAATCCACAGCTGAGAATTAGGGAAGGCATGGTCTCTCTCTCTCTCTCTCTCTCTCCCTCTCCCTCTCCCTCTCTCTCTCTCTCTCTCTCTCTCTGCTACTAAGTGCCCTCTCTCATTACCCAGGCAGTTCAGCATTGCAGAGGGGCCTTTTAGTTCAGCTCCAGCTCATCACTATCTCGGCAGATCATGGTTGTCCAATTCCCACACCCACAGATGGCATATAAAGAGAGTGAGACACTATTTCCACCCATTATATCACTACGGGGGGGAGGGGGCAATAATTAAAGTGCAGTAACAATAAAGGCACTAGCACCGGCTAATAAGTCCATCATAGTGATAAACCAATACCTGTAGATACTGTATGTGTAGGAACATGAGGTAATGGCAACCTCTGACACTACCTGGAAAAATGGCCTGGTGACTAGACATTTGGAGATTGGTGCAGTTATATGTAGGAACCTCTAGGTACCTATTGTTTAATTGCACTTTCTCCATACAATTTATTTAAAAACCAACATTGTCAAATGTCACTAAAAAACTTCTGACCTTGAAATGATTACTGGTAGTTAGGCTATGGCACAGTAACATTTGTGTATCAAATAACCTTTAATTATATTCATTTGTTTGCCAGCTTCATTGCTTAATAAAATAGACAAGATTTGAATCCAGACAGCCTGAAACCTACTGCGTTCTCACTCTGCATAATAAAATACCTCATATTCATAACTTTCAGATGAACAATTAAAGCTTTCCAAACATCTCATGTTTCAACTTCTATAGCTGCATGTGACGAATATGCCATATTAATATTGATGAGGGATATATGTAAAATGTGTAATACTGGAAGATATTATATCCCCAGCTGGGCTTATGTAATTGTTTGCTTTCCAGGAATCTAGTTAGAATATGTACCCTTTGGGAACCGCAATGCTATTATATGACAGAGATTAGGCATTGCCTTATATACTTTTTATTTTAAAATTGAATTAGAAAAAAGCAATGATGCTGAAATTGCTTTTACAATCTCAAGGAAAACGGAAAAAAATGCTATTGTATTTATTTTTTCCCTAATGCATGTGAGACTATACTAAGCTATCTGTTCAAAATACCTAGATAGAGTCTATTGTTCAGCAGGTGTGAAATTTCTGTTTAAATAACTGAAATCCTAATTTCACAGTTAAATTGAAACGTTGTTACCAATGGATCCTCATTGAGGAAATTTGCATATATCAAGGTCACTGTTGAGGGTTATTTGCTACCAATATCTCTTGTTAGGAACAAGAAATAGGAGGATGAGCAAAACAGACTGATAAAGTGCAGAAAAGTGGAAATAAGCTTAGGTTTTGGTCGCCTATTGTGAATGTGAAAGTAAGGTGGTATTTATAGATCATTTCAAGAGCTCTCACAACAATCAGATATCCAGAAGAGTAGAAGAGTGGACCTCAACGGAATTAACACCCAGCTCTGGGCTTCGGAGCTGGGCTACACCTGACGTTATTTAACTCACAAGATTTAGGACAATAAATAAATTACAGTGAGGAACGTACCAGACAGGAGGTACATATTATTACCAGTACATTTTTTTAACACCCGTTGGTGGTCATTTAAAAAAAACATATGTCTGGAGTTGGGCTTTAAGGGCTACTAAGCCTAAAATATATATTTTAGTTTGGTATGATTGCTGTTAAGTAGGATCACAAAAAAAAAGTACACTATATCACAGTGGTCATCGACCCTGTTCTCAGGGCCAACTAACAGGCCAGGTTTGCAAGATAACTGAAATACATCACAGGTGATATCATTTGCTGCTCAGTGATTGCTGTATTCTAGTCTGCATCTCCCCAAGGTAATACATAAAACCTGGCCTGTTAGTGGGCCCTGAGGACAGGGTTTATGACCACTGCTATATCACATTATTTGGTTGCTGAGTTGTCTGATGGTGTAGGGGTGAACCTTGATGCATTTTGCATTTACAATATTTTGCTTCCTCAATATATATGGAAGTTTATATGTAAGACTGAGCATGTCCGCGACACGGTACTCAAGAATATGAATCTGAATCTTCTGTAAGGGTGAGTTTGGCTTGGGTCCTGTGTCTGGGAGATACTTATATGCATATAAACATTCACATTTCCAGAGGAAGAAATTAATTGCCGATGTGGAATGCATATAAAGTAGCTTCATCCCTACCCCAACAGATGACATCAGATAATGTGATATACGTGTTCTTTCAATGCTGTGTGTGGAATTGGCTTACTGGTGGGATATACCAGAGTTTTTATGTGGAAGTAACCAACTCAATATTATCTGTAAAGACACGCACAGTGATCTACGAATTAACTTTATAGACCTTTGTATGATAATAAATTATGTTCCATTGCCCATCTATGACTGTGCCCATCTGTGACTGGTTATAATTATAATGTGGTTCAAATGACTTATGGTGGCTGGTCCACTCGTGTCTATTTAAAATGTAATATTTTTTGATGCACCAAAAATCTATAGTACAATTAAAGTTGACCATGCTTTACGTTTTTTGATTGCTCAAATGTAGATATATGTTCTCCGAATTAAATAAGTATGCATACTTAAACATTTTAAAAATAAGATATATACTAAAGTATATATATATATATATATATATATATTCTGTATTTTTTTGTTTGATTTATTTTTGTTAGATTTGATAAACTTTACAGCACACAAGATCCTCATTTTCTTTACTGACTTGCCATTTTTAGCTACCTCTGAGGATTGGACACCGTGTTAATTGAATATTTGGATTACTTTCACACTTATGTGTTCCTAGGTCAAACAAATACTCAAAGAGACACAAAGGACACAGTGTTTACATCGTAAAGCTATCTTATAAAATATATAACCTGTTCCTAATGTCACACAGTGTTCACAATCTCTGCTGTGAAATGCCAGAGGCCTATGACATTAACAATATGTGAAGCTTTTTAAGTGACAGATGCCACTATTAAAAGATGTTAGAATATCAGATGTACTGCTGGAGGCAATAGGGAGATCGTGGACATATACATGTAACATGGGAAATCTAATAGAACACTTTGTAGCACAAATAATGTGGAAGAGAATGGGCTGACTGTGTTCATTCAGTGGTGAGTATAGACAATGTACCGAGGAAAATCGTTTATTATGGAACGTCAGAATCCAGTCCAAGTCAAACTAATTTATTGTCAGACAATGACGAAGTAGACTGAGCATGTTACTAGGCACTTGTTTCACTCTTCTGTCTCGCACGATCATAAAATGTACTTAAATCACGGATAACATTTGCTGCTGTGCTGTCAAGGTGGATGATACAATTGGCCACAACATTCTCTCTAATTTTGATTTTGAATGGTTTATTCAACCCTTTAGTGACACATATAAAGTCTTTATATGGTCAACATACTGGCTTATTTTTTACACTTATAAATATTAAAGTAGATGTAAACCATAACTAAATGAGATTTGGTTTGCTAAAGAACTGTGTAGCATAAATATTTGCCTTTTTTGTTCTCACCTTTATTTCGTTGTTTGTTGCATTTTAGTGCCACTGGTCCCCTTTAGCATTTGTGTAGCCATTTGTTGTCTATGTGCATGTGCTGCTGCATGGCGTTTTTCAGGGTGGGCTGGTGGGGACAACAGTGGGCCATGCCTGTGCAATGTACATTTAAAGAGGAACTGCAGTCTGCTTACATAATTTGTAATAAAAACAAAACATCTTTGCCATTCTGAAGCTTCCCTCCAACTACTTTGCATATTATTTTATATATACTGTAATTCTGTACTTGCCAATTATGCTGCAGAAATCTCCCTCCACTGAGTCTGGCTGCATCCATTTTAACTGTGGGCAGCTGAAGCTGCTGCCTGTTCACTTCCTGGATTTACACAGACACACAGAGGCACACCTCCAGCTCTGCAGCCCTGTAGCTCTAATTAGTCCTCTTATGACTCCGCCCCATCCCTTCCAGGCAAACTCCCACAAGAGTAAAAGAGAGCTGTGCATGATGTCATAAGCCTAGTCTTTTTACCATACAAGAAAGAGGAAGTGGGCTGTATAAGGTATTTACTGGCAGAAAAAAAAATGTTTTACTATCCAAAGGTAAAACAACAAGGGCAGAAGATTTAATAGATGAAAAGTTGAAAAAAATCACTGAAGTTCCACTTTAAATGGCCATGTACAGTCTCCAAAAAAGAAAAGAAGGGCACACCAACCTAGTGCATTACCACTAATAGAGCTTTATTCAATAAAACACAGCAAAATATATACTTACAAACCAGTATTGATAGAAGGCATAATCAATAAAGCAGAATCAACTTTTCCGAACATCGACAAGCCTGAACCTGACGTCGAATGGATCAAATGATACCCCAAAATGGGTGAAGCATTTCAGGGGAGAACCCCTTTCTTTAGAGCCTAAACGGGCAATGATAGCCCTCCTTTTCTTTTTTGTTTCCTCTAGTATCTGAATACCCATTATTCTGAGGAGGGCCACAAGACATTAGACATTACTATGTGGAGGTGGTTACACCACATACCAAGGATCTAGACACCAGAGCGCAGGAGAAGTTCTTTCTTTTCTTTTTTTCACCTACAGTCTCCATCAAAGGTCCGTGTTACAGGGTGACAACACAACTATGACAGAAGTTAAACATGAACCCGCGATGGATCACCATTTTTTTATGTGTACATTTTTTATTTTGGTAAGCGGTTTGACAAATCATAAACATTTTTATTCTAATCTATGAAATACACACATGAAGATAACATAGGAATAAACCTTCTGAGTGAAACACTTTTTTTTCAAAAAATGGTCATGACATAACTTTCCTGATCTAGTGGGACCTTTTTTTACAAGGTCATTTGTCAAGGTTTTAAACATGGTTTTGGCCTGATCTAAGTCTATGGCAGGCTAAGGCTGGACAGGGCTGAACACTGTACCCATTGGTACCAGCATTTAGGGCCCTTGTGTTCAGGGACAAATTCTTGAAGTGCAAAAGAGAGATATGTTGCAGCTAGACAGCCCTGTATGTAAGGGGCCTCAAATTTTATTCACCCTGGTACTCCTGCATTTAGCTTTTAAAAATGGAGAAGTTATTTGGGAAGTATAAACAACTTTTAGGCTAGGTTCAGACTAGCATACAGGGTAAAATGCAATGTTTTAATGTGCAAGGTATTGGCTCTGATAGGGAGCAATGTAATGTGTGTTTCAATGTATCAAATTGCTTGTTTGTTTTTGATTTTTTTTACTTTATTCGCAGTGTCACATACTGTACACAGGGCACAAAAGATCAACACTCCTCGAACTAGCGGTTCCTTAATTGACTTCCAAAGTGTTCTGGGAAACCAACACATCCAGGATTTGTGTTCTCTTGTGTTCCCCACAGCACTCACTGTTTCCTACTACTGAACTCTAGACATGTGCACACTGAAATATTTTGTTTCGGAATTTTGTTTTCGTCCGAAAAATAAATGTATTTAGTTACCCCCGAAATTAGTTTTTATTTATTTTGTTTAGTTAAAAAATGCATTCGTCTGAAAATCCGAAATAATTTAGGTTGAATCTGTCATTGAAGGCTTATGGTGTCTGTCGAATGTTCTAAGAAGATTCGACGGAGCAGCTAAACTGAATGACGTCGCAGTCGTACATTTCCGGTTGAATGTTTCCCCTACAAGCTATAGTAGAATTCCAATGTTGTATGACACTAGTAATAATTATATTTATTAATTATTATTACTAGTCAACCAACATTAGAATTCTTCTATAGCCTATGGGCGGAGCATTTGACTATAAATGTATGCTCATGGCGACTGCTTTGTCGAATCTTCATGTCAAATCTTTTCTCTCTATGTCGAATAATCTTGGACTAATAGAGTTAAGTTAGGCACATTCAAACTTTTTTGCTATTTCAAATCTTTTCTCTCTATGTCGAATCTTTTCTCTCTATGTTGAATAATCCTGGACTAATAGAGCAAAGGTTAGGCACATTCAACAACAGATTCGATGGACACAGATTGCTATTGTCAGAGTCATGTCAAATCTCCTATCTATATCGAACTGTTGTCACAACGGAAATGAAAATAAAGCATTTGTTTATGTCGGATCTTTCGGTTTTTGGATTCTGTGCATTCATTATCGTTTGTTAAAATGATAACGAAAATACCTGAAATTCGTCCGAAAATGCATTCGGACAAAAACAAATGCATATGTCTACTGAACTCCTCATCACTACAGGATTCATTTTAGGCCTCATGCAAATTATGCTTTTAGCCCCAGTGCATGAGATCCTGACATCTTTGTGTGGGTGGAAGGCACAGGCACACCATCTAACCTCACTGCTGGCAGCCTGCAAAACTCTATAGTATGAGAGGCTGAGAGATGCTGCGGCTGGAAGGGCCAGGACAGTGAAAATAGTGGCATGCACCCAGGGGAGAATTCCTGGATCATACAAAGTCTGCATTCTGGGCATTCATCCCTGGTCGCATACTGACCTAAATGTCAGTAATAGCCAGTAAACCTTCCAGCCGCAACAGCTTTCAACCTCCCACAGAGCCTTATAGGATGCCAGCCGCCTGGCTGGATGGTGTGCCTGTTTTTTCTGCCCATATGAAAATCCCAGGACCTCATGTACAAGGGTTAAACTCCCAGTGTGCATAGGGTCTTAAAATTCATGGCATGCTGAAATTAAGCTTAACCATTTCATGACTAGAAACTATTGAAGCCTAAAAGATTAGATCAAATTTATCAACTTTAGCATGCATACCAGAATAATTTTTAAATGCATGCTCAGCAATGAATGCACCGACTGGAGAGCACATGTCTGGGCAGAATTTCAGGAGTGTCCATTGATGGCTTATTTTTGAAGATGCATCCTGGGTATATCATGTCTGTCACCCTTATCCTGTGTGTCCCGACAAATGATAGGCATATGCCTAGGATTACAATAGTCATAGCTCCGACATTTCTTTTCTGACAGGAACCTGATATGAAATCCCATGTTTTTTATATGCTGCACCATTTGAATTTGACAACTACAAGGAAAGGATGTTAGATTGTGAAAGACTTCGGTGTCATGTAGTGCTGTTCTGAATCGATGAATGAGCGTGAAGTGTCAACCCTAACTCTCCCACAGCCTATTCTATTATCACTACCATGGTAACAGACAAGCAAAGTGTATACACACAGGAGCACTGAAAGCCTTAAAGTGAAACTCTCATACATTGTAAGGGTGGCATTGGTCCGATGAGAAGGCACCTGCTTTGTTTGCTTACATTTCAGACCACCAAGCTATCTATAAATATGGTACTTTGCTATGTAAATATTAGCGACAACCTCTATAGTTAATATGTTGACCTCTGCCTTTTGAACCAGAGCCATCCTGTTGGCAAGTAAGTTAGGTATGTGGCCTCACTGGCTAACAGGAAGCCATGAGGGGCAGGAGGAGGGAAGAATAAAATAACATGGAAGATGTCAGAATCTGCATAATAGACCATCCAAGTTTTGGGCATATCTTGGGGCTTTAAGGATAAATCATATCTGCATGGGGTACCCAAATGTACTTTCTCTATGTAGGTTACCTTCCTCTTCTGTCCCTTTCTAATGTAATTATGCTCTTTATTTTAGTACAAATTGGTACAAAAATTAAATCCATAATGCTAGCTGTTAAATTAGCTTTACAAGGGCTAAGCTACATAGGTCATTTTATTCTCTTGCTGCTGAAAGATTTACCCACATGCAGCCAGTCACCTCGTAAGGCTAGAGCTACACCGTTAGTAGTTCAACTGTGATGCTAATAGCACTGAAAAATGATTGCTAGGAAAAGCAATTGGGTGATACACAGGTGGAATAAATATTTTCTATGGAATAAGCTGCACAAGAAGCAATAGTTGCCAATAGAGATTAATCAGTAGTGGTTTTAAGTTGCAAAATTGAGCTACTAAAAATCTCTTTAGCAGCTCTAGCCTACTGAGTTGACTGCTTGCAATTGCTTAAAGTGACTGTTGCTAAAATAAAACTGCCATAAAAGCATCCCCAGGACAAACAATTGTGAATACGCACCTCTCTAGATGCTCCTGCTTAAAAAATCCACTGTAATAAAAAGAAATTAAATCAAAAATGTAAAGGACTGCAGATTTTTTGGTTTCCTACAGTGTTGATTAATTTGATGTTGTGTCCTGTAGGGATGTAGGGGTCAGTAGGATGAGTCATAGAGTGTCACAGGAACCAGGAATCTTGGTGTTTGGGTGGTAGTTTATCTTCACTGGCAAGGGTATTAGAAAATAAATGTATTTACAAAGTTCTTTTTAGGGGACCCTTGTTATTGCAGTTTTATTTAACCACTTCAACCCTGGAAGAATGTACCCCCTTCCTGACCGGGCCATTTTTTGCAATACAGCACTGTGTCGCTATAACTGACAATTGCACCGTCGTGCGATGTTGTGCCCAAACAAAATTGACTTCCTATTTTTCCCCACAAATAGAGCTTTCTTTTGGTGGTATTTGATCACCTCTGCGGTTTTAATTTTTTGCGCCATAAACAAAAAAAGACATATACATTTGCTATAATAAATATCCCCCAAAAATATAAAAAAAGCAAACTTCTTCCCCAGTTTAGGCCAATATGTATTTTTTTACATATTGTGAGGTTAAAAAATCACAATAAGCATATATTGATTGGTTTGCACAAACGTTTTAGCGCCTACAAAATAGCGGATAGATTTATGGCATTTTTTTTTTTTTTACTAGTAATGGCAGTGATCTGCATTTTTTTTTTGTGGCTGCGACATTGCGGTGGACAGATTGGACACTTTTTACACTATTTTGGGAATATTGACATTTATATACCGATTAGAGCTATAAATAGCCATTGATTACTGTGTAAATGTCACGGAAGGGGTTAACACTAGGGGATGATCAAGAGGTTAACTGTGTGTCCTAGGGAGTGATTCTAACTGTGGGGGGATGGCATTACATGGGGGAGGAGACCGATTGTTGTTCTTAAGCAGTAGGAACAACAGATCTCTCTCTTCGCCCCTGACAGAACACATATCTGTCTGTTTACATTGACAGATCTCCATTCTTTCCTTCTCAGGACCAATCGCAGGTAGCAGACAGCCATCGTAGCCACCTGCCACACGCACAGACTCCTAGGTCACACGGCGGATGTGCGAGGAGCCCTATGCTCCTTAAAGCACCTGCCGTACAGCTATGGTGACTTCTGTGTTTACAAGTGATTGTGGTGAGCAGGCACCAAAGGGTCTGAGCCAAGAAGTGGTGGAACTGAGTTCCACCAAGTTTCCCCCTGAAAAAAAGCCTTGTTAGAATTTATGATTTTTTGCCCATTTTTAAGAGAATTATTGAATGATAACACAACAACATTTCTTTCCCTCATGGTAAGTGTTGCACGGGATGCAAAGAAGAACCCACAATTAACTGCTGGTGAAATACATGTGGTGTGGCTGTTTCATTAAGGAGGTATTTGAAGAAAGATGGGTTGCATGGTCGAGTCGCCAGAAGAAATACATTACTACGCAAATGTCACAAAGCACAGAGACAAGCCTTAAACCTTCTGGCACAAAGTGACAAGACCAAAATTGAGCTTTTTGGCCACAACCATAAATGCTACATTTGGAGAGGAGTCAACAAGGCCTATGATGAAAGGTACACTATTCCTACTGTGAGGTGGATCGTTGATGTTTTGGGGATGTGTGAGCTACAAAGGCACTGGTCAAAATTGATGGCAAGATGAACACAGTATGTTATCAAAAAATACCGGAGGAACATTTGTATATGCATTCATCAGCCAGGGAGCTGTGCATGGGACCTACTTGGACATCCCAACAGGGCAATGGCCCAAAACACAAGGCCAAGTCGACCTGTCATTGGCTACAGCAGAATAAAGTGAAGGTTCTGGAATGGCCATCTCAGTCTCCTGACCTCAATATCATTGAACCACTCTGGGGAGATTTCAAACGTGAAGTTCATGCCAGACAGCACAAGAATTTACAGGAACTGGAGGCTTTTTGCTAAGTGGAATGGGCAGCTTTACCATCTGAGAAGATAAAGAGCCTCATCCACAAATACGACAAAAGACTTCAAGCTGTCATTGATGTCATTGATGTTAAAGGGGGCAATACACGGTATTAAGAACAAGGGTATGTAAACTTTTGATCAGGGTAATTTGGGTAGTACCTGTTGTCATTATGATTTAAAAAGAGTAAACACAGTTGATTGATAATAAATGGCTTCAGCCAAACACTAACCATGAGTGAAAGAAATATTCTTGTTTTATCATTAGGGATGAACCGAACACCCCCCTGTTTGGTTCGCAGCAGAACATGCGAACAAGCAAAGAATTCGGCAGAACACACGAACACCAGTAAAGTCTATGGGACACGAACATGAATAATCAAAAGTGCTCATTTTAAAGGCTTATATGAAAGTTATTGTCATAAAAAAGTGTTTGGGGACCTGGGTCCTGCCCCAGGGGGTATGTATCAATGCAATTTTTTGGTAACAGGGTATAAAGAAAGTGTCAAAATGTTAAAAAAGACAAGACACAGCTTGGGACAAGTCCTTTATTAAATAATAAAACATAAAAATGTCCCACAATGTCCATTCATCTTCTTCTATCACGTCGCCTGGACCAAAAAAGAAAAAAAATCCACAACCGATCTGCCTTCATGGGAGGCACCCGCCATCTGACATGTCTCTCCTTTGGACTGCTCTTATATAAGTGAGGACGGGGCCACCTGGTGACGTAACTGGGTTACCCCGCCCCCTCTGATGCCACAGGAACTTACCCATGGCTTCCCCGTGGCATCAGAGGGGGCGGGGTCACCCAGTTACGTCACCTGGTGGCCCCGCCCTCAGTTATATAAGAGCTGTCACAAGCGAAGATGTGCCAGTGGCGGGCATATTGTTCGCTGTTCGGTGAACAGGTAAACACCCGATGTTCGACTCGAACTTCGGACTCATCCCTAGTTATCATTCATATTCTCTGAAAAAGTGGCAAGAAATCATAAATTCTGCCAGGGTAAGTAAACTTCTGAGAACAACTGTATATATTGTAATATTCGGGGGACCAGGTAGATCACAGGACACAGGCTTTTCACACAACAAAGGGTTTATTAAACTTAAACAGCTTTACAGCAGCCAAAAACAAAAGGAAAAGGTTTTGTAGTCTCACCGACTTGCAAAGTCCAGAATAGCTGTCTCTATCAAAACAGTGCTTGATCTTGATGGCAGGTAGCTTCCCCTGCCAGGAGCCTTCCAAACAGGACACTGCTGTCCCCTTCAGTTGCTGCAACCCAAAATAAACACCATCCACCATCCACCATGTCTTCTCCACTCCTCCACACCCATCTACCACTTCCTGTCTTGTTTTTTAAAGACACTTCCTTAACAGGTGGGTTAATCAATTGTATTCCCTTAAAGAGACCACAAACCAAATAGAGGGGAAATATAGCGTCCTTCCAGGACCCAGCCACGGCGTCCTGTACAATATATTATATATATATATATATATATATATATATATATATACAGTATCTCACAAAAGTGAGTACACCCTTCACATCCTTGTAAATGTTTTATTATATCTTTTCATGTAACAGAAATTACACTGTGCTACAATGTAAAGTAGTGAGTGTACAGCTCGTATAACAGTGTCAAAATAACTCAACACACAGCCATTAATGTCTAAACCACTGGCAATAAAAGTGAGTACACCCCTAAGTGAAAATGTCCACATTGGGACCAAAGTGTCAATATTTTGTATGGCCACCATTATTTTCAAGCACTGCCTCTGGAGTTCACCAGAGCTTCACAGGTTGCCACTGGAGTCATTTTCCACTCCTCCATGATGACATCAAGGAGCTGATGGATGTTAGAGACCTTGCGCTCATCCACCTTAAGTTTGAGGCTGCCCCACAGATGCTCAATGGAGATTAGGTCTGGAGACATGCTTGACCAGTCCATCACCTTTACCCTCAGCTTCTTTAGTAAGGCAGTGGTCATCTTGGAGGTGTGTTTGAGGTCGTTATCATGTTGGAATACTGCCCTGTGCCCAGTCTCCAAAGGGAGAAGTTAATGCTCTGCTTCAATATTTCACAGTACGTGTTGGCATTCATGGTTTCCTCAGTGAACTGTAGCTCCTCAGTGCCAGCAGCACTCATGTAGTCTCAGACCATGATACTCCCACCACCATGCTTGACTGTAGGCAAGACACACTTGTCTTTGTACTCCTCACCTGGTTGCCACCACACATCGCTTGACACCATCTGAACCAAATAAGTTTATCTTGGTCTCATCAGACCACAGGACATGGTTCCAGTAATACATGTCCTTAGTCTGCTTGTCTTCAGAAAACTGTTTGCGGGCTTTCTTGTACATTGTCTTTAGAAGAGGCTTCCTTCTGGGACGACAGCCATGCATACCAATTTGATGCAGTGTGTGGCGTATGGTCTGAGCACTGACATGCTAACCCCCCCACCCCTTCAACCTCTGCAGCAATCCTGGCAGCAATCATACATTTATTTCCCAATGACAACCTCTGAATATGACGCTGAGAATTTGCACTCAACTTTTTTGATCAACCATGGCAAGGCCTGTTCTGAGTGTAATGTGTCCTGTTAAACTTCTGTATGGCCTTGACCACTGTGCTGCAGTTCAGTTTCCAGGTCTTGCCAATCTTCTTATAGCCTATGCCATCTTTATGTAGAGCAATAATTATTTTTTTCAAATTCTCAGAGTTCTTTGTCATGAGGTGCCGTGTTGAACTTCCTGTGACCAGTATGAGAGAGTGAGAGCGATAACACCAAATTTAACACACCTGCTCCCCATTCACACCTGAGACCTTGGAACACTAACTAGTCACATGACACTGGGGAGGAAAAATGGCTAATTTGGCCCAATTTGCACATTTTCACTTAGGGGTGTACTCACTTTTGTTGCCAGCAGTTTAGACATGTAAGGCTGTGTGTTGAGTCATTTTGAGAAGACAGCAAATGTACAGTTATACAAGCTGTACACTCACTACTTTACATTGAAGCAAAGTGTAATTTCTTCAGTGTTGTCACATGAAAAGATATAATAAAATGATCACAGAAATGTGAGGGGTGTACTCACTTTTGTGAGATACGGTATATATATATATATATATATATATATATATATATATATATATAATTTTTTTTTAAATAACCTTTATTTAACCACTTAAAGAGGAAGTAAACCCTGATGGGTTTACTTCCTCTTTTTTTCCCTGCAAAGGTAAAGCATAATGGACTACTATGCATCGCATAGTAGCTCATTATGTGTCACTTACCTGACACAGGAGCCAGCGAAGTCGCCGCTGTCACCTGTAGTCCGCCGCATCCATCTTGGTTGTGGCGTCTCTCGCAGCTCCGACGAATGACAGCGGAGAAGCCGCGATGACGTCACTCCCGCGCATGCGCACGGGAGTCGCGTCTCGGAGCTCCGACGCTGCCGTTCGCCGGAGCCGCGATGACGTCACTCCCGCGCATGCGCACGGGAGTAGACAAATTTGGCAAATCCATTCTTGGACTTGCCGCATTTAGTGCGCCTGCGCGCCGCTGTCTACGGCGCATGCGCCGTAGACAGCGGTGCCCATTTTCGGGCAAATATCTCCTAAACCATATAGGTTTAGGAGATATTACTTGGACCTACAGGTAAGCCTTAATCTAGGCTTACCTGTAGGTCAAAGTTGTTTGGAAGGGTTTACTTCCATTTTAAGGACAAGGCCTCTTTTTCAGACTCTGTGTTTACATGTTTAAAACAGTTTTTTTTGCTAGAAAATTACTTAGAACCCCCAAACATTTTATATTGTTTTTTTTCTAACACCCTAGAGAATAAAATGGCAGTCATTGCAATACTTTTTTTTCACACCGTATTTGCGCAGCGGTCTTACAAGTGCACTTTTTTGGGAAAAAAATCACTTTTTTAATAAAAAATAAGACAACAGTAAAATTAACTAAATTTTTTTGTATATTGTGAAAGATAATGTTACGCCGAGTACTAGGGCTAGAATTATCGCTCTTGCTCTAACGAACACGGCGATATATCACATGTGTGGTTTGACTACCATTTTCATATGCAAGCGCTACTCACATATGCGCTCGCTTCTGCGAGCGAGCTCGTCGGGACGGGGTGTTTTTAAAAAAACTTTTTTATTTTTAATTTTTATTTGAATTGATTTTATTTATTTTTACACTGTTTTAAAAAAAAAAAAAAAATGGATCACTTTTATTCCTATTACAAGGAATGTAAACATCCCTTGTAATAGAAAAAAGCATGAGAGGACCTCTTAAATATGAGATCTGGGGTCAAAAAGTCCTCAGATCTCATATTTGAACTTAAATTCAATTTAAAAAAAAATGTATTTGACATTGAAAAAATATACCTTTAAGACGCCCTCCTATGGCATAGAGATGGGTGGGGGCCATCTTAGCCTTACTCGTCCCTATACCCAGCACAGGAAAGGACCCGATCGCCTCTGCCGCTACCGATGGCTCCGGTAAGCGGCGGAGGGCGCGGGAGAGTGACGGGAGGGGGGGTGGCACCTCTCCCGCCACCGATATCGGTGATCTCGTGGCGAACCCGCCACGGAGACCACAGTTATCGCACACACGACCAGCGCCTGAAGAGATGGATATCTTGGTTGTGGCAGCAGCTGCTGCCGTTACCGAGATATCCCTCTTCAAAAAAGGGACGTACATCGGCGTGCACCGGTCGTAAAGTGGTTAATGTGTTATTCATCTGACTGTCATGATCCCATAGGTGGTGTGGTGGGGACATTCTTTATTGCTTTATTTATTGGCCACAAAGATTTCCTGGATGTTTGCTTGAGGGGAATAAAGTTGCAATTGTCTTGTATGGATAGATTACACAGACAGAATAAATGGTTCTAATGTTTTTGACTCTAACAAATACATTTGTATTAAAACAATGGATTGGCTGCAGATCAGCTTTAAACATAGGTTAAATATAAAGAAAGGAAAAAATCCATAGGCCAGTGGATATAAACCTGGATCAGATTTCCGGAGTAGATTGTGGAAATCACAAGTGCAGCAGTGTTTGCTCACTTTTAGTTTGTTGTACAGCATTGCTAAATATGTTAATGTTAATGATAATACCCAATTGATCCCTGGTTATATAAAAGTCAAGAAATAAATGAATGATTTTCAATTTCCACTAATTATGTATTTTCATTTTTTAGGTGAATAATTTTAATTGTGTTTAATTTTATCCCCTGCATGATGTAATGTTCTTTAATATGCTTGGATAATAGTCTAAAGGTAGCAAGAAGGTCTGGACCATCAATTGATTTTTCAATTGATTTTATTTCATTCCTTATAAAGGTTTATGTTGACTTGAAAAATAAGCAGCGAATTGATAAGTGGAAAATCAATAATCTGCAGACAAGAGATAAATATCCGTAATTGACTTAGAAGCTCTATTCTCAACGCTTGGCAAATTTTTTTTAGTGCTGTCTATTTGTGTTAAAGTTTACAAAGTATTTCCTAAAGTTTTGCTGAAAAGTCTTTGCTAAAATAATTAACAAACTTATAGTAAAAATGTATTTAAAAAAATGTCTTCAGTGCAAAGGAGATCTATGGTCACAGCATGCACTTTTGTAACATCGGCATTGTAATAGCCAAAAAAACAATAAAGTGCCTTGAAAAAGTATTCACACCCCTTGACATTTTCCACATTTTGTCATGTTACAACCAAAAACGTAAATGTATTTTATTGGGGTTTAGGTCTGGACTTTGACTGGGCCATTCTAACACATGAATATGCTTTGATCTAAACTATGGGTGCTCAACCTGCGGCCCTGCAGCTGTTGTGGAACTACAACTCCCACCATGCCTCTGCCTTTGGGAGTCATGCTTGTAACTGTCAGCAGCTTGCAATGCCTCATGGGACTTGTAGTTTTGCAACAGCTGGAGGGCCACAGGTTGAGCACCCATGATCTAAACCATTCCATTTTAGCTCTGTCTGTATGTTTAGTATGGTCATTGTCCCGCTGGAAGTTGAACCTCTGTGCCAGTCTCAAGTCTTTTACAGACTCTAAAGCCCCATACACACTCAGATTTTCTGCTGAGTTTTTCCTTCAAATTTTCCAAAACCATGTAGTGCAAGGGCCTGCCTGATTGAATACACATTGAAACTCTTAAGGTTTGACCTCATATTATATGGTTTTGGTAATTCTGAAGGAAAAACTCAGCAGAAAATCTGATAGTGTGTATGGGGCTTTACAGGTTTCCTTCTGAGATTGGCCTGTATTTGGCTCCATCCATCTTTCCATCAACTCTGATCAGCTTTGCTGTCCCTGCTGAAGAAAAGCATCCCCACACAATGCTGCCACCACCATGTTTCACGGTGAGGATGGTGCGTTTAGGATGTGAAGTGTTAGTTTTCCACCACACATAATGTTTTGCTTTTAGGCCAAAAAGTAAAAATGTGGTCTCATCTGACCAGAGCACCTTCTTCCACATGTTTGCTGTGTCTCCCCACATGGCTTATCGCAAACTACAAATGGGACTTCTTATGGCTTTCTTTCAACAATGGCTTTCTTTCAACAGTGGCTTTCTTCCTGACACTCTTTCATAAAGGCCAGATTTCGGGGAGTGCACGGCTAATAGTTGTCCTGTGGACAGATTCGCCCAGCTGAGCTGTGGATCTCTGCAGCTGCTCCAGAGTTACCACGGGCCTCTTGACTGCTTCTCTGATTAATGCTCTCCTTGCCCAACCTGTCAGTTTAGGTGGACGGCTATGTCTTGGTAGGTTTTACAGTTGTGCCATACTCTTTCCATTTTCGGATGATGGATTGAACAGTGTTCCGTGAGATGTTCAAAGCTTGGGATGTTGTTTTATAACCTAACCCTGCTTTAAACTTCTCCACAACTTTATCCCTGACCTATCAGGTGTGTTCCTTGGCCTTCATGATGCTGTTTGTTTACTATGTTCCTTAAAAAAAAAACCTCCGAGGGCTGCAGAGAACAGTAGCATTTATAATAAGATTAAATTACATACAGGTGGACTCTATTTATTAATTAGGTAACTTCTGAAGGCAATTGGTTCCACTAGATTTTAGTTAGGGTTATCAGAGTAAAGGTGGCTGACTACAAATGCGCTGCACATTTTTCAGACATTTATTTGTAAAAAAGTTGAAAACCATTTATCATTTTCCTTATGCGACACAATTTTGTGACACTTTGTGTTGGATTAGCACATAAAATCCCAATAAAATACATTTAAGTTTTTGGTTGTAACATGACAAAATGTGGAGTATGTCAAGGGGTATGAATACTTTTTCAAGGCACTGTAGTTATTTTTTCACAATTCAATATAAGCTTATTTGAAAAACCTCCCCTCATGCTGTGAGTTCTTTCTGTCTGCTGGTCATCTCTTTCCACAACTTCCTGGATGCCCTGCAGGCTTTGCAGCATTTCCTTTTCTGTTTACTTTCAATTTATAAGGACTACATATCCCATGGAGCCTTGTTTCCTGCAAGCAGTGATTCCTGTACTGACCCCGCCTCCTGAAACCCCTCCTCCTAACACCTCTGTAGTTTAGGAGGCAGGCTTTAAATGTGTGACAGTTTCTTCTTAAGGGGGATAGTAAATATATGTCACAGAATTCAAGGAAATAAATGTGTGTGGATCTTCAAGTAATTTTGCAAACTTTAAGATCATTCAGATTAAGGCCCATGTATAAAAATGCTGTTTATATAGGAGGCATGTTTTCTTTCCGCTTTTAGAAGCAACTCTATTCTAATCTATGTAGCCATGCAAATTTGGACATTTACAAGCATATTTGTAGAGGTGCATTTACAGACTGAAAAAAAAAAAAAAACATCACAAGTGCATTTTCCATCAGAAAAAAATGGTTTATGTGCCTAAATGTGTGTAAATGCACTTGTTTCCTACTTGCATGGAGTATGTTTGTTCTCGCTGTGCTTATCCACTTTCCATCCGCCCTATAACAAAATGATGTCTGGGCAGGGGTTTAATTGTTCTGACTGGACGTTATATAATGTCCTTCAGAGCAAGCCACCCTGGGAGTGCATGGCGCGGTTATGGGTGGTGCAGTGTGTTGCCCGGACACACCGCATCTCTAATCACAGTAAAGAGATTATGGCGTAGACTCTTTACTATATGATTAGCTGTGTCCAATTACAGCTGATCACAGTGTAAATAGTAGGTGCCGGTTATCGACATTCCTCTAGTCACGTCGACAAGCAACTTTTCTCCCAGAGGGGGTCTGCACTAATAATCAGTACAATAATTATCAGTGCAGCCCCATCAGCAATGCCCAACATTTCCCACCAGTGATGCCTACCAGTGGCCACCAGTGATGCAAATCAGTGCCCATCAGGAATGCCAATCAGTGCCCATTATTGCTGCATTTCAGTGCCCATCAGTGATGCTTGTCAGTGCCTCATCAGTGCCGACTAGCAGTGCCATCTATCCATGCTCATCAGTGGCACCCATGAGTGCCTATCCCTACCTCTGCACATAAGTGCTGCCTATCAGTGCCCATCATTGCTGTTTATCTTTGCCCATAAAGGCTGCCCATCGGTGTCCATCGGTGCTGCCTACCAGTGCCCATCAGTGCTGAATATCAGTGCCACATGTCTGTGCCCATCAGTGCTGCATATCATTTCCGCCCATCAGCGGCCATCAGTGATGCATATTAGTGCCTCCTCATCAGTGCCCATCGGTGTCACCTCATCAGTGCCCATTAGTGCCCGTCAGTGCAGCCTCATCAGCTCACATCAGTGAAGGAGAAAATGTACTTATTTACAAAATGTTATAACTGAAACAAATAAAAACTTTTGGTCTTTTTTCATTTGTTTAGCAAAAAGTAGAAAAAAATCAGTGGTGATTAAATGCCACCAAAAGAAAGGTCTAACTGTCTCAATAAAATAATAAAAATGTTGTTTGGGTACATCATTGAATGACTGTGCAATTGTTATTCAAAGTGTAATAACACTAAAAGCTTAACATTGGCCTGGGTAGGAAGGGGGTGAAAGTGCCCTTTATTCAAGTGCTTATGTGAGCTTCCTCCAGCTTCACCAGTTTCTCCCATATGAAAAATGAAACTGCTGTCTAAATGGAATCTAAAGCCGCGTACACACGGGCAGACTGTCTGGCCAACTAAGTCCATCAGACAATCCGACGGACAGTCCGTCCTACTTTCGAATGAACGGACTTGACCACACACGATGAACAAACAGTCCGTTGAAAGCTTGCGCAATGACGTGTACAGCACGTACGACGGGACTAGAAATAGGACGTCCAATACACAGCAATGCAACCTTCGGCCGTGTAAATCCTTTCTGAGCATGCGCCATACTTAGTATATATATATATATATTTTTTTTTATATATATATATATATATATATATATATATATATATATATATATATATATATATATATATATATTTATTTGATTTATTTTTTCCTTGCCCATGATTGAGTGTTCTTTGCAAAGTGAATTGTCATCACATTCACTAAGCTCTGGGGAAAATTCCCTGGCAAAGTGAACAGCCTATTAGCCTTTAGTAAATCAACTTCATTGTCTATTTTAATCTCAGCACTGCAGTGCAAGGTGTTTTGAAAAATGTGCCACTTCTTTTTTTCCCCCTACATTTAGGGTGTTGGGAAGCTCATGGAAGTCAATGGCAAAATGCACAATGTATATGTATTCGTATATACTGTATATATCTGCAAACAAAAGTAGTGCATGTTAATGCATAACAATGTATCTTCCTAATGTATCTTCCTAATGCTACAAAGAACAGATCTGTATACACATACAAAAATCTAAATGGGTTCACAAATTTGTGTTACTGTTACTGTGTTACTGTTTTTGTACATGCAGGACTATGGTAGAAAACTGCCAAAAGTGAAGCTTTGTGATATAATTATTAGGAAGACACACATACACAGCTACAGACAGCCTGACAAGTGGCAATAGAATGTGTGATGGTGACATGATGCCACTTGTCAGGCTCAAGAGCACAGAAAATATTACTTGCCTGTTTGCTTGCATGAATTTATTATAAAGTATAAATGAAAATTTGGAGGGGGCATTGTCAGTAGTCTTGAAGGAAAGTTATGGAGGAAAGACATGCTTGTAAAAGAAGACAGTTACATTTTCTGTTGGCTCCTCCATCTTACATCTCTCTGTTCAGTAATAAATATTCTCACAAGTTAGCTGTAAAACTGGCGCCTTTGGGAATGTCCATCTCCGGGGTCCCCGTAACCCTCAATGGTTCCTCCTGCTGCTCCCACTTCATTACAGGATACAGTATGATATGGAGGTCAACTGGAGGAACCAGTGAGATTTACAGGGGACCCAGGAAGTTGAACATTTCTACCTAGCAATGCATCGTGGAGTGACAAACAGTAAAAGTAAGTGCTTGCAGTCTTCTTTTGTAGAAATTACTTTCCTCAATAACTCTTGTATAAGGACAAGAGCACTTTGGAATGATTCAGAGTGTAGATCTAAATTAAAATCCCAAGCAGTCCCGAGACTGAACTCCACCTCCAAAGCCAGGCTTGAGGTAGGTGTATATTTTGGCGGTGCAGCTTGGGATGCTAATCCCCAACAAGTGTTATTATTTCATCATTGGAAGGTGTACAACCAACATATGTCCTTTCTAAAACATAGCTTTTATTAGTACAACCAGTAAAATGACAGGAATAAATGTTTATCATGTTAGGTTTTTTTACTGTAACTTTTGGATGGCCTATTTTCACGACAAGTGGCAGTTAATTTGATTGAAAAACGTCTTACTTTTTCTCTGTACCGTCTTTACAACTAATTATTTGAAGTTCATGTTTGTAATGTTTGTTGCTTAAACAAATGTGATGTATGTTATTTATTTGTGTAGTTATAGTTAAAAGAGAATTATCATCCAGAGAAACAAATACACATAAAATAATATATAGATAGACCTATGTCCTATTGCTATTCTCGGTCTATTCTCTCTTTTTTCTGTGAAAAGCTCTATATTTATGATGTAGATCTGGACCTTTCATAAATGCATAGGCCAACCTACTTTTCCACTTTTTTTTAGGCTGTTGTAAAAAATGAAAATACAATCACCACCATCCGAAGACCACATAGTTTATTTATGGAAACTATGAGGTGTAATTACTGGGCTGTCATTGCGGGAAAGATGTTGATGTTCTGATTTGCCCTTTTACTACATATGAGACTTGAGTTGTGTAATATTTTACTTATTGAAACTGATTGCTTACTTTTTAATATAACTTTGTCCATTTTTGGGACAATTTTTTTTAAACTGTACCATGCTATCTACAGTATAACTTGCTTAACTGGAGTACTTAAGGAAAATGAAGAAGAAGAATAAGAGTTACTATAGAATATGAGTTACTCTTCCAACATGGGAAATTTGAACAACTTTTGTAAGTTAATAAAAAAAAGTTTTGTCGACTTTTGCATTACTTTTGGTACAACCCTTGTAATATATCATTGAAACATTTTACCAAGTTGCGCTGTTTTGGTTTTGGGTTTTGAAAAGAAACTTTTATAGATAATATCAGGGCATTCATAGGTTCTATTGATGTCTGAATACTTTGATGTTCATATGAGAAGTTTAACATCAAATTGAAAAGGGGTAACTCACTAGAAACATGTCAGGTCATCACTATTGAAAGAAGAACCAATATTCCCCGCTGCCATTGCTTCTACCTGCTGGGAGAATTTTCCTGCGAGATGAGCAATGACACAGATGAAGGAAGATTCATCACTCCATGAAATCCTAAATGCACACATTTTTGTAAAACAAGACATGCATTTACATTGTGTTTATGATACTTTATACGGTTATGTGAAAGATTTGAGTAAGATTTCTCAGGTCCTAAATAAGGTTTTGTTCTTTTAAAAAAAGTTAATTATCACCTATGAAGTAGTGAAAGTTTTGCAAATATCGTATACTGTGTTTGCTATGCTTGAATAGGACAAGATGCATTTTTTACAAATTGAGCACAGCCTGAACAAAAATCAAGAAAAGACACTAGTGTAACCTGTACCATGACTTTTGACAACCTATAGAACTGCCTAATTATGTTTTAAAGGACATTTAAAGGGAAGCCATTGTCTTAAATGTGGATGAAGTGGGGAAGGGCTTGCGTCTCGGGTCGGTTTTTATTGCCATCTGTGTCCCTGCTAGGAAGCTTGACCCTCTCAATCAAAAATGGTGAGTGGTCACTAGAGCAGGAAGAGAGGATAGATATTATAACGGGGTTACTGTTTCAGCCACAACTCTCTAGGAAGAGATCTCCATCCACTTCCTCTTGTGTCTGGAGACAGGAAGTAAAGGCAGAACTTTCCAACAGAATACAGTAAGAAAAAAAAAAAAACTATTCCATGCTCTATCCAAAACTAATAAAATGAAAGTTTGTACTTCAGACATGCTTAAAGTGGTTGTAAAGGCTGAAGGTTTTTTACCTGCATCCATTCTATGCATGAAGGCAAAAAAACCTTCAGTGTGCAGCTCCTCCCTCAGCCCCCCCCCCCCCTAATGCTTTCCTATCCCGATCTCGAGGCAATGATGCAGGGCCGTCTTAATAGCATCATGGGCCCCTGGGAAAAGTAATTCACTGGGGCCCTTACCAACCTGCCCCAATTTATTTACCTACTCTCAAGAGTTAAGTTATAAATAGTTGATAGAATTAAACATATATTTATTAGTACTTTCAATAAAATCAGTTTTAAACAATAAGAAAACACACCATAAATCAAAGGCTAAGTAATCAGCACAAAGGGTACAGTACAGGTGGGGAGGCAAAAAGGCACAGTATAGGGGGGGGGGGGGGCAGCAGGGCACAATACTATGATCAGGGAGGCACAGTACAGGTTCCAGGCTGCTGCCTTGGACATGCCCATCCCGGGACATCTTAGTAAAAAGTCTGACTGTCCTGGCAAAAGCCAAGCCAGTTGCTAAGTATAATGTAATGCAAGATTATCATGGACCCCCCAGTGCCCAGGAGTGCTCATGCATTAAGACAGTCCTGCAGCGATGTGCACGAGACCTGAGGCTCTCCAAGGTCTCTCTCTCCTGATTGGCTGAAATGCAGCAGCAGGAGCCATTGGCTTCCGCTTCTGTTAATCACAGCCATTGAGGCAGGGGCGGGGTGAAGACACACTCTCTGTGTCTTATGAATACAGAGAGCTGGCTCGGGAGCGAGTGCGCATGGGTGCCCCCACAGCAAGCGGATCACTATGGGGGCACTCGGCATGTGGGAGGGGCCCAGTGGCCGGCGGGGGACCCGAGAAGAGGAGGATCGAGGCTGCTCTGTGCAAAACTGCTGCTCAGAGCAGGTAAGTATGACATGTTTTTTTTTTTAAACAAAAATGTTTCCTTTACAATCACTTTGAGCATACATCATTTACCAACATGTAAAGCATACCATGTACTCCCTCACCAGAAATTATGGGAATTATAAAACACTTTCAAAGAAAGTAGGGCAGAAAAAAGAAGAATGCTTTTGTGGATTAGTTTCTGGCAGCAATGTTAAATACAGTGCAGCCAATACAGTACTAAAGGTGGTACACGTGGTACAATATTCAATAGCGCAGGTGCTGCATGTGGTGATGGTGTCTTATGATTCAATAAAGTTTACAATATATTTGAACAACAGAATGACATGTCAAACAAAGGAAGAATTATTAGAGGGTATAATAAAAAGTCACATCATGTCGGCATTGAAACTGAATGTGCAGTTACCAGCCACCATCAACTGCAAATGAGCTTTTGTGTCATAGAAGCATGATTGTGATAATATATATAAAAAAATACTGTACAGTATACAATCTATCTATCTATCTATCTATCTATCTATCTATCTATCTATCTATCTATCTATCTATCTATCTATCTATCTATCTATCTATCTATCTGTCTATCTGTCTATTGGTCTATCTATCTATCTATCTATCTATCTATCTATCTATCTATCTATCTATCTATCTATCTATCTATCTATCTATATATATTGAGCTAGACAAAATGCCTTAGATCTGTTTTTTTGGAATATGTTTTACCCTATATGTTGCCTTTGTCCTACCCTAATCTAGATATAACAATTAAACATTATATGCTGCAATGTTTTCCACTGATCATAGCAGACCAGGGCAGTACCTATAATTTATGCAAAGGCAGGGACTGGCTACATACATACAGTAGAAGTCTTTCTTTTCCAACACGTGAATAACATATGATTATGAACTGTATAGTAAATCTGAGTCTCCGGGTTGTCCAATGCAGGCGTGTTACCATACAGTCTTCAAGTCATCATATATTAAATGTCCCTGTGCAGTATAGTACTGGCCCTATTCTTTTCTTATAGTTGTCTAGGGTGATGGGTGATCTGTCAACACTAAAAGTCTGTGTATGAACAGACAAAGAGACTGCCGGAATCCCCCAGATATTATTCTAATTTCCTCCTATACATAGCATGCCATGGGTCATATAAACAAGAAGTGTAGTAGGAGACTTGGAAGGCATTGAAACCATTGGCTCTGCGTGAAAACCAAGCAACTAGAATTTCCATGGGGAAGGTCATCAATGGCAAACCACATTTTTTAACACTTTAAAATATAGAAGAATAAGGTATATTATAAAGCCCCACTTTATACATCACGTCCGTCTGTTGGTTTGCATGTATTTATATATGTATTTGTTTATTTAGCTGCATAGGTGAACATGCACTTTAAAGTGTCTGCATAGAGAAATCTATAAATAATAGGATCTAAATAATAGGATCTAAATAATAGGATCTAAATGGACACAATTTCATTCTTCCCTACAGAGAGGAATATACATCATTATAACCTCACTTCTCTCACAGCACACAGGAAATATTTATGATATGCATCTCTTCAAGCATGTTAAACAAATAATTGTCAGCTGGTGGCTTTGTTAACTAAACATCATTTCTATGAAAAGGTCAACTCTGTTCAGCTGGCTGCTGAAATGGATATGAGATAAGACATTGGACTAAGGAATAAAGATAGAGCGTCCATGTATAATAAAGATATATGTGCTCCATTAAATGTGTATTAACTCAAATTCCATATTGATTTTACAGAAAATTCAGTTCCTTTAATCATTCTTAATGTTTTTAAATATATTCAGAACTGATCACATATTATGACCAAATGTAGATTTAATAACAGTAAACGCATTTAATCTGTATTATGATTTATTATGGTGGGTAAATTTGGGTATATCCCTATAAAGGAGAGACATTATCAAAAAGCTTGTTATGGTTTGTATACGTTTCCAAGATTTTTTTTTTCCTCCAGATGTCAAGCGAAATAATATCTGCCATCTACAGTATTGATTTGCTGTATTATTTAGGGATGGCTTGTCCTAAGGGACATCGTAGTTATCATCTATTTAATTATACACATAGCCGGGAGCTCTGTGCATCTAGGAAATGAGGTACAGTATGCTTGTATTGAGACATCATGTTGATAAAATCTATACCAAGTAGGGGTATACTCAACTGGACACCATGACAACCAAAGCCTAATGGCAATGGCTAAACCAAGGCTCTACTTTTGCCTTTTCCAGAATATAGCTTATGCAGTCAAGGAGCCCAAGTTGATATTAGAAATCTGTGCAGCTTTGTAAAATGATCAATCATTTTATTCTTCTACCAGTAGACTATTTGGGTCCCTTCAGAACCATGGCTAAACTCTTAGTTAGCCACCAGCAAGCCCCGACTTGTTGCTAGAATGTGCAAACCATTGTTTTTCATTTCTGCAATGCTGGGGCCTACTAAGGCACCTTGACTGCATTGGCTATTTTCTGGAAAAGGTGAACATAGCCCTTAAAAGGATTCTGTCAACTGCCCATTCAGTTAAAAAATAGGCTTTAAAAAAAAAAATGTGATGTATGTTTCAATGATTTACTAGCGAAAGTTCCTTATGCCGCGTACATACGATCAGGAATTCTCGTCAAAAAAAGCTCTGAGGCCGCGTACACACGGGCGGACTGTTCGCCCAACTTTGTCCGCTGAACAGTGTTTGGGCGGACAGTCCGCTCGTGTGTGGGCTTTCAGCGGACAGTTTCAGCGGACAGTTGGACGGACAAGGTTTTTCGGAATTTCCCCGCTCGTGTGTAGGCTTGTTCGTCAAACAAAGTTGCGCGCATGCTCAGAAAGGATTTTCACGCCGAAAGCTATAATGCAGTGTATAGGACGTCGTATTTTTCGTCCCGTCGTACGTGCTGTTCACGTCATCACGAACGGTTTCAGCAAACTGTTCGTTCGTCGTGTGTGGGCATGTCCGTCCATGCTAATTTTGAGCGGACTGTTTGCTGAAACTGTTGGATGGACAAAGTTGGGCGAACAGTCCGCGCGTGTGTACGCGGCCTGATAGTTTTCCCAATGGAATTCCGCTCAAGCTTTCTTGCCTATACACGGTCACACCAAATTCCGATAGTTTAAAACGTGGTGACGTGCAACATGTACGATGGGACTACAAAAAGGAAGGTCAATAGCCAGTAGCCAATAGCTTCCGTCTCGTAGTTGAATCTGAGCATGCGTGATTTTTGGCATGTCGGAATTGCATACACACGATCAGAATTTCCGATAGAAAGTTTTTCCGGCGGGAAAATTGAGAACATGCTATCAATTTTTGGCTGGCGAAAATTAGAACAGCTAAATTCCGATGGAGCATACACACAATCGCATTTTCCAATGAAAAGCTCTCATTGGTCTTTTCCTGGCCAGAATTCTGATTGTGTGTATGCAACATTAGGGAAAAAAATAGCTAAATTAGTCCAAGCAATATTCAGAGGGATTCACCCAGCAATTTTTGCTCAGTATTTGTCCTTTATATCATATGACAATTAATAGGTGAATCTTCTTAGTTTACATCTTGGCATAACAAATTTTGATGGCACAGTAACACATTTTATAAATTTGACAAAATTGTTGAATTGTCTATAGTTCTTATGTTTTTACATATTGGCTTGGGTGATTGTGAACCAAAGTAATCTGATATTTAAGCCTGGTTGCATACAGAATGTAAAAACAAAAGGCTGTCAAATTAGAAATTAAAGGGCAAAAATTCCAGACAGAGAAGAGGTTAGTTTTAAGTTCCAAAATTGGTCCAGTCACACATTATTTACTTTATAAAGTGTTGAACACTTTCCCACTCTATTCAAATATGTAAATACATTTTGACTGGAGTTTTGGCTGGAGCCTAACTTTAAAATACATGCTTAGCATGTAAAAGTAGTACATAATTGTATACAACAGTCTGATTTCTGCCATGCAGTGCTGCCAGGCAGTTGTACTTTACTGATTTTCTTACAATGCAAGTCCAAAGCTAACCATACATGGACCGTTTTTTCACTCAGCCAGTTAAATTAATTGATTCCTTCACCCACACAAGACAGTTAGATGGAAAATAAACTGTCTTTCATTTAAGGATAGTGATCATATGAAGCCATGTATTATCACATTGTTGTTTGGCTCCTTTTTAACCACTTCCGGACTGCCCATTGTACATATAGTGTATACCTGTTAGTCTGTGCATGAGATACAGTGGGTGCATGCACGTGTGCCTGCCAAATGCTGCAGGAGTGTTCCCGTGAGTCTGGCAGACTTGATGTTCACCGGCCACCTGTGATCGTGGTACAGAGAACAGGGATATACCTATGTAAACAAGGTGGATCCTCGTTCCGACAGGGGACAATACTGAGATCTGCTGTTCCTAGTGATCAGGAACAGCAATCTCTGTGTTGTCCTATTAAGCCCATCCCCCACACAGTTAGGACACACCCATGAAACACAGTTAACCCTTGATTGCCCCCTAGTTTTAACCCCTTCCCTGCCAGTGTCATTTTTACATTGATCAGTGCATTTTGTTGGCACTGATAACTGTAATAAGGTCACTGGTCCCTAAAAAGTGTCACTTGGGTTTAGATTTGTCCCCTGCAGTGTCGTGGTCCCACTAAAAATCACAGATTGCTGCCATTACCAGTAAAAATAATTAACAAAAATAAAGTCCATAACTCTATCCCATAGTTTGTAGACACTATAACTTTTGCGTAAATCAATCAATACATGCTTATTGCAATTTTTTTACCAAAAATTCAAGGTAATGTCTCCAGGGGCACTGGAGTGCCTCTGGAAAACGTTACCTTTAACAAAACGGCGTAGGGAGGAGCAGTGTGCTGATGTCACCACGAAGCAACGTCAAAAAGTCACTTCCGCCCATAATTCTCAAAGGCACTTTTTTTTTTGTCGCCTATGGAGATTTTTAAGGATAAAAGTTTGTCGCCATTCTACGAGCGGGCGCAAATTTGAAGTGTGGGGTTGGGTATCAGTTTGCTCAGTGTAAGATTATCATTCACAATATGAAAAAAAAATTGGGCTAACTTTACTGTTGTCTTATTTTTTAATTAAAAAAGTGTATTTTTTTCAAAAAAGGTGCGCTTTTAGCCTGCTGCGCAAATATGGTGTGACAAAAAGTATTGCAACGACCACCATTTTATTCTCTAGGGTGTTAGAAAAAAATTTATGTTTGGAGGTTCTAAGTAATTTTCTAGCAAAAAAAAACAGTTTTTAGCTTGCAAACACCAAGTCTGAAAAAGAGGCCCGGTCCTTAAGTGGTTAAAAATTGGAAAATTCAGGGATCTCTTGATACCAAGCCAAAGTCAGATAGACCAAGAAAGATTGCAGACCCAAGTGCCAGAAGAATGGTTTGGGATAAAAAAAAAAAACATAGGTAACCTCTGGAGAAATACAGTCTGCTCTGGAAAAAGATGTGTTTATTTCAAAGAGCATAATTTGATGATACTTGATCAAAACAAACTTGTTTGGTTGAGTTTCCAGAAAGAAGCCTTCACTCCAGAAGCTGTAAGGCCTGTCAAGGTGTTGTCAAGCATATTGTAACTAGGCTTGTTCGTGGCATTGGCACAATAAAGGCTTCTTTCTGGCAACTCGACCATGTAGCTCATTTTTGTTTAAGTATCATCATATTGTGCTCTTTGAAACAACTACACCATCTTTTTCCGGAGCAGACTGTATTTCTCCTGAGGTTATCTGTGGGTTTTACTTTGTGTCCTATACAATTCTTTAGGCAGTTGTTACTGCAATCTTTCTTGGTCTACCTGTTCTTGACATGGTATCAAGAGATCCCTGAATTCTCCACTTTTTGATAAGTGGTTGAACAGTAAAGACTGGCATATTCAAGGCTTTGGATATATTTTTATATCCTTTTCCATCTTTATATAGTTACCACATTTATCAGTGTATAACAAGCACAGTCGTATAACACGCACATCCATTTTAAGAGGGAAGTTTCAGGAAAAACACTTACATTTTAAATAAGGAACTTTGAAGCAAAATAAGAGTTAGTTCCTATCTGCAGCCTCACCATTGCCATCAATGCAGCCTGATCAATGGCTATCTGCAGCCTCACCATTGATGGAGCATCATCAGTCCAGATGAGGGCGAGATGAGCGCCAATAGATTACATACAGGGAGAATCTCCTATGACAGACAGAACAGTGGTCCAATGGCGGCCCAGGAGACTCCTATTACAGAGGCAACCAAGTAATCAGGAGATTACCGCTGTATGTAATCTGATGGTGCTCGTCCCGCCACCCTCCCTGTCCCATCCGAGGCAGCTAAAATTTAAGTATTGGCGTATAACACACACACGCTTTTTGCACCCAATTTTCATGGTGAAAAAGTGAGTGTTATACGCCAATAAGTACAGTACATTACCTTGTTGTGAAGGTCTTTTGCCAGTTCTTTTCTGCTCCCCATGGCTCAATATCTAGCCTGCTCAGTGCATCCATGTGAGAGCTAACAAACTCATTGACTATTTATACACAGACACTAATTGTAATTTAATAAGCCACAGATGTGGGAAATTAACCTTTTTTTTTTTTTTTTTTTTTTTTTTTTTCACATCAGAGGTCCTGTGCTAGAGACTCATCCATATTGCCTCTCATTTTTATCTCAGCAACATATCTCATCATCGTGGGTTATACTAGTTTTCATTGTTTTTTTTTTTTTTTTTTTTTTTTTTTTATTAAGGTATCCAACAAAATTTACCAGACTTCCTGAGGCCTAGCTAGACAACAGCAATCTACCTATATTATTTATCCCTTAACCACCCTATACCTAGCCATCCTAATCCCCCCCCCCGCCCCCCTGCTCCGCGTCCCTCCCTTACACCCATTTGCACATAAACATTAATCTGCTACCGTTATGTCTCGTATTCATTCTAGTCTAAAGGGTATCCCAACTCGGTTAGCCATGGGGACCATATTCCCTTCCATTCTCTATAATTTCCTCTCCTTACATACAGTGTCTTCTCTTTCCAGACTAATTCGTTAATACTTTGGGTCCATTCACCTACTGTAGGGGCTCTTTCAGCTTGCCATCTTTGTGCGATCAATCTGCGTGCCTGAAACAGGCATCTTACCACTGCCAACGTGACATATTTCCCTTCTCTCGGCTCTTGCCTATATCCCAATACGCACAGGATCGGGTCCATTACCATTACTAACTTAAAGATCCTATTGATACTCGCCAGCACTTCTCTCCAATAACGAAAAAGCTTTGGGCAGCGCCACAGCATGTGTAGGAGATCTCCCTGCCCCCGGCATCTAGGACATCTGTCGTCTATTCGCCTACCAAACTGATGTAGTCTTTTAGGAGTATAATAAGCCCTGTGCACCAGCATTAATTGTGAGATCTTTTGGGAGGGGGAGAGGGAGGTCACTGGCCCTAGTTCCATTATTCTCCGCCACTGCGTGTCTAAAATTTCTCCTATATCCTCTTCCCATTTCCTCTTCAAATTCGGGTGGTCCGTTTCATGATTAGGATTCATACCTAAATAATTGTAAATACCTGAAATGGACCCTTTTACGCTATCTGAGGTGAGCAGCTTCTGGAGTGGAGGTATTTTATCCCACGGTGGCATATTTCCCCCAAACTGTGCTGCTAAAGCATGTCTCATCTGCAAGTAGCTAAAAAATGAGTGTTGTGGTATATCATATACTTTTTTTAAATCCGAGAATGTCCTTAAGACCCCTCCATCATAAAGATGGATCAGTTTAGTTATACCCTTCCTTTCCCATGATTTAATCTTGCCGATACTAAATATTTCAGGTAAGTTTTTGTTGTCCCAAAGGGGTGTAGATTCTAACAGCCCTGAGAAACCCATTTTTAATTTCACCGCTTTCCAGACCTTACCTACCATTTTAGTTATCGAATTATGATACTGAAAAGAATCGGCCTCCAGTGCCTCAGCAATAAACTCATGTGGGGCTCCTATCATTCTAATCCCTACTTTTAGCTTTCTTCCTTGCTCCGAGTCATAACCCGCCAGATGCTGCATCTGCGCCGCCAGGTAATAGTTCCTAGGTTGTGGAACAGCCAAGCCTCCTCTATCTATTGGCATCTGCAACGTCTGGAGACGTATCCGGGCCGTGCCCTTTTTCCAAATAAGTTCCCGAAAGAGGGTCTCTACTTTCTTAAACCATTTTTTGCAAATCCATACAGGTGCATTATGCAAAACATACAGCAGCTGTGGCAGCCAAATCATCTTAATCAAGCTGCAACGGCCCATTACTGAAAGCGGAAGTTTACTCCAGACGTCGCATTTGCACTTAAATTTATGCAAAAGAGGAATTAAATTTTTATTAATATATTGATCGGGATTCAATGTTAAGTATATACCAAGGTACTTCAATGCGTCCACCTCTCTTACCCTTATCCCTGGTTGCGGAGCTGCAGCATCCGGGGGGTCGACCCGAAGCAGTTCAGATTTCGCCCAATTAATAGCCAGCCCTGAAAAGTTTCCAAAGCCTTCTACTAAGGTAACTACCTGCGTCAGAGATGGACCGGTATCTCCCAGAAACAATAACACGTCATCTGCGTATAGGGCAATCTTTTCCTGTCTTTGTCCACTTCTTTGGAATCCCCTAATCCCAGAATTGGCCCTGATGGCTATGGCCAATGGCTCTATGGCCAATGCAAAGAGCAGAGGGGACAAAGGGCAACCTTGCCTTGTCCCCCTGCTCATTTCAATTTTTTCTGAGTACCTACCATTGGCCCTTACCCTGGCGCCAGGGGCATTATACATCTTTTTAATCCAACCAATAAAGGTGGGGCCCATTCCTACTTTCTCCAACACCCGCCATAGGAAGTTCCATTCTAAACTGTCGAAGGCTTTTGTGACATCCAGGGACATTATGGCCCTCGCCCCTACATTCTCTGCTGGGATCTGCATATTTAGGAAGGATCTTCTAATACTCATACTTGTAGATCTTCCCATAATAAACCCGGTTTGATCTGGGTGCACTAGCTTTGTCATAAATTGATTCAGCCTATTTGAGAGTACTTTAGCTAAGATTTTTTCATCCGCATTCAGTAATGATATTGGCCTATATGAAGCTACTTCCAACGGATCCTTGTCCGTTTTAGGAATTACAATGATGGTTGCCTCAGTCATTGAGGCCGGAAGGTGTCTCCCTTCCACTGAGTCTATTAAAGTTTTATGTAACTCGGGAAGTAGCAGTTCTCCATAATATTTATATATTTCTACCGGGAGCCCATCCGGGCCGGGGGCTTTATTATTTGGCATCCCATCCAATGCCTGTTGTAGCTCATTAATGGTTATTGGGGCATCTAAAATTTCTCGTTCCTCCTGAGTAAGAGTCACCATTTCTAAGTTTTCCAGGAAACTATCCATTACCCCTTGCTCCCCTGAGCCTTGTGACTGGTACAGCTCTCTGTAGTAGTTACCAAAAATTTCTACTATCTCCTCGCTCTTACATATAGTCACCCCATTTGAATTTCTAATACTAGAAATGAGTGAGGGGGAGGTATTTGTCTTAACCACCCGTGCGGGCAGTCTTCCCACCCCCTCCCCTTCTCCAAAATAGCGCTGTTTCACAAATATTCGTTTACTCTCTTCTTTTTTTACAATTGCTATTTTATAATCTTGTTGTTTATTTAACCAGATTTTTTGGTTTTCTGGGGTTGGGGCCATGACATAGGCATTCTCTGCTTCTAGGAGTTTCTTCCTGATATTCTCCTCCCATAGTCTAGATTTCCTCTTCATTCTCGCTACCTGTTGGATCAAAACACCCCTAATAAACGCTTTTAGGGTATCCCAGATCACGCTCATTGGGGCCGAGCCGTCATTAAGACTTATAAACTCTTTTAAGCTTAGTCTAACTTCCACTTCATCCTTCATAAGTTCGAGCCAGAACGGGCTAATCTTCCAACACCCTTGAATTTTTTTGATCCCCGTATTAAGCACGACCCTCACCAAAGAGTGGTCTGAGATCCCCCTAGGCATGTATTCTATCTCCCTTATGTTTTGAGCCATTTCCGCATTTCCTATAACCATGTCTATCCTAGAAAGGGTGCCATGTGAACCTGAAAAGCAAGAGTACTGTTTAATTCCCGGATGCCTCTCTCTCCAGAGGTCCCTCAAGCCAATTTCATTCAGAAAGCAGCTCAGCCTGGTTTCACCTAAGTCCCTAGATCGCACCTTAGGGGGAAACCTATCATAATTTACATCAAGGACTTCGTTGAAGTCTCCCATCACAATAACTGGGGTATCCTCTTTGTCCCCAATAAATTCCAACAATCTGTGCATAACTTCCATTTTAAACGGCGGGGGTATATATATATTTGCCAAAATACAGCTGCAGCCCTCAAGTTTACCGTGCATAAAAATATATCGACCCAACTCATCTATGCTGACCTGGTTGCAGGAGAAACTCACCCCTTCCTTTATTATCACACTTACCCCCCTTGAATAGGAGGAGTATACTGAGTGATATTGTTGTTGATATTTCCTGTTTTTTAACAGTAATTTGGATGTATTGGTAAGGTGGGTCTCCTGCAAGCAAGCCAGACCAATGTCAAATCTCTCCAGCGTGGCAAGAACTATCGCTTTTTTTACCGGGGTACCCAAGCCCCTCACGTTCCAAGACCCGATGTTAATAGATTTACCCTGCATCATATTTACCATCGAATCTAAAAAAGAACAAGCCAATAAACAAAAAACACCACGCAGCTACACAGAGAGCGACTGCGTGGTACTTATAAAATATAAGATCTACTGGGATACCTGTCGCTATTAAGTACACCCACCCTAGTGCCATAAACCGTTTGTGCTTCTCTACTTTGTACATTAATAACTCGAAATTAGATTTACCCCCATATATTATCTTATCATAGTGCTTTGTGTTTGTATACTTTCTCTCTTGTGCAATTATCCCGTGTCTATCATGTTTTCCCTCCTCGGGTTTACGCTTTTGTGTAGTTATCGTGCTGTTTTCAATTTTTACCTTAGCGTGTTTGTTTTTTCCAACCGTTCTCACCCCCCCCCCGCTCCTACCCCACCCAACCCTATTCTCCCACCCCTTCCAGCCCCCCCCCATCCCTATTCTTCCCCCCGCCCCACCCCCCCCAAAACCTCCAACCTCCCCCAGCCCTCCGTCCCAACCATTTAATACCAAACCCACCCTTCCTCCCCCCCACCTAGCAAGGTGCTCCCCTTGGGAGTTTAACGTGACCAGACCAACCATATCCCACCTCACGCCCTATCTTACAGACACCGCCGCAGTGTTTCCTCCCCCCCCATCCTACAGATCTTAGCTGCTATATCTAACCAAGGGTTTTATCAAAACCACTCACAGACGCCCTCCTTCACTGTCTCCCCTCCCTATCCCCTCGTCTACCCCGTAAAGAGTCCTTATTATCCTCCAACCATTGCAATGCACCAGCTGCCGAATCAAAGATCTGTACCCCATCCGGGGTTACCACTCGCAGTCTTGCTGGATATAAAAGAGCATATGTTAGATTATATGACTGAAAAGTGGCTTTAATTGTCCGAAATTCCGCTCTGCGTCTCTGCAACTCGGGAGAGTAATCTGGGTAGAATGAAATCCTTGAGCCATTAAGGGAAATGTCCCCCATCTCCCTTGCCTTACGCAGTAATGTAACCTTATCCCTATAGTTAAAAAACTTCAGCATCAGGGGTCTGGGACGTCCCCCGGGCAATGGCGTTCTAAAAGGGTACCGGTGGGCTCGTTCTATCGAGAAGAAAGGTGAAAAACCATCCTTTCCAAACTTTTCTAATAGCCATGATTCCAGGAATTTTATAGCGTCAGGTCCTTCAGTTTTCTCGGGCAACCCCAGCAGCCTAATATTAACCCGGCGTGCTCTATTTTCTAACTCATCCATTTTAGTAGCGTAGCTGTCCAGATTTTTTTGCATGTCCTTAACCGTATGCTGTATTGGATTTAAATCGTCCTCCAGCTGGCTTATTCTCCCTTCCAGCTCCTCTGTTCTTTCTGCTAGTTTCTGGATGTCTTGTCGCACTAACAGGATATCCTCCTTCATTCCAGATAGCTGCACTGCCAAATCTCCCAGGGACTGTTGACATGCGTTAACCGCCTGTAGTACATCCTTCAGTGTTGGGGCCTCCTCCTCTTGCGAACTTCCAGGCCTAGCAGAGGCTCCTTGAGTGTCCCCCATGGTCTTTTTGCTTTTACCCTCAGGGACTAGCGTGGTCAATAAGGCTGCTTGACCTTGACTTTTTCTGTCAGCAGGGCCCCCAGAGTGAGATTTGATTTGTGCCATTTGTACCCCTTTTATTGGTGTATGATCTGGCGTATGTATTGGAGTATGTGCAAACCGTTCTAATTTTGCCGCAGTTGAATTTGCTGCCTGAGTACTTTTTTCTTTTTCTTTAGAGGAGCGGAGATGTTGTGTTCCCAGCCCCTCATGCTGTTCCTCCCCACGTCTCCTCGACATTGCGAATTATGTAGGCTATTGCCCCAGAGCCAAAAAGGGAAAATGGGGACCCAGTACCAAGACCTCCCGGTTAACCCCCCAGCACCTTACTGCGGGCTTACTGTCCACCAATAGTTATATCCTGGGTTCATTTAAACAACAGAGATCGTGCTCTTTTACAGTCTTAAAAAATATCAATGAGGTGTCGTTCAGGAGGATAAAAAAAAAAGGAGAGAAACAAAAAAATATCCTTAACATCCCCACATAGAGAAATCTGGTAGCTGTTCAACAGTTGACATTATAAACTATAAATGCTTTCAGTCCTGTCAGCAAAGGATACATAGCAAAACATGAGAGGCAAAAGAAATATAAATTGCACCCTGCTGACTTGACTATTATATGCCAAAAGGGGGGAAAAAAACGGAAAAAACAGGTATCATAATCTGTATAATACAGCCCGGTCACGGTAAATGCGGTAAATTTGACTCCCCATCGGGAGGGGACGAGAGGGGACTAATCCTCAGCTATTTTTCCCCCACAGGGGGTACTCACGGATACCATATGCTGGAAGGTACCGGCGTCTGAAATGTTGCCTGAGCTGCTCTCTCTTGTAGCTTCGGCTGCTGAGTGCCGGCACATGTAGCTGTGCCTTCGTTCCTGCGATAGCCCGGGGGTCCTCAGCCAGGCTCGTCCTGCGTGTAGAGATCTTCGGGAGCTTTCGGCCGGCTTCGGCTAACGCCGGTACTCCCGATCCCCTGGTCGACGCGCCACACTACCCCCCTCACTGCTCTTCGAGTCTTTCCGGCGTGTGGCTCTCGGGAACAGGGCGAGGAGGAGACAGCGCAGCAGTGTCTCACACGCCTCAGCCTAACCACATCCTCCCGCACACACCACACCCCTCCCCACGCCTCACACACATCCGGTCACCTCCCCCCTTCCATTCTCATGGGAAATTAACCTTTAATTGCCATTTTAACTTGTGTGGGTCACCTTCTGTGTCTGTACCAAGGCCAAAAATTCTAGATTATGTAAAATTTTGATCAGGGTCATTTGGGTGATTTCTGTTATCATTATGATTGAAAAGGAGCCAAAGAAGTATGTGATAATAAATGGCTTTATATGGTCACTATCCTTCAATAAAACACAGTTTTTGTTGGCATGATTAGTCATATTTTCAATACCAATGCCATTTCATGATTTCTGCCAGGTTATACAAACTTTTGAGCACAACTGCATGTAGCTATATCCAATGCAATATAAACAATTAGAAGAGCAATTATGTAAAAAAAAATTGTGAGAGTAATATAAACATCAAGCAAAACATTGCATAAATAGCTCTAAAAGTTGCTCACTGAAAATGCATAACATGTTCCTTTGGGATGTCAAAGTTCCAGCGTTCTAGCTAATTGAGCAAACATTCATTTAAAGGAAAATTATCTTGTTAAATTCTATATGAAAAGAAAAAACATTCAGCAGTTCCAAGATAGCTTTATTTATTTATTTCCCCCTCTGTAAGAAGATATTTGCTGTGTTTCCATTGAGATAAGCATCAGTGTCCTATAGGAAAAAGTTACTGGACTTGGTATCCTTCAGTAATCTAAAGCTGTGCACATGTGGCTCAGGGAGATAAAATTAGCAATTAATCTCTTCTACTCAGTTATAGGTGTCATTTTGTGGTGACTAGTTACAAGTGGAGAATAGGAATGTGTGTGGGATCTCTAATCTTTTGATCAGAGGATTGCTATTGAAGTCTGGCAGCCGTAGTATGGTCTTATCAACATTTAGAAAGAAAACAATTCAATTTCACCGACTTCTCATACTGTAACTCTGCAGTATAAACAATTCAAATGTTTTTAGTCTGCATTATCTATTTTTGTTAAAAAATGTAGCTGAATAATAATGACATTAACCATTTTTTTTTTTTACTTTTTGTAGAGTATGGAAATTCCCCATTTTTTTTAAGTTTATTTTTTCATTTTTTTCCCTGTGTCCCGTTAAGGGAATTTACTTAATTTACTGTTAAAAGACACAACAAGAAGTGGACACCTTCTTTTTGACTGGAATAAGAGAAAGATGTTCTCTTCTTGTTCTGGTGACCACTACAGATTTTGGATTTTCCCTTAGGCCCCTTTCCAACAGGGTGGACTTTGTTTTGAACAGCAGGGGATCTGTCCGCTTATCCCCTGCTGATTAGAGCAGAGTGCACAGATGACAGGTCCATGTCTGCTCAGTTTCTGCAAAGCAGACATGGAAAGTGTCTGCACTGCTCTATAAGCAGACAAATGTGAACAGTCTCCACTGTCCATATACACCTGAGCGGAGGAGGATGGATCCCTTTTGTTTTTTGTTTTTTTGTGGATCAGATAGGATTGGAGGTAGATGGGTGAAAACGGACAGAAGCCTGTTTACACCCACTGGTCCAAAGGGGTGAATGGTCCATCCAATCAGGTCTGCCTGAAAAACTGATAGGCTGACCTGCTCAGACCCTTCACGTAAAGGGGCCTAACTCTCGGTCCCAGTGACAATGTTCTTCAGGACAAACAGAGGCTAACTCTCCCCAGTAGGTAGGGTAGGCTCCATCGGACATTTTCCACCAGAATTTCCAACAAATACAATTTGAGATCTGGATCTCAAATTTTCCAACAACAAAATCCGTTGTTGGAAATTCCAATCTTGTGTACACAATTCCGACACACAAAATTCCACGCATGCCCGGAATCAAGCAGAAGAGCCGCACTGGCTATTGAACCTAATTTTTCTCGGCTCGTCATACGTGTTGTACATCACCGCGTTCTTGATGTTCGGAGTTTCCGACAACATTTGTGTGACGGTGTGTATGCAAGACAAGTTTGAGCCAACATCTGTGGGAAAAAAATTTACAGTTTTGTCGTAAAATCCTATTGTGTGTACAGGGCATAATAGTGCTAAAGATAAACAGAGAGAAACCAGCGCAAAAGCTAGGTAGGCTGGAGAAACAAGAAAACCCTTTAGAAATGCGCCCCAACCCTTGGCACCAAACAATTAGCATTGCTTCCTGGAGGGCACACGTCCATTAAGACGCAGCTTTCCCCCTGCAGCTCGGCAGCCTCAGCCCTTGCAGAGTGTCCATCCTGTTTCACCCCAGTGAGGTTTCCCAATCTCTGCTATCTGTGATCCTTGTTTGGTCCATTCTACCCTAGTGGTTATGTGCCTTGCCCTTTGACTGTATTTTTGAGTGCATATTATTATTTTTTTCATTTTTTTAATAAGGACTTTGTTTTTAAAAGTACTACACTCTTAGCCTTTGAGCTAGTTTCTCTCTGTTTATCTTTTGCATGCTCCAGAGGTCTGCCACCCAGCAGCATTGGACTTTTTCAGTGTAGCTCAGCTGTCAATTGTTTAGTGCCTGGGTACCTGTGACCTATGCACCATTTATCACTGTCATTTGTACATAGTCTGTGAGTTAGTGATATACTGCATTTTTACATTGTTTTTTATTATTTTATTTTTTAAACTGTAATTTTTTTATTTAATTTATGTTGTTTTTTGCTGTAGCACATCCTACAGTGAGAATGAAAAAGTTGTGTACCATCCCTCCCCCAAAATGCATACCAGACACTTTGAGTCCGCTATGGATTTTAAGAGGGTACCTCACGTACCAGACCCCTAATCCGATTAGGTAAGGGGGGTAGACAAGTGTTTTCCCCCCTCTGAACCATACCAGGCAACATGCCTTCAACATAAGAGTGGTGTCTTGCCAGAGGGCAAGGAAGCTGCCATGTCCATCAATGCCAAATTTTCTAAACATTGGTAAACTTCTGAACAGCCAGTGTTCAAGCCACACTTACATTCAAACTGAATAGCAAGGTCCATAAAGACATGAATGAACACGTTTGGGGTGGAGGAACTTGACTGGCCTGCACAGAATTCTGACCTCAACCCAATAGAACACCTTTGAGATGAAATAGAGCGAAGTCTGCGAGCCAGGCCTACTTGTCCAGATCAGTGCCTGACCTTACAAATGCTCCTCTGGAAGAATGATCATACATTCCCAGAAAGGCTGAAGCTGGTATAGCTGCAAAGGGTGGGCCAACTCAATTATGAACCCTACGGACTAAGACTGGGATATCATTAAAGTTCATGAGCATATAAAGGCAGGTGCCCCAATACTTTTGGTATTATAGTTTATTTGTACTTTTAAATATACTATATTGCTATTTTTAAATTGCGTACCTGGTTTACATTAAAAACAAAATGGCAAAAATGTTTCTGTTTTACTGGTTTGTTATGACAAACATATTTTTCACTGTTTATTTAAATTCTATCATTAGTTTTGAACAGACATGATTTATTAATGGGGTATGTTTGGTAGACATGTGTACACTCAATAGGTAGTCATTCATCTGAATAAAGCAGCTCAGTGAAAGGTCAGATGGTTAATCAATTAAATATAAGACTGTAATCCATGGTTGATGATTATTAAGGGATTGTAAAGAAGTAAATTGCATTGAAAATCAATCAAAATCTCATGATCAGTTGTTGTATAGGCTGAGTGATTGTGGAAAACATACCCCAAATTATGTATTTTCACATAAGGAAAAGATGCATCTAATTTGTTCCTGTTGAATTTCATTCTGTGTTTAGCTGCTTGCTGCTTTCCCAAGGGCCATGTAATAAATATGCATTTATATAAATGAATTATGTTTTCAAAAGTATATTTAATTAAGACTTTAATTAAGTATGCTAATGGGCCTGATGTGCTGGAATTCAGGGTAGCCAATCAGAAAAAACTGGGGGAACAGTATGATTTCACCTGATTACCTAAGATTATATTCAAAGTCACATTTATCCATATAATGCCTCATACACACGATGGGATTATCCGGCGGACTTAGTACGGTGGACCTAGTCTGGCGGACAACCCGCCGGACTTTGCAGCGGAGGTCCGTCGGACTTTTCCGAGCAGACCTGCCCACACACGATCGTACTTTTCCGCCGGACAACCCGGCGGACTATGGTGGGAGTCCACCAGACTTTTAAAATGAACAGACTTGCCCACACACTGAGAAAAGTCTGTTCATTTTGAACGCGGCTTGAGGTAGACGAAACTAGCATAGGAAGTCAATGTCGCCGCCTCCATCAGCTAGATTGACATGTCGCTAACCTCCGCCGATGGAGGCGGCGACATTCACTTCCTTCGCTAGCACCGTCTACCTGGAGTCACTTTCAAAATGAACGGACTTTTCTCCCTGTGTGGGCAAGTCCGTTAATTTCAAAAGTCTGGCGGACTAGCACACAGACGGGCGGATTGTCCGCCAGACTGCCGAGTCCGGCGGACAATTTTGAGTCAAAATTTCTTTCTAAGTCCAATGGACTTTTGGGAAGAAAAAGTTTCCCTGGAGCCCACACACGGATGGATTGTGGACTCTGGTTCCGCTGGAGCAAGTCCGCCGGATAGTCCGATCATGTGTACGCGGCATAAGAAAACCTAAAACTTCAGTCCCTTTTAAGCCACTGACTTTAAAAAGTAAATCAGATCAGCAGTGATGGCTTTACTATTGCTTTCTTCCTCTGAAGGCTTGTTTGGGTCATTGTTTGGGTTTGGTGTCTTTGAGATCAATGATAACCAAAAAACTAGTATTTTCAGAAGGAAAGAAGTCAGCCAAAAAGTTAGAGCCAACATATTTTTCTCTGTAAAGGTTTCTTATAGGATATCCATTATTTCATATGTTTGCATTTCATCAAAGAATCACAGTCATTTAGAATGGTCTACCAACATACCTCAATGGCTAAAATAAAAACGTACCTGGCCCTCTTTTATTGCACAGATCATCATGTGCAAAATCAGGTTCACTGAAGTGTGCAGGTGCATTGCCTGCTACTATAGTTGTGTCTTGATGTTCCACTATGACAATATACACTTCCAATCGATTGTCAGCGTTTCTAAGATGCTGAGAATAGAGACATGTTCTGGGATGATGTAACTTCAGGGTGCAGGCCTAAGTAACATCATCCGTGGTTGCCCAAAGGCTGAAGAGAGAAGACACTAGGCTGGAAGATGCTGTAGAGAAAATGTCAGCAACAGTCATGGCACACTGATGAAGATTGCAGAGCTATCAGCACTGGAGGAAGGCACTCTGTATGTGTACGCCATGCATTGCTGCACATTGCAGCAGAACTGCGCCATTTAGCCACACCACAGTTCCATCCATAGTTGTGCACTCAGGATATGTCAGCTGTGCCTGGGCACATCCTAATCATGTGCAGATTCCCCCTATGTATACCCCTGATATTTCACCAAAGCCCCCTAACAAGGCTCCTATAAAATAAAAAATAAAAATAATAAAAAAAAATTTTATTGTAAAAAATAATAAAAAAATAAAATAATAAAAATAAAAACTACTGGCACCATCCACTGTCTTACTGACACCAAAATCTACCCTACGACCCTCCATTGCTCTGCTGACATTGTCAATATATAAATGCGGAATTTCCTTTCTATACCGCACTCTTACATACAACCTCTCCTTGGAAAATACACCCACTATGAAATTATGGGAAGCTGACCTCTCACAGAACTTCCAATTAGCACAATGGTACAAAACAATGCAGTTGCTCATCACCTCATCAAAATGTGTTTTTCACTGGGAGACATCTCTAAAAATATTACACCGTTGGTACTACACCCCAGTTAGATAGTCCAAATTCAATGCATCTAGAAGAAACGGTGGCTCTAAGTGCTCATTACTGCACATCTGGTGGTCCTACCCCAAATCACTATGTTTTTGGAAAAATATTTTCTCTTTCCTTTTCATAGTGCTCCAGAACCCCATAATATCCAACTCGGCTACAGCTCTCTTCCTCCTACATCATGAATCCTGGGACCCTGTCCACTGACCCTTTATAGTCCACAGTGTGATTGTTGCCAGTAAAGTCATTGCTATGGCTTGGAAACAACCAGACCCTCTGACAGATCTATTTTTCTCCAAATTCTCAAAACGCAAACTCAATATGAGATTATGTTTGCAAAAAAAAAGGGGGAGCATGTGCAATCTTTTGGAAGCAATGGAATACCTGGCTACTCCATCCAGCATGTAACGTCCACTTGCAATTTCACCTAACCAACATCGCCCTTGTCGTAGCTCTCTTCAAAATATCAAGAAGAGGTATCAGTCTCTACTGTTCCAACATAGAAATTCTAACCAGACCCACAGTCGAGACTTTACAATACCTACTATATCTGACCATATATTGGAATCTGCTTAATGTACTTGCACAGATCTATTTCGCATGTTGTTATCATGGTATTTATTTTGCTATTGTACCAACATCTGTAACCCTTTGGGTGGCTTTTCTATTTATTTTTCTTTTTTCAGTAAAACTCATTTCAAGTAAAAAAAAAAATATATATATATATATATATATATATATATGTAAATGTGTTTAAGGTTTGGGGTGCACACCCTAATGCAATAGGCTGTGCACACCTTTGATTCCACCTGAAAGACTGTTAAGATATCACCCATGGAGTGCATTGTTTTCAGGTATTCTACCAACACACTGGTTTTCATTGTAAGAAGGAGTAGTGAAGCACAACTATTGTGTAATGCTGTAGTAGGAAGCTGCAGACTTATTATAATTAGCAAATAGGGTTTGTCCCTATGTAAAAAGGGGTTTATTAAAAAAAAAAACACATAAAATAGATGTTTTGACATGTTCATCGAAAAAGAAAGAAAAAAGAAAAAAAAACAAGATCTTTTCATCTCCTTCAATAATTCAGCAGAGTGCTTTATTTTCACATATACTTGTGCAGCCTATGTATAATAGATGTGACAAATGCAGTTGTCATTTTCATGTGTATATAAACAGTAAGGCCGCGTACACACGGGCGGACTGTTCGCCCAACCTTGTCCGCTGAACAGTGTTTGGGCGGACAGTCCGCTCGTGTGTGGGCTTTCAGCGGACAGTTTCAGCGGACAGTTGGACGGACAAAGTCTTTCGGAAATTCCGAAAAACTGTCCGCTGAAACTGTGTTTGAGCGAACAGTCCGCCCGTGTGTGGGCCTGTCCGCTGTACTTTCGAAATGAGCGGACTGTTCCCGCTCGGAAAGTCCGCCCACTTCGAGCGCGTGTACAGGTAGGTGGGGCCCGCGAAGGATACGTCGCGGGCTCCGCCGCCTGGAATGGGCTTAAAGGGGAACCCCAACGCCGAAAAAAATCGGCGTGGGGGTTCCCCCCAAGTCCACACCAGACCCTTGTCCGAGCACGCTACCCGGCCGGCCAGGAAAGGGGGGCGAGCGAGCGCGCCCCCCCTCCTGAGCCGTACCAGGCCGCGTGCCCTCAACATGGGGGGGTGCCTTGGGGAAGGGGGGGGCCGCGCGGCCCCCCCACCCCAAAGCACCTTGTCCCCATGTTGATGAGGACAAGGGCCTCTTCCCGACAACCCTGGCCGTTGGTTGTCGGGGTCTGCGGGCGGGGGGCTTATCGGAATCCGGGAGCCCCCTTTAAGAAGGGGCCCCCGGATACCGGCCCCCCACCCTATGTGAATGAGTATGGGGTACAATGTACCCCTACCCATTCACCTGTAAAATAAAGTACAAATAAAAACACAACACAGGGGGAAAAAATATTTTATTGCACAGCCGGGGGTCTTCCGTCTTCGGGGGTCTTCTCGCCGGACTCCTCCGCTATGTGTGTGTAGCTCTTTTGCCAGCGGAGGAGTCCGGCTTTCTTCCTCCCCGCCGCCGGCCTCTTCTCCCGACTTCGGGGGTCTTGTCCCCCTCTTCGGTTCTTCTGCCGGGCCACCGCGCCTGGTCCGGTGGCCCGGTCTTCTGTCGCCGTCTTCCGTTCTTCTGTCGCCGCCTTCGGTTCTTCTGCCGGGCCACCGCGCCTTCTTGTAGCTCTTTTACAGGCGGTGGCCCGGTCTTCTGTCGCCGTCGCCGCCTTCCGTTCGTGTTCTTCTTCTTGTTCTTCTCCTGGAGATGTTGACTCGACGAGCTCTCCGGCCGGAATGCCGGGGACGCGCTGTGCGGTCACTTATATAGTGACAATGGGGCGGGGTCACATGGTATATGTCACATGGGTTGGTCACATGGGTTGATGTCACATGGGGACTATGACATCGTAAGGGGGCGGGGTCACCATGTGACATCAACCCATGTGACATATACCATGTGACCCCGCCCCATTGTCACTATATAAGTCACAGCGCAGGGCGGCTCTGGCATTCCGGCCGGAGGGAGCGACGTGTCAACATCGCCTGGAGAAGAACAAGAAGAACAAGAAGAAGAACACGAACGGAAGGCGGCGACGGCGACAGAAGACCGGGCCACCGCCTGTAAAAGAGCTACAAGAAGGCGCGGTGGCCCGGCAGAAGAACCGAAGGCGGCGACAGAAGAACGGAAGACGGCGACAGAAGACCGGGCCACCGGACCAGGCGCGGTGGCCCGGCAGAAGAACCGAAGAGGGGGACAAGACCCCCGAAGTCGGGAGAAGAGGCCGGCGGCGGGGAGGAAGAAAGCCGGACTCCTCCGCTGGCAAAAGAGCTACACACACATAGCGGAGGAGTCCGGCGAGAAGACCCCCGAAGACGGAAGACCCCCGGCTGTGCAATAAAATATTTTTTCCCCCTGTGTTGTGTTTTTATTTGTACTTTATTTCACAGGTGAATGGGTAGGGGTACATTGTACCCCATACTCATTCACATAGGGTGGGGGGCCGGTATCCGGGGGCCCCCTTCTTAAAGGGGGCTCCCGGATTCCGATAAGCCCCCCGCCCGCAGACCCCGACAACCAACGGCCAGGGTTGTCGGGAAGAGGCCCTTGTCCTCATCAACATGGGGACAAGGTGCTTTGGGGTGGGGGGGCCGCGCGGCCCCCCCCTTCCCCAAGGCACCCCCCCATGTTGAGGGCACGCGGCCTGGTACGGCTCAGGAGGGGGGGCGCGCTCGCTCGCCCCCCTTTCCTGGCCGGCCGGGTAGCGTGCTCGGACAAGGGTCTGGTGTGGACTTGGGGGGAACCCCCACGCCGATTTTTTTCGGCGTTGGGGTTCCCCTTTAAGCCCATTCCAGGCGGCGGAGCCCGCGACGTCTCCTTCGCGGGCCCCGCCTACCTGTACACGCGCTCGAAATGGGCGGATTTGCCTCCTCCTTACGTGGGCGAGTCCGTTCATTTCAAAAGTTGAGCGAACTGTTTGCCCAACCTTGTTCGTCAAACAGTCCGCTCGTGTGTGGGCAAGTCCGCTCATGCAAATTTTGAGCGGACTGTTTGACAAACTGTTTGCCGAACAAGGTTGGGCGAACAGTCCGCGCGTGTGTACGCGGCCTAAGACGACACTGTACGCAAACCCATGGGCATTGCATATTGATAGTCTCTGTTGACATGTTGTACAAAGGTGCATTCCAATCAAACATGGAAATTTTGCATTTTAATTGACGTGGGGAGCTACAGCACACCTGCTGGTAGGTCTAATTTTTTCTCATAATTCATCTTGTGCAGATGGCTGCCCTGATACCATATTCCACAGAGATGTTAGTGCTTATCTCCTGAATGTCTATGCATTTGAGCCAAAAAGTATAAACCTGTGTGTCCATTGGTTCAAACATCACCCTCTCTGAGTGCACTGCCTATGCACATTGCAGAAATGTATACTACCTTGCAAAAGTATTTACCCCCCCCCCCCCCCTCCCTCCTTGGCTTTTTACCTATTTTGTTACATTACAATGTTAGTACAATGTTTTTTTTTTTTTTTTATCTGAATTATATGGGATGGATCAGAACACAATAGTCTAAGTTGGTGAAGTAAAATTAGAAAAATATATACATAAACCTATTTTTCAGAAATAAAAAAATGATAATTGGCATGTGCCTATGTATACAGCCCCTTTGTTATGAAGCCCATAAAAAGCTCTGGTGCAACCAATTACCTTCAGAAGTCACATAATTTGTGAAATAATGTCCACCTGTGTGCAATCTATGTGCCACATGATCTGTCATTACATATACACACCTTTTTGAAAGGCCCCAGAGGCTGTAACACCTAAGCAAGAAGCACCACTAACCAAACACTGTCATGAAGACCAAGGAACTCTCCAGACAAGTAAGGGACAATGTTGTTGAGAAGTACAAGTCAGGGTTAGGTTATAAAAAAATATCCAAATCTTTGAGGATCCCTAGCAGCACTATCAAATCTATCATAACCAAATGGAAAGAACATGGCACAACAGCAAACCTGCCAAGAGACAGCTGTACACCAAAATTCACAGACCAGGCAAGGAGGACAATAATCAGAGAGGCAACACAGAGGCCTAAGGTAACCCTGGAGGAGCTGCAGAGTTCCACAGCAGAGACTGGAGTATCTGTACATAGGAAGACAATAAGCATTACGCTCCATAGAGTTGGGCTGGGAGTTTGGCAGAGTGGCCAGAAGAGAGACATTGCTTTCATCAAAAAACAAAATGGCACATTTGAGTTTTGCAAAAAGGCACATGGGAGACTCCCAAAATGTATGGAGGAAGGTGCTCAGGTCTGATAAGACTAAAATTTAACTTTTTTGGTCATTAAAGAAAACGCTATGCCTGGCGCAAACCCAACACATCACATTACCCAAAGAGCATCATTTTTCAGCAGTCGGAACTGGGAAACTGGTCAGAGTTAGGGGGAAGATGGATGCTGCTAAATACAGGGATATTCTTGAACAAAACCTGTACCACTCTGTGTGTGATTTTAGGCTAGGATGGAGGTTCACCTTGCAGCAGGACAATGAACCCAAACACACTCCTAAAGCAGCACTTGAGTGGGTTAAGGGAAAACACATAAATGTGTTGGAATGGCCTAGTCAAAGCCCAGACCTCAATCCAATAAAAAATCTGTGGTCAGACTTAAAGATTGCTGTTAACAAGCGCAAACCATCCAACTTGAAGGAACAGTTTTGCAAGGAGGAATAGGCAAAAATCCCAGTGGTAAGATGTGACAAGCTCACAGAGACTTGTCCAAAGCAATTTGGAGCTGTGATAGCCACAAAAGGTGGCTCTACAAAGTATTGATTTTAGGGGGGTTAATAGTTATGCACATTGACTGTTTCTGTTATTTTGTCCTATTTGTTGTTTGCTTCACAATATATATATATATATATATATATATATATATATATATATATATATTTATGGTTCAGAACCCTCTGACCGATACGGATACGGATGACAAACAAGGTTAACATAAACTCGCTTACTTGAAATGGACCTGAAAGTGTGCCCTGGTCTAACGTACGGTATACCAAAATAAGGGGGCAAAAACATTCAGGTAGGGGTTGTATATTTATTGTTTCAAGTTTGTTACTGGGTGAGCTTGACAAAGGCCTGGGCCATCTCCACTTGTGGATTGGGTATGTAACGGGCGAAACAGGTGGACTTCCATCTGCCCAACTTCTTGATAACATGGTCCGGGACCCCTTGGCGGGAGGCTGTTGAAGCTGCTCCGATACGGAAGGAATGTCCGGAGTAGTGAGTAGGATTGAGGTGAAGGATACGCAGGAGTATCCTGACATGTTCCATAAACCAGGCAGCGTTCAGAGGTTTAGTGTGAAATGGCAGAAGCGGGCCAGTTTCTGGTTGATCGGCCAGAAGGGTCAACAAGCGGGTGAGAGTGGCAACCGGGCACCAGCGGTTGTTGGTCTTATAGAAATGTATGTCCGTACCCGAGCCAAGCTGCTGCGTTTTGGAGACTGCTAAGTGTAAGATGAAATGGTCTTCGTATCGGGCCAGGTGGTGCTTGCACAGCATGAGTGCTGTGGGGCTGTTACAAGTGAACTCGCCTGGCCGTAAGAAGCCGAAGAAGGCCAGATGTATAGCTGCTTGTAAGATGACACTAATGCGGAGACCAAAAGGTGAAGTGGCCAGGATATCTGACATGTTTCTAAAAACGTCTCCTGTGATAGGCAGCCGTTTGGTGCAGGCCATTGGCTGGCGCTTCTGGACGCCGCGCATAATAGCCCGAACGGCGTGGTAAGAAAATAAGGAAGGTTTGGTAGGGTCCTGGAGGGACGTGAAATGTTGTACCCCGGCCAGGTATAGCCGGATCGTATTAAAGGATAACGCCAACTCCGAGTGGCAGTAGGAAATGAAGGCCAGGACTTGCTTGACACGGGACGTCTCTGTGCTGTGATATGTCATAAAACGGTTAAAGGCCCTCCAGGCCGATTGATAGGCCTTGAGGGTATTACGTGAGAGGGAGTGATCGATGAGTTGGGTTGCCGCTAGGAGGTGTGGGGTTAATCCAGGGTCAGCTGAGACCAGTCCGGGATAGCTGCTGATGTTGGTCCGGCTCCGGGCACCTGATCGAAAAATGAGACAAAGTTAAAGCGGGAGAGGGCGTCCGCTGCCTGATTGAATTTACCGGGGATAAAGGAACAATGGATGTTGAACTGAAATAATAACGAGAGCTGGACCAGTCGACGTAGGAAGGACATTATCGCTAGAGACTTGGACCTGCCTTTATTAATGATCTCCGCAGTGGCTAAATTATCTGTTGAAAAGGTCACAGTTTGACCCGACCAACTACGGCCCCATGTGTGTGCTGCAGCTACGATGGGGTATAACTCAAACAGGGAGGACGTCTCGGTGAAGCCAGGAATTGCCAGTATCTGGGGAGGCCAGGGAGCTGCGAGCCAGAGGTGGCCAAAAATTGCCGCAAAGCCTGTGGAGGCCGCTGCGTCGGTCACCACCTGGGGTGAAAGGGAAGACACGGAGGGAATGAACAGGGACACGCCATTCCAAGACGATAGGAAGTCCTCCCACATAGCAAGGTCCGCTATCGCCGCGGGATCCAGGCTGAGGACTTGCTCCGGGTCCTGTGAGAGGGACAATAAGACCAATAGGCGTGACACAAATGCGCGACCCTGAGGGATGATGCGCATGGCGAAATTCAACATGCCGAGTAGGGATTGTAGCTGTCTTTTGGTGCAAGTTCTGGCGTGGGTGAAGTCCCTCAGGACCGTCCTGATGCGGGCCAGTTTATCCGGGGGGAGGCTGGCCTGCATGGTGTTGGTGTCTAGGCTAACCCCGAGAAAGGTGATGGCCTGCGTTGGACCATCCACCTTGTGCTCGGCAATGGGGACATTGAGGTTACTGAAGAGCACCCTTAACTTATCCAGATCTCCTGGCGGTGAGCCGGGTGGCTCGATCAGCAGGAAGTCATCCAGATAGTGTATGACTCCCCGACACTGGGCTACGTGCAGCAAGATCCACGTGAGTGACTGTGCGAAAGTATCAAAGAGCCAGGGGCTGCTTTTGGACCCGAATGTCAGTTTGGTGGCAAAATAGTACAGCTCCCTCCACTTGATGCCATGCCAGCACCAGAGAGATGGATGGATGGGAAGGAGCTTGAAGGCATCCGAGATGTCGGCCTTGGAGAGCCAGGTGCCCGTGCCTGTTTTGAGGATGGCCTGGATGGCCGTGTCTACGGATGCATATTTAAGGGAGAACTCCTCGGAGGGGATAAGGGAATTAAGACTGGGGACAGAAGAGGAATGAGGCGCTGACAAATCGTACACCAATCTGAGTTTATTAGAGAACTTGCCCTTGACAAGCCCAATAGGGCTGACTCTCCAGGTGTTGAATGGGGGCTGTGTGAAAGGGCCTATGATAAAGTCCTGGTCTAACTCTGACTGTAGTAGTTGGTCAATGGCTCGTTCATCCATAGCTGCTGACCGAAGGTTCCGGCATTCGTGCGTGAGGTGAGGGAGAGAGATAAGTCCAGTGTGAAAGCCTTGAGTGAAGCCCTGGACAAGGTAGTTGGAGACTCCTGAAGAAATACATGCTTAATCAAGAAGGATGCTTCCGCTCATGAGCGTTTCCTTCCCAGATGAAGTTTTTTTTTTTTTCCTTACCTAAGGAGGCACCGTCCGACCAGGTGCAGGGTGGACCTACTGAAAACTCGACTGACCTGAGGAGATGAAGGTGAAGTTTGTTTGAGAGTTCAACACCTGAACAGAGATGGCTAGCTAAATAGTGACTTCATGGAGGTGAGATTTAGAAATGAAATGAAATGAAACAAACGAAATGAGACAAACAAACAAATGAAATGTTGCTTTTTTGAATGAAATGCCTACCATGACAGAGATGTGATTTGGTCGCGTCGCCGATGCAACTGACAGCAAACCGAACTCTGGAGCATGTATTGAATTTCGAGGCAACTTTTAGTGAAATGAGGCCGATGAGCAAGGCCCTCGGTAGGAATCAAAACATTGAAGAATCAACTGGACTCAAACCGGGAAGCGGTACGTGACAGTGAAATGAGTGAATCTGCCATGACAGAGGTCCGGATCGCCATGCCACAATCTTGCGACCGAGCACGAAACGGATTCTGGAGCATGTACTGAAATGAGGCCTGTCCTAGGGCACGCCGAGATGAATTCGGTACACGGGTGTGACTATTCATACCGGAGCGTGATAGGTGATATGAAATGATACCCATGACAAAGACAAGAATCAGAGGATGGGCCCATGAATGAAATAAATGAATCCTGTCTTTGGAGCATGTACTGAAATGAGGCGTGACAGCTGGGCACACCGGAACAAATCGGTGCATCAATAAATGCAACAGGATTCGAATCGGAGCGTGATAAGTGACAGAAATGATATGCCATGACAGAGACAAGAATCAACGACTGGACTGATGGTTATAACAAAGAATCCGTCTCTGGAGCATGTACTGAAATGAGGCGTAACAGCTGGGAGCACCGAAACGAATCGGTGCATCAATGAATGCGACAGGATTCGAATCGGAGCGTAATAAGTGACAGAAATGATATGCCATGACAAAGACTAGAATCAGGGCCTGTGCCTGAAACTGCGAGTGACTCAGTCTCTGGAGCATGTACAGAAATGAGGCCGTACCCTGGGGCACTTCGAAGCGAATCGGTGCATCGGGGATGCGACAGGATTCGAACCGGAGCGCGGAAAGTGACAGAAATGAGCGAATGATTCAAAATGATATGAAATGACTTGAAATGATTCGATTTGACATAAAGAGATTGAAATGATTCGAAATGACATGAAATGATTGAAATGATTCGAACGATATAAAATGACTGACATGACTCATTTATATGAAATGATTCGAAATGATTTTGAAATGGTCCGACCGGTTTGAAATGACTCGTAACGGTTTGAACGATTCAAAATTATTTTTAGAAATGGTCCGGACTGCTTGACTTGATGTAACGAGCAGCCGGCTGTGATTTCAAAATGATTCGATCGATTTGAATATTAAGAAATGATTGGGGAGTCGTTCAGCTAGAAATGAAGTGCCTACGAAATGAAGTGCCTGATGTGGCACGACCGACATGTCCCGAATAGGTAATAACGACTTCTCTTCGAAAGAAAAGGAGTAGTGACATGAGGTAATGAGTACGGGTGACATGGTTTAAAACGTTCGTGAAATGAAAAAGTGAGAGGTTCGTGAGTTCAGGATATCGTGCTTAAGTGACATAGTAACACATGAAATTAAATGGGTGCCGAAGCCCTACCTGCGACAGCCGGCCCAGATGCGTTGTACGACAACGGCAATTTTCCTTGAGTATTGCGACACTCGGACGGGGAAAACACACGAACGCTTACGAAGACAAGACGACTGACAACACGGACAGGATCGGGACAAACACAGGAACTCACGAACACAACTCACTACGTTTGGTCTCGAACAGTCGGCCCTTGATCTCTGACGTAACAGATATCGCGCACCGGAACCGACGAGGAAGATAGGCGAACGGGCTGATTATATACCCCACCGGGCTCCTCCCATAATTCCAGGCCACCATACTGGCCTTTCTATATATATAAAAAAACATCTTCAGAGTTGTGGGCATATTCTGTAAATTAAATGATGCAAATCCTCAAACAATCCATGTTAATTCCAGGTTGTGAGGCAAGAAAACATGAAAATGCCAAGGGGGGTGCTTTTTCAAGGCACTATAGGTTGCACAGCACAGAACCATGTGACAACAATGTCTAGTCTTGCTCAGAAGCCCTGTGAGGGACATGCTGAATGTGGAAGCTTTGGATTCTACAAATCTCAGCACAATTAATGTTAACAACCAGCATGTAACTGCTTTCTGCAGACAAGAACTGGAATAATAACAAGACCCCACAGAGGTTAAATAATTGGGAGTCTGTAAGACATGATCTTCCACTGAGGAAAGCTCAGGGTTCAGACTACATTATAGCCAAGGTTATGTAAAATTCCAGTGTAAATTATTATATTTCAATAATATTTCAAAAGAACAGAGCTGTTAATAAAGAAAAAAAATGATTTATAAGGGTTAAATAGTTGTATGTTTACACATCTGTATGCATGCATTAAATAGTTCATGATGAAACATTTTTCTCATAATTTGTGCCATACCAAAGCCCATTTAAAATCATGGTTAAGGCCAAATTACAAAACTTTCAGTGCATTTTATTTATACATATGTGTAAGCATAAGCTATCTTCGTATGCATGTAAAGGAAAAATGCCAAAACAATAATAAAAACATAAACCAAGTGTACAGCCACACACCACTTCTTCCTCTGCATACAAAACTTTATTGTGCAAAAGACACAGAGACAATCCACTGGCAAGTTTCTTTGACAAGGGCTTCCACACAGAGCAACTCTAAAATTAAAGCAGAACTATATTGTATTTAATACATTTTTAATATTCAAAGCAAGCTCACCCATTCATCCATTCAAATACTTGGATTTAGCAAATAATTAGAGCAGTGGAGGAAATGGTTGTGGTAGCATGGACAAGGAGAGTTCAAGTTGGACAGGTAGTGGATTATTACCCATTCATGCAGTGGAGGCAGAGCTGGCATGTTAACAACCCCTAGCTTCTATAGCAGTCAAGTTACTTAACATTTATTTTCTCCCAGCTTCCAGTTATGTGATGGAAGTGGTTCAGGTGGTGCCCAATTACTTGTACGTGCTCAGACACATGTTACCCACACAATACACCCCCCACCGCTACCACCATGTGTCCTGGCTTATCTGTTCCTCATTTGTTCCCCTAGGTGCAAGGAACCATCAAGGTGGGTGTCAGGAAGGAAAGCAGTGGGAGATCAGTCAGCATCTGTTTGTTGACCTCCCCAGGGAAATATGTACCCTGAGCTTTCAAACCCAGCTGATCTGACCGGGGAAGAAGCCAATCGGTATTGCCACACATGCTGGGGTGAAAGCAATAATTCTATGGCCATCATTCACAGGTTAACATTAAACTGATGTGCTGTAAAGGCATGCATGCTTTGCATGCACATAACGTGAAAGCTTTCTTATTTACCTTTCTAAGCTTGCTGGCCATAGTTCAAAAGCCATGTAGAATATTATGGTTTTAAAAAATTTCCCAGGCAAATCTGCACATATATGTGCTTTGACAGCAAATCTTGAACCTGCAGGATTCATTGTATTTGTGTCCACATATGGAAATCTTTTCACAACAATTATAATTATAACAGCCACAAGTCACATCCATGAAACTAAAGTCCTTTCCTACATGACTACATTCAGCCTTCATCTGTTAACTAAAGCTTCTGGAATTCACTAATGGTATTACGAAATTATAGACGTGGCCCATTTGTTTAAACATATAGAGCACTAAATAAAAATCATTTATCAATTAGAAATAAATTAGGTACTGTATAATTTAATAGGCTCACACAAATCATTACAATGAGCCTGATATAATCTTATTAATTCATTCTTTCAAACAAACCAAGAGCACTGATCTAAGAATATATTAAATCTGTCTAGATTTTTCTTTTTGATCATTCTCAGTTGAATAAATTATCTACAACTATTATAAATATTAATAATATATAATGAAGATAAAATGCTCAATTAAAGAGGATTATACAACTAATTAATTTTACTCTCTACAAATATATTTTATTTCATTTTAGAGCTTGTCACCAACACAGAGTTTATTTTATATTGTGGGCATACATACTTTTAGTAGGCAAAAAAAATTGCTTTTATATTTGAAACATTTACGTTTTCCTCTTTCGAAATGTTACATTTTCTTTGAAAAACAAAATATCTACATAAGCAAATCTAGCAGTACACTGTAGTCACATTTTAGGATTTTTTTATTTGGAGTGACTATACCACTGAGTTTAAAAAAAAATCTTTATACTCATCTGTTCCCTTGCTGGTTGATCTGATCTTTGCATTCTTGCAGAGTGATGGCATCTTGTTACCCCCCCCTGCATGGTGCGGTTCCTTTTCAAGGCCCCCTACATCAATACAGGACACAGTAGTGATGTAAGGATCAGCAGAAGCAACCATATTATCTTGTCTAGTGTGTCTAATGTGTTGATTCTTTAGGAGGTTGTAGCTCTTGAATAGAGCTAAGACTGAAGGAATGGGTGGTGGGATAGGCAAGTATAAAGCTTCTTCTTTTGTAGGGTCCTGCTTTGTGTCATTTTTTAACCCAGCGACAGAATAACTTTGAGCAGCCTGGTTTGTGAGCACATGGCTTTGTGTATTGGCACTGTTTTTGCAGGTCTGATATCATTGAAGTACTAGGGGACACTGCAAGTACACATGGTATCTAGAGAACCCAATGCATCAGTTGGGACCTGGGCTACATTTAGACATCAGATTGCCATTAACATACAAGAAAGTCAATGCCTAACTGTATAAATGAGGTCCCTTGTATCGTATGATGATTATAGCAAAAACGAATGCTAGATTGTTCTATTGCAGTCAATACAGGGTCTGCTTTATTTGCAGAACTGCCTATCATGTGTGTGGGCTGTCAAGGTAGAAAGGACAAAGGATTGCATGTTTACTAACCTATAAACAGCCTTCTAACTCCTCTCAACACACCCCGCATACCAGGGGTCAAGTCCTGGGGAAGAAAGTGTGGGAACTCCCACCCAAGATCCATTCCCCCACCAAAAAAAAAAAAAAAGATACGCTCATATGCACAAACGCTTCAAAAGTGGTATTTTTCATCCAATTTTCGTATTGTGTGTATGAAGCTTAACTGTTAGTACATAAAAAAAAAAAAAAAACAATCCTCAATAAACACAAATACGGTAATTCTCTGAATAATCAGCATTTATTCAATTGTGCTTCCATGCAAATATGAACATCTTGTTCTGATCTTTATTGGGGAATGTTATTTTGTATATAGAGTGTTTATATGGTGAGTTTACACTTTTCATTGAACAGAGTTTGGATAACACAGGGTTAAACGGAAAGGTCATAAATGAACTGCACATTATCTGGAAAGAATGCTTGGGGAGATAGTGATGTGTTCCTGCTTAGGAGATGTATGTTAGCTTGGGGGGGGGGGCTGCAAACTCTGCAGGGCTCCAACACACACTCGCTGCTATTCCAACCCTTCACATATTTCCACATAAACGTCCCTCCTGGCATTAAACTTTGCTAAGCTTACCACCCCAAACTGATGTTACTCCCTCAGCTCACCTCTCTCCATGCATGTCCTGTGAGCAAAATAGCTGTGCTCCTCCTCTGGGTTCTCTCATCATATGGCACTGAAGATAGAGGAGGGGGGATTCTGCGGGACACACAGAGCAAGTATGCAGGAGACTGGGGGGGGAGATGAGAAGACAGAAAATCAGGAGGGGTTAATGGGGAGGAGCGCATCACGAGAGGTCTGACTAAATACAATCTAAATGCCAATGCCTGAATGGTCAGGTGTGCGGCACTTACTATTGCGAGCTGTTTCGGCAGCTGCTGGTGTAGCACCTGCCACACAGCTTGCATACTTCAAAGTCTTGCAGGACACAGCTGCTAACAGGAACTGAGTTCCTGTTGTGGAAAAAGTACAGAACTTGAGCCCTGTCACATACCCTTCCTGCTAAAATTCCATTGTTGAGCCACAAATGTCCAGAGGTGGCCATGTCCAGGAGAGGGCACACAATAAGCAAAAATGTATAACAATTTATAAATGTTAACCACTTCCCATCCCAGCCATAGTCATATGATGTCCAGAGGAGGGATCTCCCATCCTGGGTGGGCATCATATGACGTCCTGGGCTTCCTGGCCGTCTGGGGGCCACGTTACCCGGGAGCCGATGTGCGTGCCCGGTGGCCGCGATGTCTGCCGGGCACCCGTGTTTGCACGTTAACAGAGCAGGACCGTGGATCTGTGTGTGTAAACACACAGATCCACGTCCTGTCAGGTGAGAGGAGACCAATCGTGTTTCCAGTACAGAGGAAGGCCGATCAATCTACTCCCCTTTTGAGACCCCTACCCCTACGGTTAGAATGACTCGCTAGGTAACACAGTTAACCCCTTGATCGCCCCCTAGTGTTAAACCCTTCCCTGCCAGTGACATTTATAAAGTAATCAATACATTTGTATAACACTGATCACTGTATAAAAGTGAATGGTCCCAAAATAGTGTCAAAAGTGTCTGATATGTCCACCGCAAATGTCGCCGTCATGATAAAAATCGCAGATTGCTGGCATTACTAGTGAAAAAAAAAAATAATAAACATGTCATAAAACTATCCCCTATTTTGTAGACACTATAACTTTTGTGCAAACCAATCAATATACGCTTATTGCAATTTTTTTTACCAACAATATGTAGAAGAATACATATCAGCCTAAACTTAGGAAACAATTATTATTTTTTTTTTTTTTAAATTGGGATATTGATTATAACAAAAAGTTAAAAATATTGTGTTTTTTTTCAAACTTGTTGCTCTTCTTTTGTTTATAGCGCAAATATAAAAACTGCAGAGGTGATCAAATAGCACCAAAAGAAAGCTCTATTTGTGGGGAAAAAAATCATAAAAATTTAATTTGGGTACAGTGTTGCATGACCGCATAATTGTCATTCAAATTGCGACAGCGCTGAAAACTGGCTTGGGCAGGAAGGGGGTGCAAATGCCCTGTATTGAAGTGGTTAAAGATCAGTGCTGGTACATGAGCCCATGAGAGCTTTTATGTTAAATAAAGCCATGGTTGAGAGGCTAATGATTCAAGTCCCTAACCATGCACCCCTGAAACAACAGACTACTAGTAACAGTGATCCAATATTTGCTAATGACATCATACGTTGCTGCTGTAGGAGGCAGGGCAGAGCTGGATTAGCTCTATACTGTTCTAGGATGGCTGTCTGTTTAAAATAAATCTTAGTGACTTACTGAGTTTACCCAATGTAAATATATACTGTACCTCTGAATTCATCGGGCCCTTCCACAAAGACAAATCATGTGGCAAGAAGATGTAGAGCCTACACTTTGTACAATCTTGCTCTTGTGGCTACAACATTCCAAAATAAAATGATACGCTGTATTAAAGGTGTACAGAATGATCTTTTAATGATGTTATAACAAATAATAATATTAGCATAGGGGTAACAATGAAAGCTGCCTGCACTTTATGTTTGTTTGCAGCTATTTATTTTATGGAAGAGTCAGTTTAGTTGGGACTAGTGAAGTAACTGCATTTAATGTGATATCAGCCTTCCCCATACAGCAAAACTCTAGGACTAGCAGAGGGAGGAGCAACTCCAGGAGCCAATCAGATGTGTTGCATGCATATGTGAAGAAAAGAACATACCACAATATAAAGAGGGGCGAGAAATCAACTTTTTAGAGGGATGATCAAAGGGTTTTTTGTTTGTTGGATATGTGTAGGGGAGGTACAAACTAGAAAAAAATGTGCCAGTGAAGGGTATCATCCTTGTAATGAGTATAGCTAAAAAAAGAAAATAAGTAATAGGAAATACCCCTCTAGTGATCACACAAGTACACTTTTATAAGAAAAAAATATACAAAATTGTATTTCAAATAAATAAAATATTTTAACAACACATATCAAAATATCAAAGCTTTCATACTGATACCAACAATTATTGCCTGTTACAAACATGCATGCCTGTTGGTCAAAATAAAGAGCTAAGGTCCATGCATTTTGTGGACGTGATAGCTTCTTCGGGACCTCTTAAATGCACATGATCAAAGAAATGGGTTCTAAGTTTAAAATTTGTCGCCCTTAGCTTTTTATTTCGACTAACAACCATGCACGTTTGTAACAGACAATAATTGTTGGTATCAGTTTGCAAGCTTTGATATTTTGATATGTGTTTTTAAAATATTTTATTGTTAGAAATAACATTTTGTATATTTTTTCTTATAAAAGTATACTTGTGTGATCACTGGAGGGGTATTTAAAATCCTAGTACTTATTTCCTTTTTTGTCTATACTCATCAGAGGGATGATGCTCCTTCTTCTGTGCAATCACAAGGGCAGGGAAGTTATTTATACCTATTTTTTAACTGTAGACGAGGATAGTTAGGTCTCTAACCTGGCTCTGCTATCTGACAAGGTGGCCTATGGCACTCAGCACTATAGGGATAAAACAGAAAATCCATTGGCATGTAAAACAATCCCCATATATGTATATGTTTGTCAGGTCACCTGATTCCAGATGCAGTTGGAGTCAGAAGTACACTGTTAAGGTAGTGGACCCTGCAACTGACTGCTGCGGATGGAACTCTGGGAGGTTCAGGAAGGCGGGTCCACTGGATCACCAATACGGATCCCACTGGGAGCTAGAACATAGATTCCCCAGGGCATGATTTCTAAGAGCCAACAGGTGGTCACCAGAGCCTCTTGTGGTAAGGATGGACTGCACTGCAACTGGCTCCAGGTCACTGCCCCCAGAGTCTCCAAGCTCACGCTCACGGTAGGCTACAGGAGGATAAAGAGGAAGAAGCAGCCTAGAACAACAAGGAATAGTTAGGAGATAAGCCAAAGGTCGGGGCAAAGAGCAGACAAGGGTAGACAGAGAACACAACAAAGGTCAGGGTAAAAGCAGGCAGGGATAGTCAAAGAACAAGCCAGGATCAGTGACAGAGACAGATGTAGAGCACACGGCAACCAGGAGACAGGAAACAAAACACACAATATTGCTCGGCAAGGAAGGCTTGGAGAGCACGGTGTTAAATAGTGGTTGCTGTTGAGGCTAGGGTGGAGCCACACTGAGGAAAGATTACTTAACCATGCAGGAGTGAGCGTGCAGGCCCTAAGGCTGATACATAGACCAGGTAAGAAACAGACAGGGCATGAAAGTATTACTGCAGAGTCATGACAATATTTGTGCTTAAAGGGTAACTCCACTTTCTTGGAAAAAAAATAGAAAAAAAAATATTAATATAGCATATACAGTTGCAACACAAGTCATATTGTAATTGAGTGTTATTAACAATAACCTTTCCTTTTCAATTTGCAGAGCTGTAATTTCTCTGTGAAATACAATGCAATATGGCTACCTGGAGGTGTTCTGTACACAAAACGCCCCTCAGAAACATAATTTCCTGCTTGTGTGATTGGCTCACTAGTTTTCCCAGGAGTTTGCACTAAGATACAAGTCAGATATCAGGCACCCCTTGCAACAAATATGTAATTTTTGCTGAGATACTCAATAAGAAATCACATCTAAAGTGATGCAGGCCCTGCAATTTTCCTCATTACAGCTTTGCAAATGTAGTAGCTGGTTGATAATTGAGAAATGAATCCCATTATACTCACTTCCATACATGGATACAGACAAACACAGGGATTTCTTCAGAATAAGAAAAGGTAGGAATCTGCAACAAAGTTTGTCAAAATCCTTGTAATGTACATAGATCACCCAGAGGGAAATGTGTTTTTTCTCAACAAAAGTGGAGCTACTCTTTAAGTTTATGTATTTAACTGTTTGCCTGCCATTCATCTTCACTGGTAGAACTGGAAGAACCAGATATTTAAGAACCATCTTGCTTACTCATAACAACACATGGTTCCTTATTATTTCATACATGGCTTTGCTAGATTATAGAACTGAAGGTGACCCTGCAGTACCATTTGAAGTTATAGATTTGTTTTTTTTTTCCTTATTTGCCATATTGCTGTTAATCAGTACCCTATCATTTTATAGATCTTATGCTCTGTGAGTTATTACTTTATTTGTTATTAGCAAGATAGACATAACAATAATATACATAGAACGTTATGGCTCAATTCACACTTTGTTCTTTATGATAGAATGTCATTTGTGAATGATTTGATTTCTAGAGAGACATTCAATTTATAGGTAGAGGAATCATTAACCTGAAATTGTTCAGGCCTTATCATCTCACAGCCAAGGTTGTAATTCAAACAAGTTGTTGAAAAAAGCAATGATCTGCCATAGAGCGAGATAAAAATATGATTGTGCTTGATAGTCGCTCTAGAGTAATGAGAACCTTTTTTTTTTTTGGAAGACCGATGTGTCTAAATGGTTTAGGAATGTGACAATTCTAAATAAAGGCCATACATGTTACAGTAGCTTAAGCAAGTCATTAAGATAAATGAGAGGTGCAACATTGGTTTACGATGTTTACGATATTTTCGGCGATGCATCAAAGGAAAATATAATGGGAGAACATCATAAAAAGTAAATTGCTGAGATAAAATGTCAACAACATGTTTAAGAATTGCATAGACATTTTCCTGCAATATTAACTTAAGATTGCATCTTGCGTTTTTTTGTTGGCGAGGACCCATTTTTATTATCTACATTAAATTTATACTACAAGATTTGTTTAAACACATGCATGATTCTTGAAGATCTTTTTTTTATTCAACTCCATTGTTATCTAAAATGGAAGCATAACACACAAAAAGAAAAAAAAAAAGCATGGTGCAGGGTACCCATAACTCTAACAGTCAGGAGCACATAAGAAAGGTTAAATTATTTTGTGCCCTGAACAGTCTCCATACTTCTGTGTGCTCAATATATAGTAGAAATTTACTGTTTCGTAAATTACAATATTCTAAACATTCTTGTAGTCTTTCTTTCTGCTGGATTAAAAACACTGATCCCAGGTGTAGGTGTTAGGGAGGACATAGGGGCTCAGGGGCTATAGAAATTTAAATGTGTTCTAAATTCTAGGTGTTTTTTTTTTTTTTACCCCAATGCATTCCTTGCCTTAAGTTAAAAACACCCCACCACTTGTCCTCCCCCAAACATTTACCTTTACACCTTTCATAATCCAGCACTGTCCCTGTCAGCAGCCCAGCTTTCCTCTCTTCCTGGATTCACAGGCTACACTGGGAGCAGTGGGACCTTCTACTGCTGTCAGACAAATCCTTTGAGGAGGGAGCTGGGGGTATGGCTGAGCTGCACTGTGTGTGTCTATGAATGCACAGAGCCTGGCTCAAGAGTGCACCAGCATGGGTACTCCTATAGCACATGGCTTGCTATAGGAGCACTTGGTAGAGAGGAGGAGCAGAGAGTGCCAGCAGGGAACCACCAAAGAATAGGTGTAAGGGTGGTTATGCCATTCATGACATTGGCACATTGCACAAACATTTCTGCCATAATGCATGAAAAACTGTACATCTCTGACACAGAACCAACCGACTTTGTAACTGCAAGAAGCCATACAACCTGAAGTTATGCTTGCCATACCAGGCTCAAATTTTGCCAGATCTATGCTGAACTAGCTGAAATTCGGGTCATGGGTGGTCCTATCAGCACCACCTGGCTTGTCAACCTTAGATCCATAAATCAAAAGAGCCAGTTGAAAAATACTCACATGAACAGTGACTGAAGCCTATCAGATGCAGACAAAGTTGGCATATTCTGACAGATGTGGGAGCCAGCAGATGAGATGCTTTCATTCACTTTTTAATCAATTCAGAGATTACCCTGTACTATACAAGCTGAAAACCACTATCATTCACGAACTATAGATGTGTATATTAGGGGCAGTGAGTACTGCCTTAGGGCATGATCAGGTGTTTTTAAATAAATCAGATCTTATAATGTGTAGCCAGTTTTTCAGCTTCATAGAATGTAAAAAACAAATGAAAAAAGAAAGTTATTTTATGTCCCCATTCTGTGCTCCTTCTGCACTTGTTTTTATTGTTAATACCTTCTGCTTCTATTCCAGGGGTCTTCAAGCTAAGTGACACCCCTTCTTCCTCTTCTTACTGTGGTGGCAGTGGATGGTCTTCAATATTTCAGAGAACTGGACTGAAGTGATGACATCAGTGCAGCCCTTTGCAGAATAGCCCAGATTTACTTGGTGATGTGTTCAAGACAGCCTTAACTCATAGAAAGTGTCATTCAACCCAGAAGAGGACTACCATTGAAGCAGACATTTTGCGGGGGACACTAGAGGCGAGATCAGTATTGCAGCGAAAGCTGCATTTTTAAAATTAATTATCACTTTTATTTTTACATTTTGAAACTTTCAAACTAGAGTTTTACTGTAGAGTGTGTATTTATAATGTTTGCATTTTGGAACAATTGTTATACTAAGTTACAATAAGAGAAAATACTGTATTTTTCAAGCAAATTTTGTTAAAGAAATTTCAGGCAAATTTTACAAAACTCCCTAATTAGAAAAAAATGATGCTCCTTCTGCCTGCGAGTTACTGGTTATCCACCCCAATGGATGCTTACTGAGGTAACATTAGCTACGTGTACTGCTTTGCCAACATGAGACCCTGTAATTAGAAAGGTGCCCTCTTCTCTCCCCCAAATTATATTACTTGATTTACTTTACGACATTTGCAAGCCCATTTGCAACATTTCATGGTTATTGTGTTTCTAATGCCGCGTACACACAATCGAATTGTCTGGCGTACTTAGTCCGACATACAATCCAGCGGATAATCCGGCGGACTTTCTACTGAACGGACTTGGCCACACACGGACACACAGAAAGTCCGACGTTCGCTTACGCGAGGACGTACAGCACGTACGACGGGACTAGAAAAAGGAAGTTCAATAGCCAGTAGCCAATGGCTTCCTTTTTCGTACTTGCTTCTGAGCATGCGTCATTCTTAGTCCGCCGTACTAGCATACTGATGAACGTATTGTCCACTGAAACCCAAGTCCGACGGGAAGATTGGAGTGCAAAAATACTTTCTTAGTCCGCCGGACTTCATGCTGGAAAAGTCCGCTGAAGCCCACACATGATCGAATTGTCCGCTGAAATGCGTTTCGGCGGACTAAGTACGCCGGACAATCTGATTGTGTGTATGCGGCATAAGTCAGACTTTCAGATACCTTCTAGCATATCAGTGTCTCCACTGTTCACATGTACCATTAGGCATCCACCTTGTTGTTTTTTTGCATTGCTTCTTTGTCTGTACTCTCTGTACTTGCATTGTTGCAATAAATAATTTGAACAAGAACAATTAAAAATTAAATACATGGGTTATATGTTCTGGTTAGTAGCCCTGAGTGTACTTAAATAATTATGTGTCCAAGCAATCAACCATGCTAGTTTTAACCACTTCAGCCCCAGAAGCTATATTTGTGGGAAAAAAAGGATGCAAATTTTGTTTTGGAGCTATGTCGCACGACCGCACAATTGTCAGTTAAATCAACGCAGTGCTGAATCGCAAAAAGTGCTTTGGTCTTTGGCCAGCGAAATGGTCTGGGGCTTAAGTGGTTAAAGGTCTCAGGTGTGATTGTGGAGCAGGTGTGTTCAATTTGGTGGTATCACTCTCATTCTCTCTTACTGCTCACTGGAAGTTCAACATGGCACCTCATGGCAAAGAATTCTCTGAGGTTCAGAAAAAAAGAATTGTTGCTCTAAATAAACATAACAACCCCAAACACACCTCCAAGGTAAAGGTGATGGAGTGGCCAAGCATGTCTCCAGATCTAAACCCTATTGAACGTCTATGGGGCACCCTCAAATGGAAGGTGGAGGAGCACAAGGTCTCTAACATCTAGCAGCTCCATGATGTCATTATGGAGGAGTGGAAGAGGACTCCAGTGGCAACCTGTGAAGCTCCGGTGAACTCCATGCCCATGAGGGTTAAGGCAGTGCTGGAAAATAATGGTGGTCACACAAAAAAAAACACTTTGGGCCCAATTTGGACATTTTCACTTAGGGGTGTACTCACTTTTGTTTCCAGCGGTTAAGTCCTTGTACACACGGTCGGACATTCCGATGGAAAATGTCTGATTGGACCATGTTGTCGGATAATCCGACTGTGTTTGGGCTCCATCGGACTGTTTCCGTCGGAATATCCGACGGACCAAGTTTTCCTGCTTGGCTATAAAATTTTCCGACAACATGATCCTTTGTCCGATCATGTGTAGAGAATTCCGATCGGACAAAAGTGCCACGCATGCTCAGATCAAATTCCTACACCAAAGCTATTGGCTACTAGCGTGAACGTAATCCCGTCATAACGAAATAACGTCATCACGTTCGGAACGTTCAGATTTTCCGACAACTTTGTCCGACCGTGTGTATGCAATAGTTTAGGACAAAATCCGTCGGAAAAAATCAGACAGATTTGGTTGTCGGAATGTCCGACTGTGTGTACAAGGGCTTAGACGTTAATGGCTGTGTGTTGAGTTATTTTGAGGGGACAGCAAATTTACACTGTTATACAATCTGTACACTCACTACTTTAGATTGCAGCAAAGTGTCATTTCTTCAGTGTTGTCACATGAAGAGATAGAATAAAAAAAAAATATATATATATATATATATATATATATATATATATATATATATATATAGCGATACCCCCGAAGGAGCTACAGTGCCTTACGAAAGTATTCGGCCCCCTTGAACTTTTCAACCTTTTGCCACATTTCAGGCTTCAAACATAAATATATAAAATTTAAATTTTTTGTGAAGAATCACCAACAAGTGGGACACAATTGTGAAGTGGAATGAAATCTATTGGATATTTTAAACTTTTTTAGCAAATAAAAAACTAAAAAGTGGTGCGTGCAAAATTATTCAGCCCCTTTACTTTCAGTGCAGCAAACTCACTGTTCAGCGAGGATCTCTGAATGATCCAATGTTGTCCTAAATGACTGATGGTGATAAATAGAATCCACCTGTGTGTAATCAAGTCTCTGTATAAATGCACCTGCTCTGTGATAGTCTCAGGGTTCTGTTGAAAGCGCAGAGAGCATCATGAAGACCAAGGAACACACCAGGCAGGTCCGTAATACTGTTGTGGAGAAGTTTAAAGCCGGATTTGGATACAAAAAGATTTCTCAAGCTTTAAACATCCCAAGGAGCACTGTGCAAGTGATCATTTTGAAATGGAAGGAGTATCAGACCACTGCAAATCTACCAAGACCTGGCTGTCCCTCTAAACTTTCAGCTCAGACAAGGAGAAGACTGATCAGAGATGCAGCCAAGAGGCCCATGATCACTCTGGATGAACTGCAGAGAACTACAGCTGAGATGGGAGAGTCTGTCCATAGGACAACAATCAGTCGTACACTGCACAAATCTGGCCTTTATGGAAGAGTGGCAAGAAGAAAGCCATTTCTCAAAGATATCCATAAAAAGTCTTGTCTAAAGTTTGCCACAAGCCACCTGGGAGACACACCAAACATGTGGAAGAAGGTGCTCTGGTCAGATGAAACCAAAATCAAACTGTTTGCCCACAATGCAAAACGATATGTTTGGCGTAAAAGCAACACAGCTCATCACCCTCAACACACCATCCCCACTGTCAAACATGGTGGTGGCAGCATCATGGTTTGGGCCTGCTTTTCTTTAGCAGGGACAGGGAAGATGGTTAAAATTGAGGGGAAGATGGATGCAGCCAAATACAGGACCATTCTAGATGAAAACCTGTTGGAGTTTTCAAAAGACCTAAAACTGGGACGGAGATTTATCTTCCAACAAGACAATGATCCCAAACATACAGCAAAATCTACAAAGGAATGGTTCACAAATAAACGTATCCAGGTGTTAGAATGGCCAAGTCAAAGTCCAGACCTGAATCCAATCGAAAATCTGTGGAAAGAGCTGAAAACTGCTGTTCACAAACGCTCTCCATCCAACCTCACTGAGCTCGAGCTGTTTTGCAAGGAAGAATGGGCAAGAATTTCAGTCTCTCAATGTGCAAAACTGATAGAGACATACCCCAAGCGACTTGCAGCTTTAATCGCAGCAAAAGGTGGCTCTACAAAGTATTAACGCAAGGGGGCCGAATAATTTTGCACGCCCCACTTTTCATTTTTTTATTAGTTAAAAAAGTTTCAAAAATCCAATAGATTTCGTTCCACTTCACAATTGTGTCCCACTTGTTGGTGATTCTTCACAAAAAATAAAAATTTTATATCTTTATGTTTGATGCCTGAAATGTGGCAAAAGGTTGAAAAGTTCAAGGGGGCCGAATACTTTCGCAAGGCACCTCTGCCACACCTAGCACTGTGATTAATTGAATGACCCAGTAATAACACACAAACTCAGTTCTGCTCTCTCAAGTTTACTTGGACCAGAGAAAAAGTTTAGAGTAACATTAGTCAGCCAAGTCCTGTATAAGTACCCAGGACTTGGTTAAAATAGTTCTCAAAACAGTCAATAACACTATGCAACAATAAAAGTATACCAACATACAGAGATTAAATGGACTCCCCAAACAAGCTATTGATTGATGTAGAATACTATGGCTAAAGGGGAACTCCGGGGCCAGCCTATAGTACCTCCAATACACATACAATAATATTAAAGTAATACAAACACCAGTGGCGTGTCCCCTTTAAGATCAACAACAATAATGTTCTAGGAGCAAAGATTTGCATTTGTTCTCTTCACCGGAACGTAGAAGCTCTGTGGACAAGGGTCCCTCAATGTAACAGGGAAATGGGGAGAAATGTAAACTAGCTGGTGCTGTGATATAGCACTCCTCTACATGATCCGGATAACAAGTGTCTGTGTACAGTATTCAGGTGGGGTGTTTCGTGGAAGGCAATAAGATTCCTGGGCAAAGCCCCCTCACCAATCCTGTACGCATTACCACTTCCAGACCAGACCATTTTGCTGGCTTAAGACCAGACCAGTTTTTGTGATTCGGCAATGCGTTGCTTTAACTGACAATTGCGCGGTCATGCGACGTGGCTCTCAAACAAAATTGACTTCCTTTTTTTTCCACAAATAGAGCTTTCTTTTGTGGTATTTGATCACCCCTGCGTTTTTTATTTTTTGCGCTATAAACAAAAATAGAGCGACAATTTTGAAAAAAACGCATTATTTTTTAATTTTTGTTATAATAAATATCCCCCAAAAATATATATAAAAAAATGTCCCTCAGTTTAGGCCGATACTGTACATATTCTTCTACATATTTTTGGTAAAAAAAATCGCAATAAGCGATTATTGATTGGATTGCGCAAAAGTTATAGTGTTTACAAAATAGGGATAGTTTTATGGCATTTTCATTAATATTTCTTTTTTAACCAGTAATGGCGGCGATCAGCGATTTTTATTGTGACTGCGACATTAATGCGGACACATCAGACATTTTTGACACATTTTTGGGACCATTATCATTTATACAGCAATCACTGCTATACAAATGCAGTGATTCCTGTGTAAATGACACTAGCAGTGAAGGGGTTAACCAGTGGGTGGCAGTGTAGGGGTTAAGTGTTCCTAGGGGTGTGTTACTAACTGTGGGGGGCTGGACTTTGTTTTAGTGAACACTGATCTCTGCTCCAATCACATGGAGCAGAGATCAGCGTCACTTGTTGCTAGGCAGAACGGGGAGATGCTGTTTACAACGGCATCTCCTCATTCAGCCGCCCCGTGAGACGATCGCGGCGATCGAGTCTGCGGGACCCGCGACCGGACTCACGGGGGTCCTGACTGACATGCGAGCACGCCGCCGGTGGCTCACTCATGATGGCAGGGCGGCATTTAAAACTGGATGTACCCATACGCCAGTATGTCTGCCCGTGCCATTCTGCCGACGTACATCGGCGTGTGCCAGTCGGGAAGTGGTTAAGCTGTCCTCCAAAGAGCAATCAACCGATTCTCCTGGTTGCAGATGTGTTGCGATGGCTTTCAGTCTCTGATCCATTGAAACGGCTGCTGCGGAGCGTCCTTCTGGAAGCATGAGGGTTCTGTTCCTCTGGGATGGAGCTGCAGACTGTGTGCCCCTTGGTAGGCCACAATCTCCTCACACAGCAACAGAGGGTTGCTCTCCCAATGGGATCCAGGAAACAAGCCCTTCGGCCTGGTCCGCCCTGTGCTTTTTATAGTCTCTCCCACAATCCTCTTCACTCTCTGTAGTGTAGCCTGGGATTTGCAGTCCTGCTCCCTCACACAGTCAGTCAGGCTGCCTTGTGCTGAGACTTCATATTCCATAGTTCTTTGGTGTTGTTCCCTGATGATTGGCTCTCAGTCTCCTCCAATAGGATGGCTACAAAGTACAGTACTGTGTGTCTGTGTATGTGTGAGAGGAGGGGGAGGAGCACACACAGCTGCTAGCAGGCAGCTCTCTCTCTCATGGATTCAATCAGCCTGGAGAGGTACCTTCTACATATATATAAATATATATATATATATATATATATATATATATATATATATATATATTTTTTTTTTATTTATTTTTTTCAATTATTATTATTATTTAGCTGATAACTCTTTTTGGTGTTTATGAAATTTCCAAATTTCTTCTAGCTAGACAAGTTGTATTATGCCGTTTTGCAGAAAGGAGTGAGAAGAGGCTTCTTAGAGATATGTAACATGAATACTGGGATTTGTTAAGTCAGCTAAACAGCAGCAAAGACAGAGGTCATTGTCTACTCAGGACTAATGATCTGTGGAGGAGTAATGTAAGAAATAAGTAAGTGTATCAGGCAGAAAGTATTAACAGGTAGGAAAAGTAAGAATCCTCACACCATATCATTTAATGCATGTCTGTGCCTCTGGTGTGAAGAAGGTAATGGATTTATTGGATATGCCATTTCACCTTTAGAGCCTTTGTCCTGTATTTTCAAGACCGCATACATCCATCATGGAGATGTGTGTGACACTGAAAAAGTTTCCATGGGGAAACAGGAAAAAGACTTAGAGATGTTCTTTGGAAACACTTATTTCCAGACCTATTGATTCTAACTCCACAAAGTAGGATCTTATTTGACAGTTCCATTAAAATCCTTTATAACTTAAAGAATACTAAAGTCTTGTTTTTGTTTTTTTTAGTTAAAAATAACAAACATGTTATACTTACCTGTCCTGTGTATTGGTTTTGCACAGAGCAGCCTGGATCCTCCTTTTCTTGGGTCCCTCTTTGGTGCTCCTGGCCCCTCCTTCCTGTTGAGTGCCCCCACAGCAAGCAGCTTGCTATGGGGGCACCCGAGCTGAGCCCAAGGTCTGTGTGTCCATTCAGACACAGAGCTGTGCCCCCCCTTCTCTCCTCATTGGCTGACTGACCTTGACGGCAGTTAGAGCCAATGGAGCCGCACTGCTGTCTCAGCCAATGATGAGGGGAGTCCCGGGCAGCCGAGACATTCCTGCAACATTGCTGGTTCTAGATGGGCTCAGGTAAATATTAGAGAAGCAGAGGGGGGCTGCTGCACACAGAAGGTTTTTTTATCTTAATTCATAGAATGCATTGAGATAAAAACCTTCTGCCTTTACAATCACTTTAATGTGAGGGTGATCTTATAGGATTTAATCTAAGCATATTGTTTAGTAGGGACGAGCCCGATGCTCGAGTTGAACGTAAGTTCGACTCGAACATCGGGTGTTCGCCTGTTCCCCGAATAGCAAACAATTTGGGCAAATTCGAAAGCCATGGAACACCCTTTAAAAGTCTATGGGGGAAATCAAAAGTGCTAATTTTAAAGGCTTATATGCATGGTATATTTGGGAACCCTGGTCCTGCCCCAGGGGACATGTATCAATGCAAAAAAAGTTTTAAAAAGGGACTTTTTTTTGGAACAGTGGTTTTAATAATGCTTAAAGTGAAACAATAAAAGTGAAATATTCCTTTAATGCTATAATGAATTGTAGGGTCTCGGCACTACAGATAAAAGTCATTGAAAAAAATGGCATGGGGGTTCCCCCAAAAATCCATACCAGGCCCTTTGGGTCTGGCATGAACATTAAGGGGAACTCCAAAACAAAATGTAAAAAAAAATTGCGTGGGGGTCCCCCCAAATTCCATACCACACCCTTCAGGTCTGGTATGGATATTAAGGGGAACCCTGCTCCATTTAAAAAAAAATGGTGTAGGGGTCCCCCTCAAAATCCATAACAGACCCTACAACCAGACCCTACAAATTTACCCCCACAATTTCACAAAAAAAGTGTCAAATTGTTAGAAAACCACAAGACACATCTTGGGACAAGGCCTTTAATAAAAAATAAAATAATTTAAAATGTCCCACAAAGTCCATTCATCTTCTTCTCTCGGTCCGCCGACAGACCAGAAAAAAACCTTGCATGCCACCATCGATCCGCCTCCATGGGAGGCACCCACCGTAATTACTGTCCTCTCAGGTGACAATTCTTTTATAACTGAGGGCGGGGCCACATAGTGACATACCCAGGTGACCCCGCCCCCCTCTGACACACTGGGACTTCCCAATGGCTTCCCCGTTTATGTAAATGGTTGGCCCCACCCCTCTAACACCACAAGGAAGCCATTGGGAAGTCCCCATGCATCAGAGGGGGCGGGGTCATCTGGGTACATAAATGGGTGGCTCCATCCCCCCCTGACACCACAGGGAAGCCATTGGGAAATCCCCATCCATCAGAGCAGGGTGGGGTCACCCGGGTACCGCACTGTGTGGCCCTGCCCTCAGTTATAAAAGAACTGTCATCTGAGAGGACAGTCATTATGGCAGGTGCCTCTCATGGAGGCGGATCGGTGGCTGCGTGCAGGGTTTTTTTTTCGGTCCGTTGGCAGAGCATGAGAAGAAAATTAAGGGATTTCGTGTCCCTTTGAATTTTTTTTTTTTAATAAAGGACTTGTCCCAAGATGTGTCTTGTTTTTTTTTTTTTACATTTTGACACTTTTTTGTGAAATGGTAGGGGTACAATGTACCCGTTACCATTTCAAACAGGGGGGGCGGGATATGGGGGCCCACTTGTTTAAGGGGGCTTTCAGATTCCGATAAGCCCCCCGCCCGCAGACCCCCACAACCCTTGTCCAGTTTTGTGGGGGTCTGCGGACTACCCCAAAGCACCCTCCCCATGTTGAAGGCATGTGGGTACAGTTCGGGGGGGCACACTCTTGTTCCCCCTCTTTTCCTGTGGCCTGCCAGATTGTCTGCATGGATAAGGGTCTGGTATGGATTTTTTGGGGAGGACCCTCACGCCATATTTAAAAAAAAAATTGGAGCAGTGTTCCTCTTAATTTCAATACCAGACCTGAAGCCCTGGTATGGGATTTGGGGGGACCCTCACACAATTTTCTCAAATTTTGTTTCGGTGTTCCGCATAATATTCATACCAGACCCAAAGTGCCTGGTATGGATTTTTGGGGGGAGCCACCATGCCTTTTTTCAATATCTTTTATCTGTATTACTGGGACTGACAATTCATTATAACTGCGCATAGTTTTAAATGACTTTTTTTCCTTTAGAAATGTCATTTTGTGCAGGGACTGTTCTAAACATGGGAAAAATGGGACACTTTACAGGTGTACTATAGACACCCCCCAGGTACGAAATTTAAAGGAATAGTTTATTTTTATTGTTTCACTTTAAGGATTATTAAAATCACTTCTCCAGAAAATAACTTGCACATTAACCCTTAAAATTAGCACTTTTGATTCTTCACGTTCGTGTCCCATAGACTTTAATGCTGTTCAAGCACATTTTTTGCCTGTTTGGATGTTCTGCTGCGAACCAAATCGGGGGGTATTCGGGTCATCCCTATTATTTAGGTTGGGTTTGTAAACTTCAAAAAGCACACCACGAATAGCATGTACTTACTAGGGAATAGCTTAGCGACCTGATCATGCCAAATCTTGCCAGGTCTGTATATATTAGAAAGCACCAGGGCATAAACTAACTCAAAAAAGTGCACTAGATTACACAGATGATCGCTGTAATTAAGTGATCTGTAGAGTAACAGTCCCGTACCAAACCCTGTTGGGAACAATAATCTATTTTCCCAATTTGACAACTAACACTCTGGTGGCTGACAAATTCAGTTGGCCGGCTGTTGTATCCTTAATGTGGTTCCCCCCAATCCATATCAGACCCTTCTTTGAGCATGCAGATCAGAAGACCATGAAAGGATGGGGATGAGTGAACGCCCCCCCTTCCTGAACCATACCAGGCCACATGCCCTCAACATGGGGGGGTGCTTTGTGGCAAGAGTGGCTTTCTCTACTGGTTGGACAGGCAATAATAAAGTTTAAAAAAAATCTCACTAATTAATATTGGGCTATGGGGTTCATTTACTAAAGGAAAACAGACCCTTGAGCTTAGTGAATGAGGTGAAGCTTTCCTGACTTTCACCACTTAGCCCCTGTACACACGGTCGGAGATTTCGACAACCAAATCCGTCGGATTTTGTCCGTCGGCTCTTGTCCGAAACTGTTGCATACACACGGTCGGACTAAGTTGTCGAAAAATCCGATCATTCAGAACATGATGACGTAATTTTGTTACGATGGGACTACATTCAGGCTAGTAGCCAATAGCTTTGATGTAGGAATTTGATCTGAGCATGCGTGGCACTTGGTCCGATAAAAATTCTCTACACATGATCGGAGTATGTCCGATCGAACCAGTTGGTCGGGAAATATTTCCAACATGTTGGAAAATTGGGTCAGACGGATATTCCGACGGAATCAGTCCGATGCATACCACACACGGTCGGATTATCCGACGACATGGTCCGATAGGACACATTACGACGGATTCTCCGACCGTGTGTACAAGGGCTTAGTCTTGTACCAGCACAATTGCTGTTTTTTCATTTTTATTTTCCTTGGACCTGATTGGGTATTCTGTGCTCTGGGGCAATTTCCCTTGCAAAGTTAAAGTGATTGTAAAGTCTTGTTAAAAAAAAAAATACCAAACATCTTATACTAACCTGCTCTGTGCAATTGGTTTTGCACAGAGCAGCCCAGATCCTCCTCTTTTTGGGTACCTCTTTGCTCCCCTGGCTGCTCCCTCTTGTTAAGTGCCCCCACAGCAAGCAGCTTGTTATGGTGGCACCTGAGCCAAGCCACAGCTCAATGTGTCCATGGCCCATCCCCATCCGCCCCCTTTCTCTCCTGATTGGCTGACTGGTTCTGATTGACAGCAGCAGGAGCCAATTGTATGGGGGCACCTGAGCTGAGCTGCAGCTCCCTGTGTCCATTCAGACACAGAGCTGCCATTCGGCCCTGCCCTCTCTCTCTTCTGATTGGCTAACTGACTTTGATTAACAGCCGCAGGAGTCAAAGGTGCCGCTGTCATGTTTCAGCCAATCAGGAGAGAGAGTCCCAGATGGCAGAGGGACTCGTGGACATCACTGGACAGAGACGGGGCTCAGATAAGTAAGTATTAGGGGGGCTGCTACACACAGAAGATTTTTTTTTATCTTAATGCATAAAATGCATTAAGATAAAAAAGACCTTCTGCCTTTACAACTCCCTTTACAGCATATTTGCCTTATATAAATCAACCCCTAAGTGTTCTGCCTTTATAACCTTCAGCTCATAAGGTCCCATTTACACCTGAGCATTTTTTAGCTTGAAGCCCCAAGCTACAAAACACTTGAGAGAAAAAAAATCCCTTATTCTCTATGGAGATGATTCATATCTCCACTCCAAGTCACCTGAAGCCCAACGCCTGAAACTCAAACAAGTTCTGGACCCTTTTTTTTTTTTGCTTGAATCTGGCAGATTTGGCCATTTTTCACCCAGGAAACAGATGAAAAAAAATTAAAAACATGGCAACAAATGATGAAACAGATGATTATTTTTTTCTTTTGGCTAACATAAAAAATGTCAAGCTCAAAAATGCCAGAAAACGCTGCATGGAAATGCGCAAATACGTGTGACAAAACGCGCAACAAAATGCCTAAAAAACACTCAAAAACGCTATGCTAAGATGTGAATGGGGCCTAAATGTCTTATCATAGACATGTCTCAGCAGCTACTTATGAAACGTGGCTACTAGATCTGATAAAATAATTATCTCATATGATATTTTGGCTATTACATTGTAAACAACTGCTTTTTACTGTTATTTTTAATATCTTTCTCTGTTAAAATGTGTAATGTTTGGTTTGGTTATATTGTCAATTAGACCAATATTTTCTCTCACTTTTCACCTCCTATTGCATTAATGTGTTCCTCTGTCTTCAGACTGAAATACTTTGTTACCTGTAATGGATTTCCAGTGGAAGAAGTCTTTGTTAACACTATAATTAAGTGGTTCTTGTTCAGATCGATCATTATTTCACACAATAGACAGCGACACACGGCTACATGAGAACACTAGCAGTCATAGACATCCAGGCAGAGAAAGCAATAACAATAGTGAGCCATTGGAGCACGATTACCTGTTTAATTAAAACATTGCTATTGGTTTATTGTTTAAACTTCCCTTTAAAACAATTCAAGGGCACTGTTATGTGCAGAATATGTGCTTCAGCTTTGTATATACTGCCTCTGCACTGCAGGCTGTAAAGATGAGCCAAGATCCTGTCAGTCTATGTTGAATTAACAGAAAAAAAAAAAAAAAAAAGCTGTGGTGTTAGTGCTGACGGAGAGATTTCACTTCTATTCAGCAAGGTGACTGTTAGTTAAATTGATTGGAGATTCCGCAGCAACACAAAGGTTAAAATTTTCAATAGGAACTGAATGCAAGCTTTGACATCAAGTAAATAACAGTGATTTTCCCAGCTACCCTTTACATTGTGTTTGCCATTTGATAAAAGAGAATAAAAGATTCTTTTTATTATATCACATTAGTGTTGGATTTATTTTTATTTTTTTAACATGATGCTGTGTTATAGAAAACATGCTCTTAGGGATTTAACACACACAAAAAAGTACATGCCCCCCGTCAGCACACTTAGCTTTGGCAGCATTAGAGTTCAATCCTAACTATGCACGCCATTTCTGAATCCAAAAGTCACTTAGCAAATACACCGTGTATGAGCAAACGTATTTGCCAAGTCAAATGATGAAACAATGGACACACTCTCCCCTGGTAATCAGCTCTATCTCCTTGAGCTATCCATTTTATAGGGTAGATAGTAATAGGTCTGCCAGCTTTCTTCCTATATTTGTATGCCTTTTTTAACTTTTCAATACAATTGGGGAATGATGTAATAATGAATGACATCATGGATTTTTTTCATATCATTGCCTGGCACTAAGCCCTTGTACACACAGTCAGAAATTCAGTCGGAATGTTTCCAATTGGAGCATTTTGTCGGATATTCCGACTGTGTGTGGCCTGCATCGGACTGTTTCCGTCGGAATATCCATCGGACCAACTTTTCCAACTTGCCGGAAATATTTTCCGACAAAATGCTCCGATCGGACTTACTCCAATCATGTGTAGCCTACTCCGACGGACAAGGTGCCATGCATGCTCAGATCAAATTCCTAGACCAAAGCTATTGGCTACTAGCCTGAACGTAGTCCCTTCGTAATGAAATAACGTCATCACATTATGTACAATCGGATTTTCCGACAACTTTGTCCGACCGTGTGTATGCAACATCACTTCCGGACCCCGTCTGGAATTAATCCATCGGATTTGGTCGTCGGAATCTCCGACCGTGTGTACAAGGGCTAAAAAGGGTTGTAAATCCTATTTTTATTATGAAAATGACAAACATGCCTATACTTACCTGCTATGTGCAATCGTTTTCCCCTGATCCTCTTCTTCTAGGGTGACCCACTGGCACTCCAGGCCTCTCTTCTTGATTGGGTGCCACCACAGAAAGCCAATTTCCCTGGGGGCACCTATGCAGGCCCACTCCCAAATCCAACTACTGCGTCTATTGATACAGACAGCGGGACTCAGCCAATGGCTCCTGCTGCTATCAATCTATCCAATGAGGAGAGAGACAGCGGCTGGAGCGGCTGCACTCGTGCACATTGCTGGATCGGATCGGGCTCAGGTAAGAAAAAGGGGGGTATGGGGGGGGAGCTGCAGCACAGAAGGTTTTTGATCTTAATACATAGAGTGCATTAAGGTGAAAAACCTTGAGGCTTTACAACCACCTTAAAGTAGACCTTCTCCCCCTCCTTTAACCCTTTAAAGTCCACATTTTTCAATATGTTAGCGTTACTCAAAATGTGCTCTACCAAACAGTGGAGCAGAATGTTAAAGGATGAAGACAAATGGAACAAAAAAATGTTTCTATCTCTCATTTTTTTCTTTTTTTAGTAGGTCTGTATTTCTACCTGCGTAATTTGCCTAGGGCTCTAGGTAAATGATGTAGGAAGCTCTAGTCCCATTTTTTCTTAGGATATTATCATCACAGATCCCAGGAATCTTTGTGCTTCTTCTTTTTTTTTTATTGTGGGATCTACAAGGGGAAAAGGGTGGAGGTGAGCTGTGTCCTATTGTGTATGAGCAGCATGCTGTGTCTGTATAGTGGATGTTCAAGTTCAGTTCAGTTTACTTTTAAAGGCAGATTTTTAAAAATAAATTGGATAACTCCCATAATTAAACTGTGTACGTTCTAAATGTATTGTTTCAAATATTTGTAAAGCTTGGCTGAAGTTCCTCTTTAATAAATAGGAAAACCTTTTTTATTTTTTCAGTCTCTGATAAAGC